>NC_090737.1:99562104-99567104 GCF_036898095.1 Palaemon carinicauda | reverse complement strand
TCCCTCCCCCTGTCTCTCTCACTATCCGGGTGCCGGTCCCTTGCCGCCTCCACTGTCGGCGATACCCGCCTCCTACCTTGGTGACTCTCCCCTTACCCTCATGCCGCCAGCCCCCCGCGTGCCGGGGGACTGCCGACCGCCGCCGGCTTCCTGCCGATGGCTCTCCTCCTTCCTCCTAGCTTCGCCGTCCGCCTGCCGGTCGGCCACCGGAGTCCCGGCATCCACTGCCGGCAACCTGGTTCCACTATAACCATCCTTGTCCCAGTCACCAATCCGGCATCCTCCGACTGCCGGAGCTGCCGCTCCTCTGCCGGCGGCCGCCACCCTGGTATTACTCTTGACTTATATATTGTCTGTTCTAATGCCAGAAACTCTGCTGGAGCGGCCTCCGGCGTGCCGGAGGTCTGCCGGAACCCCCCGGAGGCGTCAAGACTACTTGCACCCCCTTCTACTAGCTATCATATGAATACTGATAGCCCTACACTGCAAACAGATGGCCTGTTTACGCTATTAGATCAGTGCCTTGGTACTGTTCTATTAGTAATCATGCTGTCTCTTTGCATTCTTCAAAATTCCAGCATGCTGCGTGTATCTTAGCGCGGCTGGTTGCCGGAAGCAGTTACCCTAAGGGATCTGTTAGCCCCCTAATTCGGGACTGAGTGGCCTCGGTCCCAAACTTATCCTTGGCAATTTCCATGGAATTCCATTGCCCTATGGACTTCTAAGGAATACTATCCTGTGCCTTCGGCCATCTCGGATTATCCAAGGATAAAGCTTGCGGTAGCCAGCCGGGCGGGATGCATGGAGTATGTTTTCTTTACTACTTCAATCTCTATGCATCACACCCTTCATTAAGTTAAAATTAATGATTAATATTAACTTAGATTAAGAGCCATTCTTATGACTCCCCCCATACTCATTTTCTCTTTCTTCCACAGGAGGAGCAGATGAAGTGTGACTTCGACTTCTGCGCTGTGAAACGCTCGCACTTCTACGGGCATACGGCTTGCAGGACTCACGCCCCTTGTGCTAACAAGAAAGGGGATCTGAAATTCTGGGGCCCACTGAATTGTACGGTCTGCCAGGCTCACCTAGTTGATGCCTTCCATAACCCTCCCTCAGCGGAGGTCAGGGACACTTCTCGGGAGAAGCTACGCAAGTGGGTGCGTGGCTTCCAGAAGAATGCCACCGGACCGTACCTGGCCACTGAAGAATTGAGGTCACTCCTGTTCCCTAAGGCCTCCCCTGATTCTGTGGTACCCAAGGATTCGATCCCCACTGTCCAAATTACAGTGGAACCTGATGTAGTCATGGCCCAGTCCATGCACGAGTGCCACCTGGATTCCGAAGATGACGAACACATGTCGGATGTCTCGGAAGACACGGAGAAGACCCTTATGGCTCAAGGAGCTGAAGATGACGAAGACCAGGTGGAATACGCCGAGTCGGAGCAAGAGGTCGCTCCTCCTTCCATCTCCGCCCCTACTCCTACACCGACGGAAGTGTTTCTCCCGTCTACCTCCACGACCCCGGAACCCTCATCATCCACTCAGGAAATGATCCGGTTGATTAGAGCCGTCATGGACGACAAGTTAAAGGAGAATCAGGAGTTCATCAGGTCCATGATGGGATCCAAAGAACCGAAGAAGATCTCGGTTAAGGATCTCCCCGCTTGCTCTCATGCCAACCCATGGAGGTATGCTGAGCATATGGTGATAGCGACCGGCAGAATATTTGTCAGCGACAAGATCGGCTCGGTCCCCCTGGAAGATGTGGAATTCTTCCCCAATTTTGAGGCCTACCCGGACTGTTACGTCCGACTTCGCTCTGAACCTGCCTCTAAAGAAGAGACCGAACCGAAAGAAGAGATAGTGTTCGATCTCGCGAAGGCCCAGGCTATGCTAGCCAACACGTTCAAGAGTAGGGGTTTTACCTGCTCTAAGCTTCCGGCCCTGAGCAAGAAGCACCCTACCTACGTCGCACCTGAAAATGCGGTACTTCCATTCATGGAAAAGGCCTTCGCTGCGTGCCTTAAAGCTGTGGAAGAGGGGAAAGCCTGCCCTGCACTGGAGGAGTGCAGACCCTTCTCCATAGTTACTCCCCCTGACGATCGACACTGGAAGGACATCCAGCATACTTTCGTCGTGGGAAAGCTAGATCCTGACGTCGCCGGACGTCAGTTTAATGAAGACCTCCCGAAACTTAACGATCACCTCCTTCGTCGGGAACAAGATACGAAGGAGAGGCTCGCAGCATCTATGTCCCACCAGGTCCAACTTGACATTATGGCCTGTGACACCAGAGTACCAGACCACTACATGGTACTTGCCAAATCCCACATGGCAACCCTGGTGAAGGATATGTACCACTTCATGAAGGCTCGGAGAGCCTGTCGTGAATTCGTGTTCGCAGGTGCCACTGTGAAACACGAACCCCGGAGGCTGATTTCCTCCAACATCTGGGGCAAACACCTCTTTCCTTCTGACCTTGTGAAGGAGATCACCGACAAAGCCGCCACGGAGAATAGGAACCTTCTCCACAAGTGGGGCATGTCAAAGAAGAGGAAATCCTCTCAGGACGACGGACCTCAACCTAAGAGGAAATCTTCGAAACAGAAACCCCAGCAACGTCAACCAAGACGTCAGTTTCCGGGACCCGCTACCTCCCAAGTGGCAGCTCAGCCACAACAGACCTTTCAACTGGTCACCCAACCGGTGTTGTCACAGTCACCGGTCTTCACCCCTGCTTTCGAGCAACAGACGACTACCTTTCGTCCCAAAGGTAGAGGCTCAAACAGAGGTGCAGGCAGAGACGCGTCTCGCCGTCCCTCCAGAGGCAGAGGAGGAAAGGGAGCTAGCGGCCGAGGCAGCAAGCCCTCGGGACACCAGAAGCAATGAAGTGCTTCCGGTGGGAGGAAGACTCCGCCAATTCCAGGATCGTTGGACCTTCGATCCCTGGGCACACAGCATCGTCAAGAAGGGTCTAGGCTGGAGTTGGACTCAACCACCCCCAACATTCCAGCAGTTCTTCCAACAATCAACCCCCCTTCTGGAAGAATATGTCCTAGATCTCTTGAACAAGAAGGTGATAAGGAAGGTAAAGTCCACAAGGTTCCAAGGAAGACTGTTTTGTGTCCCCAAGAAAGACTCCGACAAACTCAGAGTCATTCTGGACCTATCCCCCCTCAACAAGTTCATAGCGAACGACAAGTTCAAGATGCTGACTCTTCAACAAATAAGGACCCTTCTGCCTCGAGGTTCCTACACGGTCTCCATAGACCTGGCGGATGCCTACTGGCACGTTCCAATGAACCATCACGCTTCCTCCTACCTAGGATTTCGACTCCAAAGGAAAAGCTACGCCTTCAGGGCCATGCCCTTCGGCCTCAATGTGGCCCCTCGGATCTTCACAAAGCTGGCGGACGCCATAGTACAACAGCTCCGCCTCCGAAACGTCCAGGTGATAGCCTACCTCGACGACTGGCTAGTTTGGGCTCCATCGCCCGAGGATTGTGTAAAATCCTGCAACAAAGTCACCCAGTACCTAGAACACCTGGGATTCAAGATAAACGAGAAGAAATCTCGCCTCTCTCCAGCTCAGAAGTTCCAGTGGTTAGGAATCCAATGGAACCTTCAGTCACACCGCCTTTCCATCCCCCAGAAGAAAAGGAAGGAAATAGCAGGGTCTGTCAAGCGACTACTGAAATCCAAACGGATTTCAAGACGCCAGCAGGAACGAGTTCTAGGCTCTCTACAGTTCGCCTCAGTAACAAACCCAGTGCTTCGTGCACAGCTAAAGGATGCCGCGGGAGTCTGGAGACGTTCTGCATCCATCGCTCGAAGAGACCTCAAGAGACGGCTCCCAAACAGACTTCGACTTCTCCTCAAGCCGTGGTCGGAAGCAAAGGCCCTGAAAAGGTCCATTCCTCTTCAACACCCACCTCCATCACTCAACATCCACACGGACGCTTCGCTGGAGGGTTGGGGAGGTCACTCCCACCAAAAACAGGCTCAAGGCACCTGGTCTCCCCTGTTCAAGACGTTCCACATCAACATCTTGGAGGCCATGGCGGTCCTTCTAACTCTGAAGAAACTATCCCCGCCTCCCTCGATCCACATTCGTCTAACCCTAGACAACTCGGTGGTAGTTCGATGTCTCAATCGCCAAGGCTCAAGATCGCCCCAGATAAATCAGGTGCTTCTCCCAATCTTCCGTCTGGCAGAGAAGAAGAAGGGCCACCTGTCTGCAGTTCACCTACAAGGATTCCGCAACGTGACAGTGGATGCTCTATCTCGAACAAACCCGATAGAGTCGGAATGGTCTCTAGACGCAAGATCATTCTCCTTCATCTCTCACCAAGTCCCAGAACTTCAGATAGATCTCTTCGCAACGAGCGACAACAATCAACTTCCTCGGTACGTGGCCCCGTACGAGGACCCCAAGGCAGAAGCAGTGGATGCCATGTCACTGGACTGGAACAGATGGTCCAAGATCTACCTGTTCCCTCCCACCAACCTTCTGCTGAAAGTCCTCTCCAAACTGAGAACCTTCAAAGGGACAGCGGCCCTAGTGGCTCCCAAGTGGCCCCGGAGCAACTGGTACCCCCTGGTCCTGGAGCTGCAGCCCAAGCTGATCCCTCTCCCGGGCCCAGTTCTCTCCCAACAAGTACAGAAGTCGACTGTCTTCGCTTCATCATCGAAAATCAAGGACCTTCATCTCATGATTTTCTCTCCCTAGCCGCAAAGAAGAGGTTTGGGATCTCGAAGAAAAGTCTAGACTTCCTCGAGGAATACAAGACCGAATCCACAAGACGGCAATACGAATCATCCTGGAGAAAATGGGTCTCTTTCGTCAAGACAAAAAATCCTAAAGAAATCACAATTGATTTCTGCATGTCCTTCTTCATTCACCTTCATGGACAAGGATTAGCAGCCAATACGATTTCAACCTGCAAATCGGCCTTGACCAGACCAATTCTGTATGCCTTCCAAATTGATCTG
>NC_090737.1:99554604-99557104 GCF_036898095.1 Palaemon carinicauda | reverse complement strand
CTTGGTGTTTGCACATGCAATGGCTGTCTCCACTATGAGGACATCTGCATCTGCCCTGGCATGAAGAACATCGTTGTGCTGCCGTTGAAGGTCATCACTCAGTAGATTGATGAAGCTTTGTTTATTTGTTTGGTTGGCAAGGAAGTCATCTTTCTTCATAGTACATACCATGTCCTTTGTGAAGTTGACAAGGGGACTGCTGTGAGATCGAACGCGCCTGCTGTGTGCTACATCTTTGGTGGAGGGTGCGCTCACATATCCATCAAACACTATGACAGCTTTACCATACCTGTCTCCAACATATCGTATGTAGTGACTGGAGATTCCTTCATGGGTCTCGCCAAAATTCCAAGGAATTCTGTGTAGCAATGCCCCACCATCCAGAACATATTGCACATTCTGTGGCAGCACTGTGTTGCGAACGGCAAGGGGGAGTTGTTTCCAAATGGCCTCGGCTAGCGCTGGCTTGTCAGCCTCAAGCAGGATATCAATGGTCTGAAACAGTGCTGGTGGGTAACTGCATAGTTCGTACTTGAAGACATCAGTGAGGTCATCACAGCGTGATCCTGCCGTACTCAGACGTTGGAACAACAGTTGTGGATCTATCAGAACAGATTCTTTGCCATTTTTCACTGATGAACTTGTGTCTAAAGTCACAACCTGATTTGTTTTCTTGAACGTGTGATCAAGAACCTTTTTGCCAACCATTCCATCTAAGATCTTGCTGCCCACTGACGCTGCTTGGTCAGCATTGACCGAATCTCCAGCTGTGATGTCAGTGTCAATGCTTTGCAGAGTTGGATCGTTTCCAAAGGGATCCTTTGATGACAGGTAGCCAATGAGTTTGTGCGTGTCATCTGTGTCCCGTGCTTGTCGAGCTGCTCTTTGTTCTTTGTGCTGGTCACTGGTCCCATACGGCACTGATGTGTAGTCTTGCAAGGCCATGTTAACCTCTGCACATATGGGGGTGGACAGCAGCCACGTGATCCTTTGCGACTCGCTCATGCCATGGCCCCTTGTCAGTCCCCCTGTGTTTTTCACACTTCTCATGAGCACTTGCTCGATCAGAAGATCTGTGGACAAGCCGACCCAGTACCGATCTGAGCGCCGAACTACGTGATATCCATTCTGAAACTGGTGGTGGACCTCGGGGTGCTGAATAGACAGTTGTGCCAGTCGCTGCAGGTAGACGTAAATAGATTTGGTGTAGAGATTGTGGCCTGCAGCTGCCAGGTAGGGCACCATGTCGTGCAAAGCGTGCACGTGCAGACGCCAGTCACCAGTGCGTTCTGACCTCAGGAATGTCCTCAATATGTCAATCATGTCCATGTATTGCAGCCATAGCTGTGCAGTACGTAGATCCTTCATCGATTGTTGGGCAACATTCATGATGTCACGAACAGAGTCCAGAACTGGGGCTGAAAGGATATCTTCAGTAGAACACTCACCCTTCATCAATGAATCATACAGGTCTCGCAGCTCACACAGGTCAATTGGTCCAGCTCCCACACTTTGCGACTCTGACTCGGTATCATGTGGATCTATGGCTGCCTGTGCATCATCTATGCTTTGCATTATCTCGTCTTCACTTGGTTCGTCATCTTCTACAGTACCCTGAGGACCATCATTCTTAGCCTGCGAACAAGTAGGCACTAGCGTACCAAGTATCCTTTCTGCGAGGAGAGTGTTCAGTGCTGCATCAACCAAGAGATGCCCACGGATAGCTCGGTCATATGCCTTGCCAGACAGCATGTGCATTACAGTGTTCTCGGCATACACCAGTTCCAGAACAGAGCGCAGTCCAGATCCTGACATGATATTTCCAATACTCCCCAAGAAGCTCATTAACGTGTGGAAGCCCCCCATGCGCAGTACAATCTTACGCAAGTCACTGCCCTCCGATTGACTTTCGATGATGGTAAGCGCCTTCCACCAAAGTGGTTGGTCAAATGTGATGATGACCTTTGCGTTGTACTGTTTGGCGTGCTCAGATAGAAATGTCAATGTTGAATAGATGCAAGTTGGATCACTGCTGTTCATGTCGATCATGGGAAGCAGGAAGACTGTAGACTGACCTGGATGTACACCAGTGTGCACGGCTTGCATCATGCCAGACCATGCTGGTCGTGGTGAGCGTAATGTGAGGGACAGCTTCCAGAGGAGGTCAAGGTTGGTAGATCTGTCCTTTTCCATCTCATCTTGTAGAACCTCATACCTCAGAGTATCTAGCCCATCGCAAGGTGTTGTCAGATGTCGGATGTTTATTCGGCCCACAGCTACAACATCCTTCAGTGTCACAGACACACGTGGCACTCTTGTTGATGTCCTGGTACCTGGAGTGACAGACGCAATCATTCCCATCCCGTGGAATGTGTTGAGGCCATCTATTGTACGGATGTTGTGATCGACATTGTCCGCCATATATTGGATGAACTGCTCTGGCCGGTAGTTTGGTATGTCTGTCCCTAGTACAACTGCTGCACTCCGTTCATACCTTTGT
>NC_090737.1:99537104-99542104 GCF_036898095.1 Palaemon carinicauda | reverse complement strand
ATATAGTACTCCAAATGACCTATCTTTGAATCCAGCTAATGAATACCTTGTCTTGGCTTCACACAAATATCAAATAGTTCCAGGTTGGAATGGTCCAGGGAAGGTGTTTCATGCTGCCGCTCGGGAGAGATTTCTTTTTTGGAGAGATAGTGAGAATCTAGGAACTAATATTGACGGTCTAAGACGAGCACCGGAGGGAAAAGCCATTCATTTTGAAAATAATGAGAATGTTTGATAAATAAACGATTAAAGAATGAAAGAAAGGAACACAAATGATAAAGAATGAAATAGGGAAACAAAAATTGCGGGAGGGGGGTAGGCCCCCAGGCTGGCGGGAGCGAGGGGGAGGCCCGCCCGGGCTGGCGGGATGGGGGAGGCCCGCCCTGGCTGGAGGGAGGGGGGGGGCCTGCCCGGGATGGAGGGATGGGGGAGGCCCGCCCGGGCTGGCGAGAGGGGGGAAAGTTAGCAGGAAGGGGGGAGTCCCGGCCGGGCTGGCGGGAGAGGTGGTGAACCGGCCAGGCTGGCGGGAGCGGGGGAGGCCCGCCCGGGCTGACGGGAGGGGGGAGGCCCGCCCGGGCTGGCGGGAGGTGGGAGGCCCCTCCCGGGCTGGCGAGAGGGAGGAAGCCAGCCTGGGCTGGCAGGATGGCGGGAGGGGGGGAAGCGTGCCTGTGCTGGCGGGATGGCGGGAGGCCCTCCCCTCCTGGCGGGATGGGGGAGGCCCCCCCGGCGTGGCGGGAGGGGGGAGGTCCGCCCGGGGTGGCGGGAGGGGGGAGGCCTGCCCGGGAGGGGGGGGAGGCCCGCTTTGGAGTGGGGGAGGCCCGCTCGGGAGGGGGCGAGGCCCGCCCGGGCTGGCGGGAGGGGTGGAGGCCCGCCCGGGCTGGCGGGAGGGGGGGAAGGCCCGCCCGGGCTGACGGGAAGGGGGTAAGGCCCGCCCAGGCTGACGGGAGGGGGAAGGTCCGCCCGGGCTTTTGGGAGGGGGTGGAGGCCCTCCCGGGCTGGCAGGAAGCGGGCAGCCCCGCCGAGCCAACAATATAGAGTTGCTGTATCTAGCTTATTTTTAAAAAATACCTTCTTTGTCTCCAGTCTCCAAAATCCGAAATAGTATTCAAAAAGTCTTCAAATAGTCTTCAAAACTCTTCTTAGATGTTGATGCTTATGGAGGTGTAGACACAAATTATATTTTTCCTTTGTTTTTTATGAAGACCACTGATTTCTTGGCTCTTAAGTTGTCTGCTATTTTCTTCAAGTTATCAAATTTTATATATGTATATATATATATTTATATATATATATATATATATATATATATATATATATATATATGTATATATATATACATATATATATATATATATATATATATATATATATATATATATATATATATATATATATGTGTGTGTGTGTGTGTGTTTGTGTGTATATATGTATATATAAATATACATGTATATAAATACATATATATTTATATATACATATACACATACATACATACATATATATATATATATATATATATATATATATGTATATATATATATATATATATATATATATACAGTATATATGTGTGTATATGTATATATAAATATATATATGTATATATATACACACATATATATATGTGTGTGTATATGTACATATATATGTATATATATAAATATATGTGTATATATATGTATAGTATGTATATATATGTATATATATAGATGTATATTATGTGCTGTATATATATAATTATATATGTATATATATTTATATATATTTATAAATATGTATATATATACACGTGTTCATATATATATATATATATATATGTGTGTGTGTATATGTATGTATGTATATGCATATATATATATATATATATATATATATATATATATATATATATATGTGTGTGTGTATATATTTGTATATATATATATAATTGTATATATATATGTGTGTGTGTGTTTGTGTGTGTGTGTGTGTGTGTGTGTCTTCTGTGTCTTCATCAATTGCACATAAAATTGGCCTATTGAGAAAGTCTTTCAATATTTTCGGTGATCAATCTATACTGAACAATTGTTTTAATTAGTTCATTATGCCTGATGCATAAGATTTTTCCTAACTCTGACCATCTTTACATTCAGATCTCCCTGGCCTATTCCCTCCTGTTCGGAATACCAGGCAGGCAGTTAATTCCAATAGCCAGGCCTTCTTCATCATGAGGCTAAATACTACAGAGTATTGTAGAAGTTTTATTCCAGCTGTGACCAAGTTGTGGAATGATCTTCCTAATCGGGTGGTTGAATCAGTAGAACTTCAAAAGCTCAAAGATGTTTTTATGTTGAACAGGCTGACATTGACATAAGTCTTTTTATAGCGTATATATGACATATATGTTTTGACGTTGTTATTGTTTTTACAAGGATTTATTGTTAATTTGTTCTCATCATTTATTTATTTCCTTATCTCCTTTCCTCACTGGGCTATTTTCCCTATTGGAGCCCTTTTGCTTATAACATCCTGCTTTTTCAACTAGGGTTTTAGCTTGGCTATTGATAATAATAACAATAATGATAATAATAATAATAATAATAATATATATATATATATATATATATATATATATATATATATATATATATATATGTATATATATATATATATATATATATATATATATATATATATCCAAATAAGCCATATATATTTTTGATACATTAATGTCTGGATTCTCTTAACGACCTCGGGATCAGAGCCCCAGGCGAAATCACACAAAGACAAGAGCTTGGCTCCGGCCGGGAATCGAACCCTGGTCGGCAAGCTTGTATAGACAGTGACTAAGCCACTTGGCCACGAAGAAAGATAAAAGTCGATGACAATTCTTCTGTACTTATACCTGTCGAATTCAGGTATTTTGTACTTAGAATTGAAATCAACCCATCTTCACCATCGTAGCTAATTGGTAGTTTGTTACTTGGCAAACATGAAAAACACGTAAAAATGTGCAAAATTTATCATTAATTGAATGCCAAGTAACAAACTACCAATTAGCTACGATGGTGAAGATGGGTTGATTTCAATTCTAAGTACAAAATACCTGAATTCGACAGGTATAAGTACGGAAGAATTGTCATTGACTTTTATCTTTCTTCGTGGCCAAGTGGCTTAGTCACTGTCTATACAAGCTTGCCGACCAGGGTTTGATTCCCGGCCGGAGCCAAGCTCTTGTCCTTGTGTGATTTCGCCTGGGGCTCTGATCCCGAGGTCGTTAAGAGAATCCAGACATTAATGTATCAAAAATATATATGGCTTATTTGAATATGAAAAACACGTAAAAATGTGCAAAATTTATCATTAATTGAATGCCAAGTAACAAACTACCAATTAGCTACGATGGTGAAGATGGGTTGATTTCAATTCTAAGTACAAAATACCTGAATTCGACAGGTATAAGTACAGAAGAATTGTCATTGACTTTTATCTTTCTTCGTGGCCAAGTGGCTTAGTCACTGTCTATACAAGCTTGCCGACCAGGGTTCGATTCCCGGCCGGAGCCAAGCTCTTGTCTTTGTGTGATTTCGCCTGGGGCTCTGATCCCGAGGTCGTTAAGAGAATCCAGACATTAATGTATCAAAAATATATATCGCTTATTTGAATATGAAAAACACGTAAAAATGTGCAAAATTTATCATTAATTGAATGCCAAGTAACAAACTACCAATTAGCTACGATGGTGAAGATGGGTTGATTTCAATTCTAAGTACAAAATACCTGAATTCGACAGGTATAAGTACAGAAGAATTGTCATTGACTTTTATCTTTCTTCGTGGCCAAGTGGCTTAGTCACTGTCTTATACAAGCTTGCCGACCAAGGTTCGATTCCCGGCCGGAGCCAAGCTCTTGTCTTTGTGTGATTTCGCCTGGGGCTCTGATCCAGAGGTCGTTAAGAGAATCCAGACATTAATGTATCAAAAATATATATGGCTTATTTGAATATGAAAAACACGTAAAAATGTGCAAAATTTATCATATATATATATATATATATATATATATATATATATATATATATATATACACACATACGTATATAAATGTATATATATATATATATATATATATATATATATATATATATATATATATATATATATATACATACGTGTATATATATATATATATATATATATATATATATATATATATGTATATGTATATTATATATCATAGTCACAGAAGGAGAACCTAGTTTGTGGTTTCCTTTTTCCTTTTGCGGCTATAATACTTAATTATTTTATGCTCATCACGTGTTAGCTTTTGTGATATTTACACACGCACATGCACAGACACACACACACACACACACACATATATATATATATATATATATATATATATATATATATATATGTGTGTGTGTGTGTGTGTGTGTGTTCATATATATTGATAAATTTTGCACATTTAGACGTGTTTTTCATATTCATATAAGTATGTATTACACACCCTCAATACTGTATTCTCTCTATACCTCGGGATCAGAGAACCAAGGGGGAATCAACTCGGAGATAATAGCTTCTGGTCGGCCGGGGAACCGAACCCTGGTCTAGTAGAGAAAATTGGTATTACACACACACATATATGTATATATATATACATATATATTATGCCTGTTGTAGAATTGGGGAATATGTTTGAGGTAGCTCTAGCCTGCTTATTACTGCCCAATTTCCGTCACTGCCATATTATCTTATTCTTTTTAATGTGGTTGGCCTAGAAAGCAAATTTTTTGCATATGCAGATGGTGCTACTCTCCTGAATTTAGATCTCAATACACTACACACATAACAACTGATATATCTGTTTCTAGTATACTGTAAGACAAAAGCCTTAGACACGTCATTTCATGTCTGGGTTTTTTTCTGACTCGATATAATCTGATCATTATATTTTGTAGTCCTCCATATACCTGAAGTGCTCTGTAGAAAGATTTTCCCGGTTTTTTTTTTTTTTTT
>NC_090737.1:99519604-99524604 GCF_036898095.1 Palaemon carinicauda | reverse complement strand
GCTCTATATAGGCTTACCCCCGCCGCCAGAGAATGCTCCCTGAGGGCAGGATTAGGGCAGGGCACTGCTTCTCTGGGTCAGCGTCCTCATTAAGTTCCTTGGTCGTGAGCAGTACACAGTTCACTCTCGTCTCTCTCGATCCTTTGGCGCGTTTGTGTTCCACGTGTTTCCAGCGTGGGGACTTGTGTTTTTGCGTAGTGCGTTATTCGCAAGTGTTACAGTGCGTTCTCCCTGTGTATATCCCCAGTGTACTTATAGCTCACTAGTGTTGTGCCATTCGTGTGCGAACGATGGAGCATGTGTGCCGTTGCCCTGGGCCTAGAGCCAGAAAGTCGTGTGGGGCTTTCCTCTCAAAGCCAGAGGTAGACCCTCACTCCCTTTGTTCCACGTGTAGGGGGAAAGTTTGCTCCTCCGCGGACACGTGTCCGGAGTGCGTAAGTTGGGATGATATCCAGTGGGTACGCTACGGTACCAAAAAGAAGAAATCTTCTAAGCGTTCCCCCAGGAAGATTAGTGTCGTTTCTTCGTTACCGTCGGCCAGTGATCGGTCCGACGAAGCCTCGGCTTCTCTGTCTCCTTCGCAGAGGAGAGGGCAAGAAGCCTCCAGTGTTGTAGATAGTCAAGGCGTTCTTCCTAGGGAACCCAGTGCGAGGGAAGAACCAAGGGCGGGCCCCTCTAGGGCTAACGAAGGGTCCGGTAGTACTTCAGGTGAATCAGGCCTTGTGGTGGTGGACCACGCGTCCTCTGAAGACCCCGTATGGGGCAGTGTTGTTGTTTCAGAGTCTCCTCCGCCCTCGTGGGCCGGTGCGTCGGGCTCTCCCCCGCCAGGGAACAGCCAAACTAGAGTTCGCCGCCCGAGTAGCGATGCCTTCGGGTGGAAGTTGCCGAAGACGCCAGGGAGGTCACCGCTAAGAATGGACGTGACCCTGGACCCCTGGCCCCCTGGCATGGATAGATTAGACTCTGTGCCGACGATCTCCACGGCGGTTCCCGAGGACTTCCTCCAGCATTCGATCTCGGACGTCCGGCGGCGAGGAAATTCCCCCGCGGATCATGCTGGCAGCCGTTACGCGAGGAACGTGGCGCCGTCGGACTCGTCAGAGGTAGACTCATCCTCCGAGGAAGAAGTCAGGGGGAAACGACGCAGGAGAATGGAGCTGTCCGAAAGCGATCATTCCCGCTCTAGGTCAAGGTCGCGGCCTAACAAGAAGTGCTCCCGCTCCCATTCCCGTAAGTATAGGAGAAATATCTCTCCCGGCGGCGCCTGGGTCTACGTCCCTTCAGGAGAGTCCAAGAGGCTCCACTCTCCAGACCCTCGTTCCAGTGAACGTGCGTCTAGGCTGCCGCTCTCTACGCACAGCCTAGAACCGCGCGACCTGGCACACAGGAAAGACCTCTCACAGAAGCATAAGTCCTCGAGGCCTCCGGTTCACCCCGCCCAGCGGGGGGAAACGCGCTTCTTTGAAGGCAGCCTGACCGAACCAGCCCAGCTGGTGCGGTCATCGAGTAAGAAGGAACGGTTCCTGTTGTCGGGTCAGCCCACCGGGACCGTGACTTCCGCTTCCAGAGCCTTCGGGCAACCGAGGGCCCTCCCTGAGCCGGTGGTACCCACCTTGCAGCGAGATCCACCCTCTTACGGAGCTCCCTACGGTTACAGGTCGGCCCCCCTGGACCCAAGGGCGGGACGACCGGTCTGCCGAACCAGCAACCCGGCGCCCCCACTCCAGGCCGAGGCCTCGGCTGACGGAGGAGAAGCTCCCCCGTCGGAGGACTCCGCATACAGAAGAGTGGTGGGCCTCATCAGGAGGCACCATGGGATTACAGAACCCTCGGCGCCTAAGGGGAATTCCTGGAGATCAAGCCTCCTGAGAATTACACATCACGACGCCCTTCCGAAGTCCTCCTTGGCCCTTCCTCTTGCCCCAGACCTAGTACTAGGGCAAGAGTACATAGACAACTTGGTGGCCAGCAATGCGGAAGCCCCCAAGTCCCAGAGTGCCTCGAAACTGCTCCAGGGCCTCAAAGCACAAGGGAAAGTATACATTCCAGAAGGGCGGCGCCCAGGCCCCTGTAGAGTGGACCCGGCCTTGGACATCCTGGGACAAGGCGGCTCAGACGAAAGGGCCTCGTCAGCCCTGGTTTCCTTCTCTCCTACGGAAGCCGCCATGATGGAGGAGATGTCGAGGGACCTGGTTAACGTCTCCTCATGGCTGGACTGGTGGGCCTCCACTTTAGTAAACGTGCAAGCCACCATCGACCCCGAAGATCCTGAGCAGCAGAGCCTCCTGACGGACCTTCTCACCTCCGGGGGGAAAACTCTGAAGGTTCTAGCGTACCAGGCGCTCGCCCTGACGGCCAACTGGGTACTAAGGAAACGAGACACAGTACTAACTAAGGTGTCGAGGAGGATCCCGGACAGAGAGGCCCGAGCTGTTCGTAGCCTACCCTTGTGGGGTGAGTCTCTGTTCCCATTAAAAGAGCTGGAAAACCTAATGGAGAAAGTGTCCAAGAAGAAAGAGGCCAACGTCCCCAGACAGGCGTCATCTAGAAGGCCGCCATACAGGAGGACCGCCTCGGATAGCGCCGTGACTCCTCAGGCCGCCCCCAACACTTCGAGGAGGGACGCCCCTTCCTCCTCCTGGACAACAACTCCTCAGCCCTCCCGCAGAGGAGCACCAGCTTCTTCCAGCTCCTTCAGGTCGGGTTACTCCGCCTCTAAGAGAGGCAGATCAGGCCGCCCCTCTAGGAGAAGGTAGAGGGAGAGGCCCCCTACTCCCGCCCAAGCCTCGGGTTGGGGGATGCCTCAGACCTCATTGGCAAGCATGGAAAGCACAAGGAGCGGATCCTTGGACGGTGTCCGTCCTGAAAGAAGGCTACAGGCTCCCCTTCATAGCGGACCCACCCCCTCTTATTCCAGCCAGCCAGACAGAATGGTTGGCCCCCAGGGACCCGATGAAAAGGGCCACCCTTCAAGAGGAGATTTCCTCCATGTTAGAGAAGGGGGCCATGGAAGAGGTCCTTCTCCCAGGCCCAGGCTTCTACAGCCGCCTGTTCCTGGTAGAGACCCGTGATAGACCTGTCGGCCCTCTACCAGTTCGTCAAGAAGACGGACTTCAAGATGGACACCCCAAAATCCGTCCTGATGTCCTTGAGGGAGAAAGATTACATGATGACGGTCGACCTCAAGGACGCATACTTCCAGATCCCTGTCCACCCGTCGAGTCGGAAGTTCCTCCGGGTAAAATGGGGTTCCCAGATCCTGCAGTTCAAGACCCTTTGCTTCGGTCTGTCGACGGCCCCTCAAGTGTTCACGAGGGTCTTCGCGACAGTCTCAGTGTGGGCTCACGAACGGGGTATCCATCTCATCAGATACCTAGACGACTGGTTGCTCCTTTCC
This sequence comes from Palaemon carinicauda, assembly GCF_036898095.1. Classification (NCBI taxonomy): domain Eukaryota; kingdom Metazoa; phylum Arthropoda; class Malacostraca; order Decapoda; family Palaemonidae; genus Palaemon; species Palaemon carinicauda. The sequence continues at coordinate 99,521,207 of NC_090737.1, read as the reverse complement.
AACTCAAAGGCCCTCTTGGAGGAACAAGGGAGAAACCTCCTCCAGTTCTGCAGGAATCTGGGAATCGTAATCAATCTGGGAAAGTCGAACTTAACACCATCCAACAGAATGGGATACTTGGGGATGACGTTGGATACCGTGCAGGGGAAGGTTTTCCCCTCGGAAGACAGGATACGGAACCTCAAGCACATCATTCAGCCGTTCCTGTCAGAACATTCCAGGAGGGCGAGAGACTGGCAGAGACTGATAGGTCACCTGGTCTCATTGGAGAAACTGGTTCCCCAAGGGAGGATGAGGCTCAGACCCATTCAATGGAACCTCAAGAGCCTCTGGTCCCAGACAGGCTCTCAGAAGGCGTTAATTCCAATCCTTCCAGACACGAGAACCTCCCTAGAATGGTGGCACTGCCAGTCGAACTCCCTCAAGGGGATGCCCCTCGGGTCCTGTCCCCCCGAGTACCTCCTGTTCACAGACGCCTCCAACCAAGGGTGGGGGGCCCACCTTCTGGAAGAGACAGCAAGCGGTACCTGGTCGGAGAGCGAAAAGCGTCTCCACATCAATGTCCTAGAACTAAGAGCAGTCCAGAAGGCATGTCTTCACTTTGCAAGTCGGCTAAAGGGAAACACCGTGGCGTTAATGTGCGACAACGCCACGGTAGTGGCCTACATAAAGAAGCAAGGGGGCATGAGATCGAAAGAACTGTGCGACCTCGCCATAAGCATCCTACATTGGGCGGACGAGCAGCAAGTGGTGCTGCTAGCAAGGTTCATCCCCGGGAAGAAAAATGTGCTAGCCGACGGCCTCAGCAGAATGGGTCAAGTAGTGGGGACAGAGTGGTCTCTACACCCAGAAGTAGCCAGACTCATCATTCAACGCTGGGGCTCCCCGGTGATGGACCTCTTTGCAACAAAGCTCAACGCCCAACTACCGGTCTATTGCTCCCCGGTCCCAGACCAAAAGGCAGCCCTAGAAGACGCCTTCCAGCACAAGTGGGACAACCTGGACGTGTACGCTTTTCCCCCCTTCACGCTGATAAGGCAGGTACTCAACAGAGTAAGGGCCTCCCGAAACCTAAGGATGACTTTGGTAGCGCCCTGGTGGCCGGAGAGAGAGTGGTTCGCGGACCTAAAAGACCTAGCGAGCCAACCGCCTTGGCCTCTGCCGCCAGGTCAGACCTCCTGCACCAACCGCACTTCCTCAGGCTCCACGACAACCCTCTCTCTCTTCGCCTTCACGCCTGGAGACTATCGAGCGGCTCTTGAAGAAGGAGGGGTACTCCTCCGCCACAGCTAAGAGAATGTCCCTATACCTGAGGAAATCCTCTACCGTGGTATACCAGGCGAAGTGGGCCTCCTTCACGAAGTGGTGCTCGGAGAAACACATTAGACCTCTTAAAGCTTCGGTCCCGGACATAGCTGAGTTTCTGGTGTATCTTAGAGATGAAGCGGGAATGTCAATCCCAGCCATTAAAGGAGTTCGAGCCGCCTTAGGCCAAGTCTTCCTCCTGAAAGGCATCGACCTGGGGACCTCGAGACACATAGCGATGCTGATTAGGAGTTTCGAGCAGTCCTGCCCCCCTCAAGCTAGGAGAGTGCCCAGGTGG
>NC_090737.1:99499604-99514604 GCF_036898095.1 Palaemon carinicauda | reverse complement strand
CTCCCCCCCCTTCCCTGCAGAGTGCCTACTTGGCCCCACCCACGAAAAAAATAGTAATTGTCTCTATCTTGAGCTTTTAAATCAATGCTTCTCCATTCATCATTCCATACATAATTTCATAATCCTCTGTCATGTAGGCCTGGGTATTCCAACTCTTCTAGTGCTTTGTGGAGCCCAGTTGAAAGTTTGGTGAACTAATCTCTTGGAGTGCAAAGAGCATGTCCAAACTATCTCAATCTACCCCTCACCATTAAATCATCCACATATGGCGCTCGAGTAATCTGTTATAGTTTCGTTTCTAATCCTGTCCTGCCATTTAACTCCCAATATCCTTCTGAGGGCTTCTTTCACTAGACATGGTTAAATCTAACAGGGACCCTCCAAAACCACAATAGCAGCGTGCCTAATCAAATCGAAGCAGTTGGTCTAAGAATAAATGTCCAAATTGTGCTTTAAAGCATGCGAGTAATTACTGCCCAGTTAAGAACAAGAAATGTATGTTTTGTCAACGGATTGGACATTATCAGGCAGCTTGTTTAAAGGTTAATATGTCACTCATTATTGGCAGAGGCAAGGGACAGTGACATTGTCCTATCAAGTAGGACAATGGCATAGAGACTGACCCTATATACTTTACTTTTTACTTTGACGGCTGCTTTTCCCGTCGAATACTGCAGGGGAACCCCACTCTCTACAGGACCCCACTGTCGTTCTATCTTGTTCGTTCAGAGTATTAAGCGGGGTTTACACGGGTGAGCAGCTCGTCGAGCCTGGTTCGACAACCCTGTGTTTGAATTGATGTTCGAGCGTGTAAACGGGCTATTTGGTTGTCGAGCGCGCTCGTCGAGCGGCTCGATGAAAGTCAGGCTCATCTTGACTTTTGTGGGCGGAGCTACATTGTTTGACGAGCGGTGTGAACATGTGAACGGGTGTCGAGCATCGAACCTCAGTTGTTATTCAAACCTGCTAGAGGAAACATCATCAAAGAAATGCATAATTGCTGCCATTAATGAAAGTAAGAATGAGAAGGAAGTCGTACTTGATTTCATACATGCATATCGAGCTCATCCAGCTTTATGGAAAGTTAAATCAAAAGACTATTCCAATAAAGTAGCCAGAAACAAAGGAATAGCGGACACTCAGTCTTTCATGTGGAGTTATGGCCTTCCTCATAGTAATGAAAGGGCTGACACGATTCGGTAGATCAATGTACGTGTCTTCATCCATACGCAAATAATTGCGCCAGTCATCAGGCTCTAATTTTAAAGCAACAAGCAAGTTGGTATATGAAAATTTCTCTCTTTTGGTCTTTTTTTTTCCTTCTTAGTGCCACTGCTAAAGCAATGGCTATCAAATCGTCGTGGTCGAGAGACCTGTTGACGTTGTTTTAGCACGAGGCACACTGAGGCTCGATGTACTGTCTGAAAGCTCTTCGAGCCGTTCTACAAGTAGGTTCGACAACCGGGCTCGACGAGCTGCTCGGCCGTGTAAACCCCGCTTTAAACATTTCCTATCACGTATTTCTCATTTACTCTAAAATTGTCACTGTCAAACGACTCACGGATTAAGAGAGTCTTTAGTTTCCTCGTGAAAGCCTTGATGTCTTCAATCATTCGATGTCTCGTGGGAGCTTATTGTATAGTCTCGTGGCTGCATATTTAAATGCTCTTGAGCCTACGGTAGACAAATATCTAGGTTCCAATAGTTAGAAACCATCTAACTATTCTTATGTGGACTTGACTTTGGTCGGGCAGAAAAGGAAGACGCATTTTCAAGTGCTCCTGTCTTTCTCAACTGAGATTATCCCATGGGCTCTTTATCGTTTTTCTACTGTTCCAGCAGTGTATATAAGTGATGTGATACTAGCAGTGCATTTTCAGTGTTATATATGCCAAGACAGTGTTGTAATTTAGGCAAATTTACTCTCGATTACACACCTGTTGAACCAGATTCTTGGCCGGTGAATGAGTATGCCCTGAGGCGAGTATGCCCTGCATTTTACAGCGCCTTATGTGACCATGGAAAGTGTTAGTAATATGTTGTTGAATCATATGAAATTAGGAATTAGTGACATAAAAGGTGTTCAGAATATAAATAGAAATAAGATTGTGATAAAGCTAATCTCAGAAAATGTATTTACCGATGTTTTGAAGAATTTCGAGGATAAAGTTATAAAGTTAAATGAAACTGACTCTGTGAAGGTTATAATTTTAAGTTCACAAGTTTCGTATGTATCGATAAGGAACGCACCATTCGAGATGGATGATAAAGTGATAATAGATATATTGAATAGGTATGGAAAGGGCCCTTTGAGGGTTTATTCAATGGCGTTCGCACAGCAAAGATGCGAGTTAAAGAAAACATCCCTTCATCAATTTATATCGGTGGCTATAATTTAACCTTCTTATATAGTGGACAGAGTAGAACACGTTACAAATGTGGGAAAGAAGGTCATCTAGTGAATGACTGTAATTTGAATATTAGTGAGAGTAATCATATTTGTAATGAAGGAGATTTCCCTGAAATATCTAAGAATAAAAAGAATAGTTCATCCAGCGCGAACAATAATGGAAGGGAGATGAGCATGGAGGTGGAGCCAAACCGGCGAATGAAAAAGAGAGAAAGGGACCAGAAGTAAGGAACGATAATTCGGGCTTGGTCCATGAAAGCATCAGAACGACCACCGCGACGATGACTGGCGATGGACGAATGGACGAAGTGGAAACGGATAACGAAAGACAAGATGAGAGGTAGCAGCTGAATGAAAGGCTTGTGGAAATTCCCGCATCACCTGACGAAGGACTCGTTATTTCGACAGTTGAAGCAGAAATCCACGCAGAGACAGAAATTGGAAAGGAAATGGACATTCAAACATGTGTAGTACAAAATAAAGAGGATTCAATCGAAGAGGTGATAAGTGAAATTCAGGAATGTGAAGAAAATGAAGAGAATAATGTGGACTGTGTTTTCAACCTTGGTAACACAAGTGATGCCGAAATGTGGCAAGCTACTATTAGTGACGAACCAAGCAAAGGCATTCGCCTGAGGCTAACAAAGGATAATGGTGTGCTTTCTGCGTCGAACATGGGCGAAGATACACCAGTGTTCGATGAACCTAAAAGTAGTTCTGAAGAAGAGATGAATCGATTGCCAGTGAATAAACGTTTCAAATTGGATGAATGATTTAGATTTTCTTTCTTATATTTGTAACCTTCACTTACTTAAATTTAGCAACTGTTAATGTTAATGGATTGTGTATGTCTCATAAGCAAAGTAAATTGATTGATTTTAGGTACTTTTATCATTTGGATGTAATATTTGGGCAAGAACACAATGTCAAAGATATTTCGCAACTTGAGTATGTTGAAAAGCATTGCGAGATAATAGTGAATCCAACTGTCTTGTTGAAGGGAGGCACTGCTATTCTCTTATATAAAAAGTCGAGAGTGAAGGTTCTGAATAAGGAGATGGATGTAAAGGGCCAAATAATCAGTGTAAAATGTACCTATCAAGGAACAGATTTTCTTTTAATAAATGTGTATGCCCCTTCTGGCACAAATAAGAAAAAGGAAAGAGAGGAACTATTTTTATATGTTATGTTATATTACATGAGACACAATATACGAAACTTGATCATAGGTGGTGATTGGAACAGCGTAACAAGTAAAAGAGATTGCTCTAATCCTGATAATCATATACTTTTGACAGCCCTTCAAAGGTTAAAAAATGATTTGCAACTTAAAGATGTGTGGCTCTTGGCAAACCATTCGATAGAATATACGGATGTTAGGCATAAGTATAGTTCTATTACTCATCGCATATACGTTAGCGATCTGAAGAATAATGTAAGTGAATCTGAAAATATTCCATTAAGCTGGTCTGATCATAATTCTGTTAGAGTTAAGATTAAGATGGACAATGAAATTAGCTCTGGCAAGGGATACTGGAAATCAAATACAGGTATTCTGAAAAAATACAGAAGTGATAGAAAACTTTGTTCAATTTTGGAGCCATTTGAAAAGAAATATGGTGATGTACAGTTTCATTCTATTTTAGACTGGTGGATTTATGCAAAAGATCAGCTTAGACTCTTTTCTGTTAAAGTTTCAAAGACTATAAATCAGGAGAGATTTGGCTTACTGGATCTGCTGAAAGCAGAATTAAGGCGGAATTATTGGATCCATTCTGAAAACTGTAATAACTTTTACAAAATAGAGGAACTTAAAGACAGACTAAACGTAATTGAAAATGAGATATGTGAAGGGGTCAATGTAAGAGCTAGAATTGATGAAAGAATGAATGGGGAAAAATATCTACATATTTACTTTGGAAAGAAAAGAATGTAAAAGCAAGTATTGATAAATTGTGTGTTAAAGAGGGTGTATATGTAACAGACACAAAGTCTATACAAAGGTATGTATTAGAGTTTTATGAAAATTTGTATAAAGAAGAATCTATAGATTTTGAATTGAAATATAAATTTTTTGAAAATATGAACAGTGTCATAGATGATGATATGAACTTAACCCTGAAGGCTGAATTAACAGAGAAAGAAGTTTGGGAAGCTATATCAGGAATGAAAAAAGGGAAATGTCCTGGTGTTGATGGATTAGCCGTCGAATTCTACAAAACTATGTGGAGCATTGTAAAAAACGAACTTATGAAAGTACTGAAAATTTCATTTACTAATTTTAAAATGTGGAAAGACTCAAATAAAAGTGTCATTAAACTTTTACCAAAAAATGGAGATAAATGTAATCTTAATAACTTGAGACCCATAACTATGCTAAATGTAGATTATAAGATTATAGCAAAGGTTTTAGCAAACAGGTTAAAATCAGTGCTATCTCTATACGTATCAGAGGAACAGTTTTGTGCTGTCCCTGGAAGGTCGACTATTAACTGTAACCCATTGCTAAGAGGTGTAATATACTTCCATAAAAATGAGAACAAGAAAGCTGCCCTGATAAATCTTGATTGGTATAAAGCATTCGATATGGTAAATCTGGACTTTCTATTCGGAACGTTATACAAACTTGGATTTTCCTTAAAATTTGTAAACTTGATTAAAATGCTTTATAAGGATGCCAAAAGCTGTATATCTACAAATGGCCATATATCTGACCCTTTTCTAATAGGCAAGTCTGTTCGACAGGGTTGTCCATTATCGATGATTTTATTTGTTATAGCTCAAGAACCATTGTATAGAATGCTGAAGGTTAGGTTGGGAACTTTTTCTCCAGATCTTCCGAATGGGTTAAACATTGTAGTGGTTGGCTTTGCAGATGTTAGCACTATTATTGTCAATAAGTTGGAAGGTATTGAGGAAAATTCACGGGTTATTAATGAGTACGAAAAGGCAAGTGGAGCGAAACTTAATAAAAAGAAAACTTACATTGTGGGAATTGGCTCGTGGAAAGACAAACTCGAATGGCCAGAAACAGGGATAGAAGTGAAACAAGGCAGTTTTAAAATCCTAGGTATAATCCATAATAATGATTATGGACTATCTGTAAGAGTGAACTGGGAAAATATCAAGGATAATATTTCAAAAATGATAGGGCCACTTTATAAACGAAGACTAACTTTATTCCAAAAGAGTGTAATAATTAATGTAACTGTATTATCAAAGGCATGGTATGTGTCTCAGGTATTTCCCATTCCAGCTGATATTGGTAAATACATAGAAAAGTGTACCTTCAAATATCTCTGGAATGTGAATTATCAACCCATTAAAAAGAAAACTGTGTATCTTCTAAAGAGTCAAGGAGGATGTGGTATTGTAAATCTGACTGTGAAAGCCAATTGTATGCTTTTCAACAGCTTTTACAAAAGTAATGTCAATAGATTAATGGGATTTGAAATAGCTGCATATTATTGTAAGCTGAGGCTTTCTTATCTTGTTGATTTTAACAGATTTAATGAATCTACCATTTTTAGCACTCCATATTATGACAAAATAATGACGATATTTCACTCTGTAATAAAGGTAAAGACCTATCCTTTACTCTCACATGCTGAGAGGTGAATCAGTTCTGCTAAGTATTGAAGAAAGTTATCCGTTGTTTAACTGGAATATAATATGGGAAAATTTGAATAATAAGTGGATTGATCCAGTAAATAGAGAAATATTGTTTAAATACAGCCACGAAGTCTTAGCTACAAAGGGTATGTTATTTATGATGAACATTACGGACAGTTGTTTGTGTGGTAATTGTGGAGAGCCTGAAACAATTATGCACTTAGTATATTTTTGTAGATTTAGAGGAACAGTTGTGAATTGGATTAAAACATTTTTGAACAAGGTTTGTAAAATACACACACAAAGTTTTCTAAAGGTTTTAAAACTGGATTTTCAGGCCTATTCTAAAAGAGACAGAAACACAGCAATGTTATTAATAAGTGAATTTATAATTGGGATCTGGTACCTTCATAAGGTAATGCCCTCAGCAGATGAATTAAGTATGATCTCCTTTATTAAAAGTACAATATTCAAGACAAGATTTATATTGTTCAAGTCACTAGAGGATAAATGTCTTTTACATTTTACAAAAGAATATGTTAATTTGGATAAAAATGAGTAAATTAGTGTGAGAAATTCCTTAATGATAATTGAAGTTTAAAGTATATAAATTATAGTAATCTTGATTTGTTGCATTATCATCTAGTCTTTATGTTATGTAAATATTAATATGACTAATGTTAGTATATGCTAATGATCAATTATAAACCACATCAGGAAAACCAATATCAAAATATAAATTATATGTTTATATAAATATGTAAACTTGTAAACTGTATATTTTCTCAATAAAAGTAAAAAAAAAAAAGCATAAAAATATAAAGTATCAGAAGATTGCCCATAGAATGGTTAATAAGCAAACAACATTAAATCATATTATTTTTTCATGAAGAGAAATTTATGAGTTATATACTTATGATTCACAAATTATATATATTTGAAAATTTGCATCCCCAAAAAGAAAAATTTAATGAAAAATAGTAAGAGGAAAATATCAGGCATCGAAACGTTCAACAAGGGGTTTGAATCTGTCATTGATATAAGAATTATAAAATTTGCGTAAAAAAATATATTTAAGAAATTGGATATCCAATAAAAAGTTAAAGTTATTAAAAATAAGAGAAAAAAGAAATTTAATGAGGGTTATACGCAACACCTCTTAGAAACTTCAAAATATCATTAAGATCAAAACATTTGACAAGATGTCTAAGTCTGGCAGTAATACTTTTGTATGATTATGGCTTCCAGATATATAAATGGTCTCAAACACATCACAATCATAAGGTGTATGTATACGTGCCTTGCAACCTTTATAAAACTGTTCACATCTCCAATACGTTTCAGTTTTTAATGGATTACTCTGATGATTTTCATAAATATAATTAGACTCATCACAAAACTTATGTTTACCTTTTACACTTGTGATGAATTTCGAGACCATGGCTACATATTTTTTTTTTAATCTAAAATAGTTGAACGTGTTGGCTTAAACCTTCAAGTAGCTGTAAGCCCATTTAGATTTATAGATCTTTTTTTATTGTTGATCTCTTCTGAAGATTTTATGCTGTTGTTTATTTGTGAACAACTATTTTTGGTAATTTCGAATTATTGTTTGCTCGTTAAGAACTCTTATTTTGGTAATTCATTATTCTTTAGATACTTCGTTTTAAATTGTTGTTTACTTGAGAACAACTTTTTTTGCTAATTACAAATTTTTGTTTGCTTGTTAAGAACTTTTATTTTGGTAATGCATTCCTCTGTAGATACTTTGTTTTAAATTGTTGTTTACTTGAGTCCAAGTTTCTATGGGCGGAATTTTCTTTGGGTGGAATTTTCTCAGGGTGGATATTTCTCTGGGTGGAATTTTCTTTGGGTGAAATTTTCATGGGTGAAATTTTCATGGGTGGAATTTTCCTGTAACGATATATATATATATATATATATATATATATATATATATATATATATATATATATATATATATATATATATATATATATATATATATATATATATGGAATTTAAAATAAATGCAATAGGTTCATTACGCTATTTATGATAAATGATCATTTCAATTAAATCTCTCTATCTCTCTCTCTCTCTCTCTCTCTCTCTCTCTCTCTCTCTCTCTCTCTCTCTCTCTCTCTTTTACACGATAGTACAAGATGCTTCGATTACAGAGAATGCAAGTGATTCGAATTTCTATTTATAAGTAGTGCAAGAGTTTGAGGTAAACTAGGGATCTACGAGATATTCCAAGAAGCGGAAGACCAAGGAAGATTTCACCTACAAAAGATCGAAGAATTGTTGATAGCATCAGGAGATATTCTAACACAATGCTATTGCTAATGCTATTTTTATGTTGAACAGGCTGCCATAAGTCTTTTTATAGTTTAAATATGACATATATATTTTGATGTTAACATTTTAAAAATATTTTATTGTTAATTTTTTTCTCATATCCTTAATTTATTTCCTTATTTCCTTTCATCACTGGGCTATTTTTGACTGTTGGAGCTCTTGGCCTTATAGCATCTTGCTTTTCTAACTAGTGTTGTAGCTTTGATAGTGATAATAATGATAATATTGTAGCCCGTAATGCCCTGTGACTAAACGTTTCATGTGAAACATACACATGACTGAATGAAAGAACCACAAATGATTGTATTAGTTATTATAATAATATTTTATGGGATAACAAATTAATAACAGATCCATCCCCAATTGTTAGTCATGACATCGTGGAGCCTGCTAGAAACAGAGGCGACAAGATTGTTTATGGTGTTTTGATTGGATTGACAAACTAAGAAAGTTTGTGGATGTGGACTGGCATTGAAAGATCATAAACAGGCGAAGTGGAAGGACATATCTGAGGCCCTTGTTCCGCAGTGGACTAACCTCGGCTGATGATGATGATATATATGTACAGCTATGTGTGTGTATGTATATAAAGTACATGTATGTATGAATAAATATTTGTTCCTTTATTTGTATTTGAAATTAAGATAATCTGTAATATATGTATAAAACCCGTTTAACCAAAATTATGTAAACTGATGTTCCGTTTTGGGAAAATTTCACGCAACTCGGTTCCACCCTTTTGAGCTTCTATTGGTTTCATTTCCTTTAGAAATCTCTCTACATCATAAATATTTGTTTCTATATAAGAGTCTTATCTCATGTATGTTCAAACTTCCGATTGTTTTTATGATGTGAGAGAAAGTATTTATATAAACACAATTACAATTCACTCAAAGAATAAACATATCATCCTCCTTCCCCCACACAAAAAAAGGAGGGATGTGAATGATTCCACTTTTATCTGAGATTTTCTTTTCGTATATGCCAATGGTGATAGCGTCTTAATGCCCTTATCTTGCCTAAGCTCGAAGAGAAATTGATAGAAACTCGCTTTTCCTAACAAATGGAAGAATATATAAACAACAGAAAATCATAAGCAATAAGGGCATTCCAATTTGCCGGGGAGGAGAAACTGAAATTATCACTAGATTGCGCAATGCGAATGTTAATTTAACAGATGGAATAGGGGGAAAGTTGTGTGACACATATTACCAATTAATCTGATAATAAAAGGACCTATATTTTTAAAAATAATATCCATATTCAAATTCTTCATAAACATGGCAGCATAGGTGATATTTAATTTCTCCTAATTTATAGGGGAACTAACTAACTCACTCAATTTTCAAGCTTTTGAATAAAATCCTATTTTATTTAAATGGAAGGAAAATTTCCACTCTCCGTAGAGAGATGGATAGTTATGCTTTTCAAAATAATTATATTCAGTGATGAATGAAATTGCATTTATTGACGAGAAAACTTTTTATCTCCAATAACAAAGGGAAAAAAACTTGTAGGATATTGAAAAATAGATTATTGGAGAAAAGTACCGCCGTAAACTTCTCAAAATAAATTTAGGTCATTTGAGTCAATGTTGGCCGATCTTTCTCTGTGAAAATATTTGGTATTCGATGATAATTATTCTGTTGGATTTTTATTCATGTTGCTGATGTTTGTTTATGTTGATTTAAGGCAACAGAGCTTCTTAGCCTCTTGGTCTTATAACTCTCTCTGGAATAAGGAATCTTTGATTAAGTGAATATTTCGCTTGTTGGGAAGTACCGGGAAACCGGAATAAAAAATTCATAAGCACATTTACCAGAACTTCGTAACTAAAAGACAGTGAAAAAAATCATAACTTTATACATCGATGAAATTATTCTATTATGTAAAATTGTATTGAATTAAACAAAATAAAATTAAAGTAATTTATTTTCTTAATGATTCAAGTGATTAATGATTTTTCGTCCCTGTCTGCTAAATGAGAGAGAGAGAGAGAGAGAGAGAGAGAGAGAGAGAGAGAGAGAGAGAGGAGTGGGGTTGATGAATTTGCAAAGACGTTGAAAGATTTGAGTTTAGTTCTCTCAACCTTATATTCAAATATTTTCATCTGTTCAGAGGATGAAAAAGTCCTCATTTCCCTGGCTCTGAAAAAGGAAATTATGGAATTTCTCATACATATAAACTAGGGCCTAACGGGCATTAGTTTGTCTCTCTCTCTCACTCTCTCTCTCTCTCTCTCTCTCTCTCTCTCTCTCTCTCTCTCTCTCTCTCTCTCTCTCTCTATATATATATATATATATATATTTTATATATATATATATATATATATATATATATATATATATATATATATATATATATATATATATATATATATATACATATACACCGTTTGTTTTTGTTTGCTTCTTGTACTGTCTTCTCTCTATCCTTGTTTTTACCGATGTCTCATCCTTATATTTTTGGATTTTCCCTGTCATCTGGAATTATCAAAGTCTCCCCTTTCATCCTGTTTCGTATCATTCTTTTTTTAATTGTCATTTCTTTATCGCGATGCAAACAAGGTGACGTGGTTTGGGTTTGAATAGTTTCGATCTTGAAAACTATCAAAGGCTTCCTTCCCTTCTGATGTAGAAAGACAAACTGAAATATAAAAACCTCTTGATGTGCAGTCATCTGCGCAGGGCTTCTCAGATCTCAATTGATATGAGGTTCATGAGAATTTCACCATTACGTAAGATCTTATTGTCTCTACAAGCAAAACTTATTCAGCGATTCCAATCAAATTTGGTTCAGGCCCGGATTAAGAAACATGGAAGGGATGACGAGAGAGGGAACCAAATGAATATTCAGTTTTCTTTTCTTTTTTATTTATTTATAGTTTGGACCCACTGAAATCTGTACTGTTTGTCTATGTGTTACAGGTTTGCTTTTACAGTCATGTTTTTCTTTTCAAATCATTTGAAATATTTTCCTGGAATCAGAATAATTTGTTCTTTTTTTTCTTTTAGAACTTGCCCTATGAGAGTTATTGTTTGAGGTTTTGGTTTTATCTCTATTATTTTTTTCTGATTTATTTACTCTTCAGTCGCAATAAATGGAATGTTTTTGCAGTATGTTCATGTTATGTTGACAAATAGGCAACCAGATATTCCATGCTAAAACATGAATGACAATAATTATTAAAAGAACTTCATTATTGATATTCATAAAAAACTAATCGTTAAAGTTCATTTGGAAATTGTTAGAGCATTCGAAAGTGAATAATACTTATATAGAAAGTTGAAACTAATGATGTTACCTGCACTTGCTGTGACAAAGGCAACAAATAAATCCACATACCAACAACAACAACAACAAAACCTGATGAAAGTGGTGGAAGTGAGATCAGTAATTAGTTAGTTATCAGCAGTTTCTGAACAGCTATATTGAAAAAAATATTTTACAAATATCTATGAATACCACCCCTCAGCCCCAAAACCTCCACCATCAAGTCTACACATACCAAATGAAATCCTGGATCCAGTTTAAAATGTAACTTTGTAAACAGAGAATAATTGCAATCCGTCAGCAATGATTTCAAATGTTTCATGTACATACACAATATAGCACATACCCACCGTATACCAATGAATGAAGAGATGATAGCGAGACTAGGATACATAAAAAAACAACCCAGAGAGAGAGAGAAAAAAAAACAGGATTGAAAAATTATCTTATTTTCGGAAAATCGTCCTCTAACCCAGATAAATATTTTTACGAATTACTAATAGTCTGCTAACAGGGTCATCATGGCCTTAGGTCCAAAACATCAATTCTGCCTTATAGGCTATGCATAGAAAATGAGATATGCATCACACGTTATTGGTTGAGTATTTTTCAGTTCACAACTGTTAACCTTGCATGCATATGCGGTGCAATTACGCACCACGGCTCCACTAGCATCATAGACCGTGTGGTATGAGATTCAACGTGTTTAAATGCTTAGTGCAAGGAAGTTAAAAGGGTGAATGCCACCAAATATCTCTCTCTCTCTCTCTCTCTCTCTCTCTCTCTCTCTCTCTCTCTCTCTCTCTCAACCAATATCTGACAAGATATTGCTATCAAATGAAAACGCACATTCTCTCTGTGTCTGTCACTCAGTCAAAGAACACATATACAATAGTTGTGACATTAGTTATGTGATTAAATTTTTATGTGTATATGATATGTTTTGCAGATTCCAAATTTATCCAGAAGAGATTTAGATATATGTAAGAAATGTAGTACTTCATAAATATAAAAAGCTAAGGGGCAAATGTGGGTCATTTTCTTCGTTATTATATATATATATATATATATATATATATATATATATATATATATATATCACTTCTTTATATTCTTAGGCAAAACTCTAATCGTAAATAATGATAAGGGAAAGCGTTGCTCCAAATAAAGAACAGCTGGAAGAGCTCACTTGTTTTCCTTACGACTTGCACTAGTTGGTTACTGAGTGTCACTTAATTCTGTCTAACCTGACTTGAACTGTATAAGGTTTGTTGCTTATTACTGGAATCAGGTGGAATTTACTTGTAGGCCTATATGTGCTCAAACTCTGAATGGTACATTCCTTACATCGACAGTTTTTGTTGATCATAGTGTGATTAGACTTGAAGTTTGACTCTCTCTACATCGTCATTTATCATCTTCAGTTCAGCCTCTAAACATCAGTTATTGAACATATGCCTTCGCCAAGTCCTTCCACATCTATCTGTCTGCAGCCATACGGGTCCAAAATTACATATATTGATCTAAGTCATCTTGCCAGCCGGTCTTCTGTCTTCCTTGGTTTCATGTGTACCCACGGGCAGAGCCATGCGCATCCTCGGGACGTCCAAAATGTTGTACGGGATGTCAAACGGTTTCCGGTCACCCTAGCAATGAGTCCAGCCTATTTCCACTTAACCTTGCTAATGGTTTCGAGGATACCACTTATATTTTGTCGTTGCTTATGCGTTTGTGTTGGCTGGTGTGGGTAGTAAGTATTAATGAATTACTTGACCGGAGGTTTGGAATGGAAGGATTTTTGTTTTAATTATTGCAATAAAGTTCTGTTTAGTTTCAATATATTATTCTTGTATTTCAGAGATTATCAAACGACGGTCAAGTCTGATCACAACGTCTGCGCATTAAGGTATGTGTTGAGTGATATTTTCAATTTGAATGTCAGGAACGGGTGGATGAATGACTCATTTCTAGGTTAGAATTTAAACTTTGGAGTTGTCTGCTTGAGTCACTTAGATTTAAATAGTTCCCTGTATTTTATAGTTTTGTTGGTTGCTGTTGTTGAAAGGTAGTTAGTTCGTAAATGTTTTATAGCTTTTTTTTTATTTTTGATTTTTAGAGAATATTTTTCTGGTAGTTTTCGAATGTAAGCAAATATCTAACGATGGTAAAATAATCTTAAACTCTTGCCATATAATAACAAATCACATGTTTACATATTATTCGTCTAACTTACTCATTGAGCGTGTATGAAACACGTGCTGTACAAGGTTAAGGACTATGCATTAATAATTTCTTATTGAAGGATTATTTGACATCTCTATAAGACTACTAATGGCTACGTAGTCTGCCAGTGCTTAGCTTTGCCTAGAGTGAAGTACGTCTTTTAAAAGTTCAATTCTAGTAGGAAGAAAACACCCTTAATTCACGTAGAATTCGGATTTATCTAAATGTAGACATTTTTGGTTATCCGTCAAATCAGTACGATAAGGAACTCGTGTGATTAACTTATATTTATATTTTGTAAGTGCTTGAAATGTGTGAATAAATGAAAGCCTTCGTATTTAGTGTTTCATCCTTTAAAATTTAGGGATTGAAATCTCGACGAAAGCTTAAATTTACGCAAAACTATACAGTTAAGATAAATTTATTCTCCAGAAGAAATGATAACAATAAGAATGCGTTTGCTAGATGGCTCGAATTAGTATACATTTGGAAAAATTAGAAAACCAGGCAAGCGGCTGTTGTGAATTTTATTAACCTCTTTTGTTGACCAAATTCTCATTACTTTTATTGCAATAGTTTCTGAAAGTTCACCTTAATCGTTGTGGCTGTTGCTGCCTGCCAGGTAAAGGTGCACCTAATGGTTTCACATGGCGGACTGTATGTACTAAAGAAGAACTTGAATCCAGGTCAACTATCAAACATAGTTTGTACCTTTCCTTGTTTAAATAGCTGAATTTGGAGTAGGCATGTTATTTTTTCCCTTTGTTAAGTCTCTCTCTCTCTCTCTTTCTGCACCCCATATATGCGAGTGCGTTTGTTCACGCACCATGATGCACCAACTTGGTCATTATAGCTTGCCAAAGTTTCTGATAGCTTGCTTGCTATACTTTATGCAGCGAGAAATGGCCGATAGGGTAGGGCTCTTGGTTTCAAACGTATTCCCCCGCATATGCTACATCTCCATATATTACCGATCTGCTTTCTTTCTCCATCCCCGCTCCACATTCTCTCTCTCTCTCTCTCTCTCTCTCTCTCTCTCTCTCTCTCTCTCTCTCTCTCTCTCTCTCTCTCTCTCTCTCAGTTTCTATATAAATTGGTGAATTTTTTAATTTGTACCCGAA
>NC_090737.1:99482104-99494604 GCF_036898095.1 Palaemon carinicauda | reverse complement strand
TCGTATACACTGACTCCCCGGGTGTTATAACAAGTGAGGATGGTTCTCCAGTCGGGACATCTGATCATGCCTTTATTTCATTAGTCGTGAAGACTAAGCAGCCTGTCCCTGATGTATCAAACTCTTGTGAAATTTATATGAAATCTCAAGCAGACTGGAATGGGATTTTGCATGATCTTCTGTGCTTGAATTGGTCACAATTATATAGTAGTGTTGATCATGTTGTCCCTTTGAATGAGAATCTACTCAACATAATTGATAGGTGTACCCCTTTTAGTGTGCTAAGGTACCGAGTGAAGGACAAACCGTGGTTCAATGATGATTTTAGATTTGCTTATTTGGAGATGTAGGAGGCCTATCAGCTTTCGAAGGGTAACAGATCAAATTTGACCTTGAATAACTATACTCAGCTTAGAGCTTTTTCTCAGCGAGTTTATTTAACCACAAAAGAAATCTTTTCTGGTACAACTCAGAAACATAAATGGGGGTCTACCCTTAAATCTGCACTCTTTGGTGTAGATGCAACAGTTCCTCCTTTACTTAAACCAGATGGTTGAGTCACTCACGGTCCAAAGGAAAAGGAAACCCTTTTGGCTGATGTTTTTGACAGTAATCAGAGTAATGAAAAACTTGAACTTCCTCATTCCTGTTTTCCTGAGGCTAAACTAACTAGTTTAGCTTTTCGATCACGTGAAATTAAAGCTCCGTGGATGGACCTTGATGCTTATGGAGGTGTAGACCTAAATGGTATTTTTCCTTTGTTTTGTTATAAAGACTGCAGATTTCTTAGCTCCAAAGTTATCTGTTATTTTGCGCAAATTAACAAGAAGAGGAGCTTTTAGCACTTGGGTGAGAATTGGTAATGTTACTCATCTATGGGAATGTGTTTGTGGTAGCTCAAGTCCTACTGATTACCGCCTAATTTCCATAACTCCCATATTATCTAAAGTTTTTTAACGTCTTTTGGCAAAACGTCTTAATATGTTTGTTGAAGGTAATCATCTATTCCCTAGTTTGCAATTTGGTTTTCGTAAAGGCCTTGGAGCATGTGATGCCCTTCTTACAATCTCCAATGCTGTACACAAATCCCTTGATTGTGGTCAGGAAGTTCGTATGCTTGGCCTTGATTTTAGTGCTGCCTTTGACCGTGTTAATCATGGGGGCCTTGTTTTCAAACTCAAACAGTTGGGAGTGAGTGGGTTGTTTCTTAGCATCATTATTGATTTTTTAAGCAATAGATCTCAAAGAGTTGTTGTTGATGGGCACCATATTGAGTATAGGAATGTGATATCTGGTGTTCCACAGGGTAGTGTTTTTGGCCCGACTTTTCATACTATATACATAGGACATGTGGTTTGGCCTTGAAAACAAGCTTGTTGGATATGCAGGTGATGCTACTCTCTTTGCATCAATTCCATCCCCTGAATGTAGATCTGGGGTTGCTGAATCCCTTAATGGAGACCTAGCTAAAATTAGTGCATTGTGCAAATTATGGGGTATGAAGTTGAATCCTAAAAAAATTCAAAGTATGAGTGTAAGTTGGTCAAGGAAAGTGGCTCCT
The DNA here is from genome assembly GCF_036898095.1 of Palaemon carinicauda. NCBI lineage: Eukaryota > Metazoa > Arthropoda > Malacostraca > Decapoda > Palaemonidae > Palaemon > Palaemon carinicauda. The sequence goes on along the minus strand of NC_090737.1, from coordinate 99,493,043 downwards.
CAACATCCGGATCTCAGTATTGATAATGTTTCTGTAACTTATGACTCTTTTAAAATTTTAGATGTGATTCTCGACAGCAAATTTACTTTTGAGAAACAAATTAGGCCTGTGTCTTCTTCAATTGCTCCAAAAAATTGGCTTATTGAGAAAATCCTTTAAGATTTTCGGTGAACAATCTATTCTGAAGAAGTGTATCAATTCTTTCATTCTACCTTGTTTTGAGTATTGTTCTCCTGTCTTGTCTTCAGCTGCTGATTCACATCTTAAGATGTTGGACAAAAACTTAGTCTATTAAATTTCTTATTCCTGATCTAGATATTAATCTCTGGCACCGTCATTCAGTTAGTTCATTGCATAAGATTTTTCATAATTCTGACCATCCTTTACATTCAGATCTTCCTGGCCAATTCCATCCTGTTCGTAATACTAGGCAGACAGTTAATTCTAATAGCCAGGCCTTTTCCATCATGAGGCTCAATACTACACAGTATTCTAGAAGTTTTATTCAAGCTTTGCGAGACCAAGTTGTGGAATGATCTTCCTAATCGGGTAGTTGAATCAGTAGAATTTCAGAAGTTCAAAATTGCAGCAAATGTTTTTATGCTGAACAGGCTGACATAAGTCTTTTTTAATTTATATATGACATATCTCTTTCGACGTTGTTACTGTTTTTAGAATGATTTATTGTTAATTTGCTCTCATCATTTATTTATTTCCTTATTTCCTCTCCTCACTGGGTTATTCTTCCCTGTTGGAGCCCTTGTGCTTATAGCATCTAGGATTTCCAGCTAGCGTTGTAGTTTGGCTAATAATAATAATAATAATAATAATAATAATAATAATAATATATATAAATATATATATATATATATAATACATATGTATTCATATATATAAAAATATATATATATATATATATATATATAAATATATATATAATATATATATATATATATGTATATATATATATATATATATATATATATATATATATATATATATATATATATATATATATATATATATATATGGGTCTGAGCAACTGCATCATTAAAAAATTCGTTACGAAACTAAACTAAAAAAAAACCAGAAAATGAGAGAGAAGCTTTGACCACTCCGATTTGACATAGATTTTCTGTTTGCAGTTGTCGTGAAAAAGAATCTGTATTGTGAAGATAAACTTGAATTATATTTATCCAACCGTGGAAAAACACTGATTGGGGATGAGCAAATTTTTTACAATCGATGGTGATGATATAGCATCAAATTGTAGGATGCTTCATCAGAGAAGGTCGGCGTCAATGACCTTAGATGTCAGGATGCCAGAAAACCTCAAATCAATCAATCAATCAATCATCAGAGCAGGGTAATATTGAAATGCCACTGTAACCTGGAGTATATAATACGTTCATATCTTTTAAATGAAAACGCTAATTGCATTACAATCCTCAGCTGGATAGTTAGTAATTTAATTAAAATAATTAGGTTCAATTCCAGTAATGAGTCCATTTGCTCTCGTACAATTAACCAAGCATGCCAATTAATGATAATATACGCAAGTTTATTCGTCATCTCAAATGTAGAGTAGAAATATCAGTGCCTTATTAATAATAATAGTTGTATTATGAATAATGATAATTTATTTTCCATTGCATTGTTTAACCGAATCTTATTTTTATAATAATTAGGCATAAATAGTTAATATAACAGGTGTAAAGTCTAGTACAGTAGAGTACAAGCCTAAAAGATTTAAACAATAAATACCCACAAGTGTGAAGAAAGAGGAGGAGCAAATGACGATTAGAAGAAAGACCTGAATAAGCAGTCAGGTTTTTGAGGCGATGTATCAAAGAAAATAAAGACCAAAACTAAATAAGAACTCGGACCTAACAACAATGAATAAAACCAAGAATTTTTTTTTCTCTATATTTTTGGGGTGAACTTTTCCTCTTACGAAAGCGAAAAGAAAGATTCTTTTACAGCTTTAAACAAAGCACACTGGATGCACACAAAGCGAGCAGGATAAAGTTCTCGCTTGGTGTTTGCTTTAATCGTGATCGCGATGTCGAACCGAAATCTTCTGTGAAAATAATCCTTCTGTTTTGCCTTTCAGGTCGATTAATTTTCTTATTCAAAACGATGCCTTAAGAGAGCGTGGAAATTGAATTGCAAAAATCATTGTTTCCAATTTACTAATTCACGAAAAATTCTATTTTTCTGATTCCCTACTTGCACTTGTTTCCAAGTAATACTTTGAGGTGTGTCGAAAAGTTCTTAATTTAGGCGAGAGAGAGAGAGAGAGAGAGAGAGAGAGAGAGAGAGAGAGAGAGAGAGAGAGAGAGAGAGATGGTTTATAGGGATTATATGATTGAATTATGATGAAATTTAAATAACGTCATTATGTTTTTTTTTCATATATCAGTTCTGGTGTTTGATAGCATTGTTGTTGGTGACAGGTAGTTAATCCTGGAAGTATTTAATACATGGGGAACAAAATCATGTTTTTACGAGAAGGAAATTTCAGCTTGGTAACTTGTTTGAAAAAGCATTTCATTACACACTTGTTTCTTCATAACAAACACCATCGTTCACGACGTAAAGATATTTAACTAAACGTAACCTTCCGGAAAACTTATTTATATTTTTGCTGTTCTTGTCATAACGACTAATCTCAAAGGAAAGAGATGAAGGTAATTATCTTACACCTAAGGGAGATTCATTTTAATAAATTAGGAAGGGATTATTTCATTTTAACAATTTGACTCGTTACAACGAATTCTCTCTCTCTCTCTCTCTCTCTCTCTCTCTCTCTCTCTCTCTCTCTCTCTCTCTCTCTGGGGTATTGTGAATGGGAAATTCTGAATTGATTTCATTTTCATCAGCTCAAGCTGAATCTGTAATACAGAATCAGAAAATGATAAAGTATCGATGGAGATATCAAAATAAAAAAATCAGAAACATGGTAACATTAAATTTCTCTTGGAAAAAGGTTAAAAGTTTTATATAAGCAATATGTTAGCAAAACATGGTTGATTTTTCCAATATATCTTGTATTCATTTAACTATGCATTACTCTGTGTTGAATTTTTGGGGTGAGGGGGAAGAGTTGTAGTTATAATTTCTGACTTTGAAATTAGAATATTAAATTAAATTGGCTGTGATATCAAATAAAAAAAGATGATAACTAACTGAATGAATAATAACAAGAGAAGTCTGAGATAGTTTTTGTCAATTTGTTTATTTAGCTTTTGCTTAATAGATATATTAATAGGCTTCCAGATTGTATTCAATGTGCCTTTGTAAAATGAATTATAAAGACAACTCCAAAGGTGTCATCAAAGCGTTATGGAAAATGAACTGTATAATACATATTAATTTTACTTAACCATAGTAATGCGTAGGGTTGTTCCTAAACAATTTTCTTATATAAGGACTGGGGCAGTGACTTGAGTGTTTAATATCTCTTGCCACCCATATTTAGTCGAAAGAGCTTCATGATGGAAAAAATAAGTCGTATATATTGATATTCGTATATTTATGTTGTGTGTCTTTGTGTTCATCGTCAAATATATTTTTATAAGTCAAAACAGCAAGAGAAATTATTTTTTTTTTTCTGTATTACATTTTTGCTGATACCTTGGGGAGGCTTTTGCATTCTATTCCAGGCTACGGAATTACACCGTTTAAATGTTGCTGTTTTCGTTTCGTTGGATAAAATCAAAATAATACAGAAATATATCATGGGGTTTTATTCTTTAACATAGGACGCTTCAAAAAGAAATTTGTTATAGTTTTCCCTTTGACAAACTTTTATTTCTGGAAGTCGTGGTTTTTTTTTTTTTTTTTTTTTTTTTTTTTTTTTTTTTTTTTGAGATAGGGATCTTAATTTTGATTTAGAGAATTTTTACAGAGCTCATAGATTTCTTTTTCAATCCTTTGGAAATCCAAGGTAAAATTGGGTTAGTGAAAAACAATGGGGGAAAAATTGCTGATATGTTTCACTCGAAAATTTTTTTGAATTTTTTATTTTTCCTTAGTAATAATCGTATTATTGGATACCACTAAGTCCTTCAACCCCGCGTTATACCTTATGTGCGAATTTGATTATGTTATTCATTTTTGGCTCTTTAGAATTATCTAATCTCTGTAGGATGTTTGTTATTTTCTTTATCTTATTATTATCAGTATTATCATCATCATTTTTACAAACTTCCTCATCCAAATATTTTCCACAAACAGCCAATTTTCTTGGTTCATGTGATCTGTGAAAGACCTCTTTTATCATTCTACCATCAGGTATCATCTCTGCTCTCCATATCCTCTATAAGTCAAGTACTTCCATTCTTCCATTATTCGAACTAATATTAATTTTTCCCATCTTACTGCTTTCCATTCTCTTTACTCCTTTCCATTTTCCTTCATACCTTCTTTTCTGCTAATAATCACAATCAACGTGTTACTCTGACAAATACTTTCAAACTCTTCGCTTAGTTTCTGCAGTTTCTCTTCACTATCCAAATTCAGCGATATACTATATCTTATACAAACATCAACCATTTATTTTCTTATCCATAACTTGCTGTCCTTCCTCTGACGTCTTGCATTACTCCACGGTATTAACAAAGACGATTAGTGCCCATGGTTACACAATCCACCACTATCTCAGGACCTCTTTCATTCCATGATTATCATTCTCCCGCTTACATATTCTAACACTTACCTTGTGTTGCTTCTCTATCAATTCTAATGTATGTCAATCACGGCTTTTAACTTTATTTTTAAACGTTTTGTAAAATAAATTCATGACAAGAACTTGATCAACATGCCATCCTCTTCTGCTAATTTTCTGTTAATATTGATATGTTTTAGTCTACTAACAATAATAATTCTACCCTACTCCTTCCTTGGATCATTGAGTAAAGTTAAACTGCTTTGATTTCTAGTCATGTCTATAATATTTATCCTCATGCAATGAAGCAATTATTCCTCTAACCATTTCGTTCGGAATTGTTCCCTCATCCAGCCATTCCTTAACAATACTGATCATCCATTCAACCACGCTATCAGTGCAGTATTGCATCATGTGACATTTTAGACCGGGAACCCAGAGCATTTATTCATGTGGAAGGCGGCAAATGGTTCAATATTATCATATTTGACTCTCATGTAATGTATTTCTGTATTGCTGCCGGGGCAGAACCGGGGTTATGACCCCCAAATACTTCATAGTAGTGGGGTCAAAAATTAAATTTATTCATATGAACTCGGCAAGGCTAAAATTATTTTACAATGGTGCACAGAAGTCTCCTGACTACTGAACGGAGAATTACAGTAACTTTGGGTGGATTTGGTCTCAATTTGTCCTTTGGAGTCTCCTACACACTAAATGGATAATGACAGCCATTTTGTGTGGAGCATTGACCCCGACAGCAACTCTAAATAAAACCTCTGGGAAAAATAACATTTATTCATGTGACTCCTTGGTCCTAGCTGGGATGGAAAGGGGGCTTGGGTACTGATCATATGTATAAATAGTCAGTCTCTAGGGCATTGTCCTGCTTGATATGGTAATGTCACTGTCCCTTGCCTCTGCCATTCATAAGCGGCCTTTAAACCTTTAATCCAGTGACAAGGCTAGAAATGGTCTCAATCAGTCCTTTGGAGTCTCTTACACACTAAATGGAGAATGACAATTTTGGGTTGGGATTTGCTCCTGATAGCAATGTTCTTTTGACTCCATGTCAAGAAATCATTAATATGAAGACTGGTATAAAAAATTCGACATCCCCTTCACAACTCCTGTTCTATCACAACTTTGCATTGAAAATTTCAAATATTTAGGATCAACAGTTGCAGAGGATGGTGATCTGGGGACAGAAATAAACCCCAGAATACAAGCAGGATGGAAGAATTGGAAAAAAGTGCGTGGAGTACTATGTTACAGGAAAATAAGGGTTAAGTTGAAAGGTAAAGTACTCAGGACAGTTGTGAGACCGGCAATGATGTATGGATCGGAGACGTGGGCAATAAAGAAGACAGAAGAGAAGAAGATGGATGTGGCAGAGATGAGAATGTTGAGATAGATGTGTGGGGTGACAAGAAGAGATAAGATACGGAATGAGGTAATTAGGGGTACCAAAGGAGTAAGAAAACTATTAGATAAGATCCAAGAAAGTAGACTGAGGTGGTATGGGCATGTCATGAGAAGAGATGAACAGTATATTGGGAGGAGAGTGATGGAAATGGAGGGACAGGGAACGAGAAGGAGAGGGAGACCAAAGCGAAGGTGGATGGACTGTATCAAGGATGACCTTCGATCTAAGGGATTAACCGGTAATGAGGTGTGTTACAGAGGTAGATGGAGAAAGCTGACCAGAAACATCGACCCCACATAGAAGTGGGAAAAGATGTAGACGAAGAAGAAGAAGAAGCATCTCAAATATGTTCAACAGTCATGAAGACCCAACATACCCTTGTCTCAGCCCCACTTTTTCACCACACCAGTAACTCTCCAACCTACTTACTCAATCGTACACTTCACTCCCAGCATAGAAACTCATGGTTAAGTTCAACGACTTTCCCCCTATATCACTTATGGCCTCCATGGGCCCATTGCTAGTCCCTTTGGCACAAATTCCTGGAACCAAATAAAAATGATCCATCTCTCTCTCTCTCTCTCTCTCTCTCTCTCTCTCTCTCTCTCTCTCTCTCTCTCGGTTGTTTATATGCATCTTCCTTTTTATTGTTCATCTTAAGTGATTCAACCTTCCTTCTTGTTCTTCATCATCTTTTGTCGTGACTTTTAAACGACGCAAACAACCCAACGATGAAGTTCGGTCTTGAATTGTTCTCCTTTGATAAGCGAAAGTCAAAGACTTCCTTTAACTTCTCTTCTCTCTTCAAAAGAAAAGAAAAATAAAATACTGAAGGAAAACACGATCGTCTGTTTTCAACTCCTCATCAATGATTTCTCAGTTCTTGTTGTCAGTCCATTTGCGAAGACTCTTGAAGTATTTTCATACTCGCTCGTTCACGTCCTTGTTTTTCCTCTTATTTTCCTGTCTTATTAGGGAAAAGCCGACCTCAATCCATGAGGAAATAGGAAAGCTAAGCATCAGGTTAACGACCCATCGTTTTCTGGCGCTGTTGATGTATTTTTGTGCTGCTTCTTTTCTTGCCATTTATTTTTTCGTTTTCTCTCTTTTTCCTCCACCTTGTTTCGACCTAAAAGCAAAGTGAGCGGAGAGTGATTAACGACCGTGCCAAGTAAACAAATAAATACAATAAATGATTGTCTTATTCACATGTGATATTGCAGGTTGGTATATAATAACTATAAACAACTATAAACGCCTTATCATTTAATAGACATCTTCCCGGTTGAAAGAATTGTTTTCAAAATATGGGCCGACCGCGTTGTTATTTATAAGCAATTAGTATAATTACAGACGTGCAGCAACTTGAAAGGAAACTAACCGGCAAAAACAACAACATATATATTTAGCTACTACAGCAATTATCAATACATAATAAGACAAAACAGAAGTACAATCTATCTCAGGAACGAAAGAAATAAACGGGATGAATAAGTAAATGAGAATAAAACTGATCGTGGATGTTCGTCAGGCCAGATGTTCATATTGTAAGCTTTGAGTGGAAGGTTAATAGAGCCTGGAATACAGCAGCAGTTCTATCCTGATCTGCGTTGACATTGATAGCAAGGTTGCGTTTCGTTGGGAGCAGACTTTTCAAAGGTTTGTCTTTTACTTTGGAAGTGATGTAAATACCTGTAATCATAAGGGAAAATGATACAATCTTTCATGAATTGTTATTTTTTCTTTCATTGCCTTTTTGTTTTTCCGTTGATCACAATTGTCATATAAAGTTATATTTTCTCTCTCTCTCTCTCTCTCTCTCTCTCTCTCTCTCTCTCTCTCTCTCTCTCTCTGCCGATGATACTAAATTATACATTAATGCTGCGAACCCCGAAAACGTGGATGCCTTAAGAGAGGATCTAGTAAAGGTAGGAGAATGGTCCCGAAGATGGCAAATGCCTTTCATCTGTGGGAAATGCAGTCATGCACGTAGGCTATAGTAACCCACAGTCAAATTACTCACTGGTGGGTAATGAAATAGAAAGTGTGGATCAAGAATAAGATCTCAGTATTATTATCAGCAAGGATTTTATGTTCAGCAAACAGAGCATTAAAGCTGAAAAGAAAGAACAGAACCTAATTGGCTACACAAAGAGACAATTCAAATACAGAAACAAATACACTGTACTACAGCTGTACAGCTGTCCAATTCTGGGCTCCAAGTATTCAGAAGGATATAGGCTGTAAGCAGTACAAACTAGGGTCATCAAACTAGTTCCAACTCTAAGGTAATTCGGATTTAGACGGAGTATGGAACGTTTGAACTTATTTGATCTACAAACTCGACGACTAAGGGGACAGTTAAGAGAAGTATTCAAAATTCTTAAAGGAATAACAAATGTAGATTATAACGATTTATTTACGCTTAGCACAAATCAGTCCAGAAGTAACGGATGCAAACTGGAACTGAAAGGGCACAACACCACTCAATGTGGCAATTTCTTTACATACAAAATAGCAAATACTTGAAATAGACTTCCAGCGGATGTAGTAAACAGTAACACGGTAAATGAGTTAGAGCATAAGTTAAACAAGATCATAAGAACTCTAAATGCTTAAACTAAATCGTTCTACCAAAGAGCAAATGTAGTCTCTGCGGATGGATTAAAAAGTCCTCAAGATATACAAGATCCTTATAACTCTCTCTCTCTCTCTCTCTCTCTCTCTCTCTCTCTCTCTCTCTCTCTCTCTCTCTCTCTCTCTCTCTCTCTATATATATATATATATATATATGTATATATATATATATATATATATATATATATATATATATATATATATATATATATATATATATATTCAAGATAAGCATTGGAGAACGTGATGGAAGATAACTTAAAAATATGGATTCTACAGGTCAATATTCCCCCGGCTTTTCTAAAAACAACGACCACCTGCATATATAGTTGTACTTTAGTTGCAGGATCAAATGTTTCATGATAGGTAACATTATGAAAATCGATTCTCTACATAAAGAAATTTTAATAAATTATGATGATACTCAAAGACCAACTATTTTTTTAGTGTTTATCTATCACGCTGAGATTTGGATGACCCTTTCTTCCCTTTTCACTGAGGACTTTTTCCAGTGTCCCGTCCGCTTCATTTAAAGGGAAAAAAATCAATGGTAATTTTCCCCAGTTCATTTTTTCTTATTCCCCTCTTCTTGCTTTTCACCGTAATTGTTTTTTCATTCTATGTTTTCTTGTGAATTCGCCGGAAACCAAAAGCGTGAGCAATGTATTAATGTAACTTGCACTAGATACTTCTACATGTCATGTAACATGTTTATTCAGGACAATGTTTTTTTTTTTTTTTTTTTTCTAAACGGAAGCTGTTGTCATGAATAGATATTACAACTATTTTTTGTCTTGTAGTGATAGGAATGATGTTGATTTCATTACTTACTTTATTTCTGTTTTTTATAGATTGTTAAAACTAATATTACATCTTCACTTCGAATGGTTTATAATTTCCTATTCATTTATGTACTACATCATGGATCCACAGACTCGTTCAGAACGCAAAATAATTTTCAAATTCTAATATTTTTCCAAAGTCTAGAGTTAAATTGGTTTATTTGCAAGAAGAAATGTCGCAGACACAATACTTAATTAGGTAAATTGGAACTGTCAAAAAGACGAGCACGAAAACCGGATGGTGGCGAGGATTCTCTTGGCAAGGTTTTATTATCTCTATCTATGACACAATCTCTCTCTCTCTCTCTCTCTCTCTCTCTCTCTCTCTCTCTCTCTCTCTCTCTCTCTCTTCCTTTATATTATATTGTCAATATTAAAATATACATACACAAACGGCCACACATACATGCACACATACACACATGTATATATATATATATATATATATGTATATATATATATATATATATATGATAATACATACCTATATATGTATATATATGTGTGTATATGTATATATTTATGATGGGAATAACGCTAATAGACAGCTAAAGAGCAGCATTGATACGGGAGCAAACTAAAATAGAGGATATTTTAACATGAAAAAAAAAAAAAAAAAAAAAAAAGATATATGATGAAAATGACAAATAATAGATCCCTAGATATTGCAAATGAAGCACGGGAAGGAAGAGAAGAAGAATGATTGACGAGCTAAGAAGATTTGCCGGTATAAACTGGTATACAAAGACCATAAATGGACGCGAATGGAAGGACATGTCTGAAGCATTTTTCTTGCAGTGGGCTAGTCACAGCTGATGATGATGATAATAAATATATGTACAGTATATATATATATATATATATATATATATATATATATATATATATATATTTGTTTATATATATATATATATATACATATATATATTTATATATGTGCGTGTGCTTACATATGTGTATTTCCTCCTATTAGTGACAAGCAACAGCATCATTCAGATTCATTACGAAACGAAACTGGACAAACGGGAGAAGGTAGAGAAAAGCTTCGACCATTGTGAGTTGAAATGCATTTCCTATTTGCAGTTTTCCTGAAAACAGTCTGTATTTTGAGTCTTTAATTGCACACAGCAACGGCCTCGCTTTTATTTGATTCTCCGTCTTCTTCTTCTTCTTCTTTTTGGAACGACTACTGGAAAGTGGAGAGGAGCAAAGCAAGAGCAAACAACGAGAGAAAAGCAAATAGAAGACAAGCTGGAGGGCCGTTCGATTGACCAAAGGTTTTGCATGATTTCTTCGCCTTCGAGTTTATACGGTTGCTTGTTGTTACTCTTAGTAAGGGGGGGGGGGGGGTGTTTCCCACTCTTT
>NC_090737.1:99469604-99477104 GCF_036898095.1 Palaemon carinicauda | reverse complement strand
AGGAAGAAAATTAAACTGAAATAGTTGATAGTTAGCTTTAAATGCCGTTTTACATTTACAGTCTTCCTGAATGGGTTTGTGATAGTATCTAGATTTTCAATCAACAGTTGTAAAATATTTACTATCCCATACCTTCACAAGTAACTCTTCGATCGAGGGCAATGGAAATGCATTATCCTTAGTGACTGTATTCAACTTCCTATAATCAACACACAATCTTACCGAGCCATCCTTTTTCCTAACAGCTACGATTGGAGAATCCTCGATTATCCTTTATTCCCTTAATTTGTTAATTTCCCTTTTTATCTCTCCCTGGAATTGAATCGGTACCTTATAAGGCCTTGACCTAATCGGCTCCGCCTGCCCAGTTTCAATGCTAAAGGGAAATCAATCAATCCTCCTGGGTGGCTCATATCCAATTGCAATTACATCGAATAATTATTGACAATGTCACTAACTAAAGGTTGATATTCTGACGGACATAGTTTTCGCGCTTGCATAATAAAATTCTGAGTGCGTTCGTCTGTGCAGGCTGGAGTTGTGGCTCCCAACATCCCATCATCCCATCATTAGCAATTCCACATAACTCTAATTCACACACAGAATCCCTTCCTACCACAACTCTTTTATTTGACAAATTAACTATCGTTATATCAGCTCTGTTCTCTTTTATTTCCGCTAAGCCCTCTAAAATCATATGGTCCCAATTGTCATGGGGTTTAACAACGATCTTGATTCCATCCGGAAGAGGCCAACACAGGGTCACTGATATGCTCGTAAGTGTTTGGGGAGAGAACACTTCTCCTCTCTTAGGTGTAGCTGTTACCTTACTTAAATGTCTCTCCGAGCCCGCACAAGCACTTATTCTCTCATGACTTTTTATCGGCACAATGTATCCTCCTGCTTTTACTGTTATTGTATCTTTTCCCCCAAAAATGCATATTTGATTATCAGAGATGAAATCAATAAATAAAATAGTCTCGATTCCTGGAATTCCCAAGGTGGGCAAGACAAAAAAAAATCATGTGTAAACTTCACAGATCCCACTTTAAAGTTGACGATCGTTGTATGGTTTATGTGTAGTTTATTTCCTCCTGGCGTGTCGAGGACAATAGATGCCGCTGACTGTAGTGGGTTTGAGGAGAATCTTTTTTCACTCAGTGAAACACTGTCTCCTGTGTCGATCAGCGCTCGAATGTATTAATGTGGCAGGTCAATCCTAATTGCTAACATTCCTAGACAGCCATTACGAGCTATGGGGCACGAGCCAATAACCTCAGCTGCAATGCCGGGGTAAGGTTTGGGGTACCGATGGAGGTCCCAGTGCCTGCTCTGCCACGTCCATCGTCACTGCTTCCTCGGCTACTGCTTATGATGTCATACAGAGGGGCATCGAACTCCCTTGTCTCCCCCTTCCTCTGTTTCCTTTTCCTCGGATGCTGGGCGGGGGAAGGTGTACGTGTGCCACAGCCCGCCCGCCATGGACGTTTTTTGCTGAGCACTCTGGAGATAGATGACCATAGGCCTGACAAGTGTAACAGCAGGGGGATCCTTGGGTCGGGCACTCCACTCGTTGGTGCCCCTCTCTCCCAAACTGCCAGCAACTTCTAGCCCGCTGACTGCGTTCTTCTCTACCCCTTGCTGTGGGGGTCGATGAGTGCCTCTTATGGCTGCCAACTTCTCGGAATCGGACAGTTATTCCCAGTCATTTTTTCTTCTGGCAAACTGTCTAAAATGTTTTGTATTGCGCTCACTACGTCAACTAATGAGCGATTGTTATTGAACAAATAACCACATAAATACGGGTTTACTAACCTGCGAATATGTTTACAAGCAATCGCTTTTTTATCACCTTATGGGAGATTGCCACTATGGGTAGGAAACGAATCGCAATCCCGAAAAATGTAAGTGTCAAAATTAAGAACGGATTCACCTTCCTGTATTTGGGGTTTGTAATTTTCTTTTATATCTCCCTTTCTCGCATCAGGCAAGGCATACTTGTCAATTAAACGTCATTTTATTTCAGTATAACTTCTTTAACTGTCTTGTGGCCAACACATTACTTGAATAGTTTTTTCTCTTTCTGACCATCCATATTTGGCTACTTCAAAGTCTCTCAGAAACACTTCAATCGATTGAAACCCTTGAAAGGCCTAACACTTGCCTGGAGTTCAGGCAACTTTCGAACTACGATTTGCTTATCTTCACTCGGCTGTACATGTGTACTTTCACTATTGTGCGTTTGAACTTCATTTATGTACGTCGGATATGCTGTGGTTGTGCGCCGCTCCTCTTCTCGTTCAACCAAGAATCTGTTCATTAACTGTTCTAAGTTTTCTAACTTATTTTCCAGTTTTTGCATTCTAATTTCCTGTCTATATTTTTCATCGGGAAAGGTATATCCCACTGCTCCTTCGTTCTCATCTCCTGCAGCAACAGCGTCTGCTATGTTAGTCCTTGTGTATCTAGTCATCTTGAACTTTTATTTTACCGGCTCAAAAAACAAGTCCGCTCACAGCAAAAAAAACATATTTTTACACCTGACACCAATATGGCCCATGCTGGCGGATAACGAGACGTAGGAATATGGGTTTTCTTCATTTATTACAAAAGGTTCGTAAGTACACTATAATGTACACACCTATCACTCTCTCAGGCACGAGAGCCTTGTCTACTTGAGCACGCAAAGGCAACTAAACTCCCCTCGCTACCAAAATGCAATCTTGCTACAACAACATGCTGAGTTATAGGTTTTTGTGGAATTCTCATGATTAAAGAGTTCATTTACCTTGACGTACAACACATATCTACATACATGAATTAGGACTTATATGTATATATATATATATATATATATATATATATATATATATATTTATAATTTCTAGGCGCCCATTCCGTTATATATATTCATACACAGACACACACACAAACACACACACACACATATATATATATATATATATATATAAATATATATATATATATATATATATGTATATATATATATATATATATATATATATATATATGTATATATATATATATATATATATATATATATATATATATATATATATATATATGGGGAGAATGTTGTTCGTTGGGACAGGGTGAGCTACGAATACCGTTGTGTGAGGGGTTATATGGTGTGTACCTCCTGGGAGGTAAGTAGGTAAGAAGATGGCCCCTATGTTAGGTTAGGTAGAGAACCTTTATGTTAGGTAATGTTCTTGTGTCTGTTTACCTTTGAAAAAGTTTAACAGGTCCCAACAAACTACAAAGGCTCATATATATATATATATATATATATATATATATATATATATATATATATATATATCATCTCTTCCTATGCCCATGGACGCTAAGGGCCTCGGTTAGATTTCACCTTTCGTCTCTATCTTGAGCTTTTAATTGAATACTCCTCCATTCATCATCTCTTACTTCGCACTTCATGGTCCTTAGCCATGTAGGCCCTATCCTTTGATATACATATATATATATATATATATATATATATATATATATATATATATGTGTGTGTGTGTGTGTGTGTGTGTGAGTGTGTATAAATATACATATATATATATATATATATATATATATATATATATATATATATATATATATATATATATATATATATATATACTCATATGCATAAGTCAAACTGATTCAAACTCTGCACATATGGATGATTTCATTTTCATTCCTCAGCTTTACATTCATTGTAAACGTCAACTTGTTAAACCTGTAAATTAAAGTTAAATATCTGAAAATTTTATATACCAACATTTTGAGAATTGAGTGTGCATATTTTAGGTTATTGCAACTCTCTCTCTCTCTCTCTCTCTCTCTCTCTCTCTCTCTCTCTCTCTCTCTCTCTCTCTCTCTCTCTACATTGGCTTCTATAGTAGGCTACATTAGATATTTAACCTCCTCTCCCTCCCTCTTTTCAGACAGAAAACCTTAATAAAATCTCGAGCTCTCTCCTCAACCCATAACTTCAAGACTAGATGCTTAGCAACCCCCCTGCACCTTTGCCATCTCTCTGCCCTTTTAATATTTCATTATATGAATAATACTCTACATCTTCATGCTTCATATTCTGTCTAGTCCAGTCATCTGAGAGCTCTTCTCGAGGGTACCTTTTGAGGAGCCCCCTTCTTTCTCCTCTGCTTACTATGTAGTTCTTATTAGAAATTTTATAAGAGTACAATGATTTTGTATGTAAATAATAAAAAAAATCAAAATGGCGCATATAAAGTATTTACGTGACAAATGATATCGCTTTGGGTAAAATTACGCTCTTACACTTCCACTTGGAGAGCTAGCTTGAGTTTAATTGCAGTATTGTGTACGAAAGGTCTGAGGATGAGTTTCCTTATATATTAGTGAAGTAACTGAGAATCACCATTTCGTGAGTTGCACATTCCTGGTGTTAAGGTGCGGGAGAGAGGGAGTTGGGACGGCTTTGGGGCGGTCTTCGAGTCCCCCAAATTCATATTTAACTAGAGAGACATTCAGTAGAGCGCAAACCTCCGCGGCGGTAGCTTATTCCTCGACATTGACCTTGACCTTTGACCTAGATACTTATTAATTAGCGTCGATTTTGATACACTCAAATATGAACCAAGTTTGAAGTCTCTGTAACAACGATGTATAAACTTGAAGCTGATTCCGTGAATTGGACATTTTGCTTTACCGTGACCTTGACCTTTCACCTTGACCTTTCAAAATTTAATCATTTCCGGCTCTTTACATAACAGTTAATCCCTGCAAGTTTCATTACTCTGCGATTAAAATTGTGGCCATCAAGCTGTTCACAAACAAACACACACAAACGCAAACAGGAGTTAAAACGTAACCTCCTTCCAACTTCGTTGGCAGAGGTTATTACACTTTAGCGTACACGTGGAAACTTATCCTATGATGCATGTTGGTGAGTCAATATGTGAAACTCAAGAAAAGAGATTCCCTGGCGTTATCATTGGAGAAAGACCCCTTTAAGAGGCCAGAAAAGGGTTCATATACACTAGAAACATCGCACTTTTTGAATATATGTAATTGAAACAAAAAAAATCATGCTCAAGAACGGCTCAATCTCGGCATTTTAAAATTCGAAAAGGGTCTTTTGGACGATTCCTTCTTAGCATTCTCAGAGGAAAAATGGGTCATTTGACCTTAATGCTCAAGTAAGAGTCATAAATCTTCCCACTTAGATCGATTATACTTTTGTGTAAAACAATATAATATTGGTCAGCCTTCATGTAATATTATATTCATTCAACTGAAAAGATAAATATACTAATGAAAAGGCTAATCTTTGCTATTCCCCGATAAGAATATGCTAGGACCCTTGTGGACGTTTCTTCCCTTTCCTTATGAAGGTTGCAGTGTAGTCGCGACCAATCTGTGTGATTATTATTATTATTATTATTATTATTATTATTATTATTATTATTATTATTATTATTATTATTATTTAAATCTTTAAAATCTATCATTATTATTCAAATTATTGTTATTCGGGACCTCTTCTTCAGGCAATTGCAAAGATGCTAACATAACATCTATTTGTGCGGCCTGAAGTTCCCACATCCATCCAAACATTTGATGTTACCCTATGCAAGTGGCGAAATAGTGAACTATGACCAAAATATCAGTCTCAGTCAGTTACCCTTATAACAATATCACCACTGGGCTTTTCACGGTCAGCATCAGTCACATAATAATAATAATAATAATAATAATAATAATAATAATAATAATAATAATAATAATAATAATAATAATGTTGATGATGATGATGATGATGATTGTGATTATGATAACAACAACAACAATAATAATTATAATAATAATAATAATGTTGATGATATTGATGATGATGTTGATAATAATAATAATATTAATAATATACAGTATATATACAATTGTATAGCATATGTAGGTCCAAGATGAAAATCATTGAACTATTGTATTAAAAAAAAAATTTTCTACCCCATTTTGAGATCGCACCAAAGTCTGTTCAAATTAAGTGCACGATGGCTGCCAATAATGCCAGCAGAGGCTCAAAAGCAATTTTAGACCTAAGTGCTAACTTAATATCAGCATATACCTGAGGATACCGTTATCTTGCTTAGTGTCGAGTTTTACTTGAATTCGCGATTCAAGTGACCAAATTGATAGATGGATATCTATCTTGTCTTGCATTTGAAGAGCCTATGGTTTAATATCAATGTGGGGTAGAAACAAGTTTCTTTTGAACACATCATGATATATGCAGTTAACATTTTGGCTTTGACTATTTTTAATGTCTCGGATGTCATGATTGATTTTGTCCTTGCCTTCCATTTAAAGAGGGTAGTGTTTGATCCCAAATGAGGTAGAAATTTCTGATATATATATGTGTGTATATACATAAATGTATATATACAGTATATATATATATATATATATATATATATATATATATATATATTATGTATATATAATATATGTGTGTATATATGTATGTTTATGTGTATTTCTATATATACATATTCCGTATATTTATAAATATATGTTTCATATAAAAGCATATATTCATATAAACGTAAGTATATATATGTATATATATGTATGTATTTATATATATTTATATATATATGTGTGTGTATATTCAAATCGTTATATATATATATATATATATACATATATATATATATATATATATATATACTTACGAAGCTGGTCCACATGAGAGTAGAATATTTTATTCACCTATTTTATTTGTGTATTTAAGAGATGTATAGCCAGCTCGTAAGGCGGTTCCCACTCATGTAGGATTAAGTAATTTTTATAAATTACAGAAGACCTTTGTCATTTATTTAGATTTTTTCATTTAATTTCGTATATGAAAATTTACATTATCTTAAAGAATTAAAGTTTTATGTCACGTAGTTTTGTTACGAAGTTTTATGCAAACTTGTTAAAAGGTATGCTGTATGACACACGCTAGGGATTGCTTTGTGTTTCCACGTGGTTGGAAGAGGCATGAAGGTTCTAGATTAAAGTTTAATCTTTTTTTATTGTTACGAGAGGAGGTGGGTGAAGTTAACTGAGAGAGTTGCCTCGCTAAACAACGATAGTACCCCTTCTTCAAACTGCTAAGTTCTCAACCTTACGCCGCTAGAGCCATGGCACCACACTATGAGAACGACTTTCTAGAAATTTCTGGAGTGAATTAAGTTGACATATAAGGACCTAGCATTTCATAGGAAACAGAGGAATCCAGCCTAACCCTCTGAAGAGCCATCGTCCAACAATCCTTTCCAGCATCTATTCAGCCACTACGTATCTCCTCTCTAGCGTGTATAGTGTTTTCCTCTCCATCAGGCATAGTGTTTTCTCTCAAATGTGAATATTGTTTGTTCAAACAATTGAATTTCTTTGGTTTAGATTATAAGAAGTGCCCTGTATATTTGAGTACCGGTATATTATAAAAATGAATTG
>NC_090737.1:99459604-99467104 GCF_036898095.1 Palaemon carinicauda | reverse complement strand
TCTCTCTCTCTCTCTCTCTCTCTCTCTCTCTCTCTCTCTCTCTCTCTCTCTCTCTCTCTCTCTCTCTCTCTCTCTCTCTACTTTTCACCTTTTGGTAATGAATCGTCTCTATAATACTGTATACATCCTCCGTATATACACTATGCTGTAAAAGGGCCTGAAACAAAATATATTTTTTATTATTATAGGTAGTAGGTTGGCCATGGCACAAGTCACCCGTCGAAATACTACCGCTAGAGAGTTATTGTGTTCTTTAACTGACCAGACAGTACTAGATTGGATTCCTCGCTTTGGTAACGGTTCCTTTTTCCTTTGCCTGCAAATACACTTAATAGTCTGGGCTATTCTATCCACATGCTCCTCTCTCCTCATACATCTGACAACACTGAGATTACCAAACAATTCTTCTTTACTCAATGGGTTAACTACTATACTATAAATGTTCAGTGGCTACTTTCCTCTTGATAAGGGTAGAAGAGACTTTAGCTATAGTAAGCAGCTCTTCTAGGAAAAGGACTCCAAAATCAAACCATTGTACTCTAGTCTTGGGTATTGCCATAGGTTCTGTACCATGGTCTTCCACTGTCTTTGGGTAGAGTAGTCTTACTTGGGGGTACACTCTGGCACCCTATTCTATATTATTTTTCTTTTTTTCTTGTTATTCTGAAGATTTTATATTCTATATATGAAAGATTTATTTTAATGTTACTGTTCTTAAACTTCTTGTGCTTTATTTCCTTGTTTCCTTCCCTGTTGGAGCTTTTGGGCTTATAGCATCCTGCTTTTCCTACTAGGGTTGTAGCTTAGCAGTTATTATTATTGTTATTATTATTATTATTATTATTATTATTATTATTATTATTATTATTATTATTGTTGTTGTTTTTGTTGTTACTATTATTATTATTACCATAGAAATACATTCGAAAATGATTCTTTTTATACACTTGAATGGAGAAGAGAAACTTCTACATAGGAGATGATATTTTTATATATTCCTTATATTTGATTAAAAGAGCAATCATACTTTATGCTGTAAAGTATGATTTCCTGTAAAGTTCATCGAAAAATAAAAAGATAATCTAAAAGCTTAGTGAAGACCCATCTGGAAAAGGAAGAATACTCATTGTACGAGAGAGAGAGAGAGAGAGAGAGAGAGAGAGAGAGAGAGAGAGAGAGAGATTCAAATTCGTCTCTAATATCAAAATCTAGTCCATATATTGTAAACCGAAGAGCAATTCATTGAGAAAAGTTTTTCTTGCAAATGTAACGATATTGGAACACTCGGCTGCAAGTAATTGATATTGACTCAAATTTTGAAGGTTAAATATCTTGTTTCCTCTCAGCTTCCGTCACCATGGCAACCGACTCAGTGATTTTGAAGACCCTTAATAAACAGTTGTGAATGGGAAATGCCCATTTATATATTTGATAGAGAGAGAGAGAGAGAGAGAGAGAGAGAGAGAGAGAGAGAGAGAGAGAGAGAGAGAGAGAGAGAGAGAGAGAGAGAGAAAATCGGATACCAAGCTATTTTTGGGAGGATTATTGGTGGAAGTTGAGTGCACGAGTAAAAGGGACAGGGTTTAAGAGGGAAGGTTTAAGATCTTATGGAACGACATGGAGGAGAGGAAGAAGAAGAAGATGGAGAACGAGGAGAAGTAGGTGAGATAAGCATGAAAGGAGAGGAGAAAAACGTCACCGAGAGGCAAGATATAAGAGGCAAGTGAGGCGGAAAATAGGGGCCAGAGCGTGCGTGAAACTGACGAAGGCCATTGGCGCCGAAAAAGAAAAAAATCCTAGAGTGGAGGAGGTTGTAACCTACAGAATTTTACAGGATCCCAAAGGAGTCAGGATCCATCAACTGACCTCCATCACGTCCTTTGGATGAGGCTTAGTCAAGCCTCTTGGTTGGGCACTTCTCTTAAAGATTGAGTCTACGGAGTCCACTATTCATGTCATTGATTCCAATTACCACATTCCACCCATTAGCTTGATACCAAAGATGGGTTTTAATGGGTTAAAGGTAGCTCATGAATGGCAGAGGCAAAGGGCAGTGTCATTGCCCTACCCAGCAGGACAATGCCCTAAAGCGTCCAGGACCCCTCTCCACCCAAACTAGGATCAGGGAGGGCCAGGCAATGGCTGCTGATGATTCCAGAAGTCAAGTTCTGGGCTACCCCAAAACCCCCATCCGTAGCTCACAAGGATGGTGAGGTTGCAGACACTACAAGAAACTATCAAATTTGATCGAGACTCTAACTCCAATCCAGCGGAACGCCAGGCAGGGTCGTTTCCGATTGGCCACCACAACCCTTAAATATTTCATATATCTACTGTATATATATATATATATATATATATACATATATATATATATATATATATATATATATATATATATATATATATATACATATATATATATATATATATACGTATATATATATATATATATATATATATATATATATATACGTATATATATATGATATACTGTATATATAAATATATATATATATATATATATATATATATGATATACTGTATATATATATATATATATATAATATGTTTGGCCCCTCAAAAGTACTTATCCTTAATAAAATTATTTTCCATTGGACTTATAATCCCAAGGCAGAGTTAATTTGACATCAGAAGGTATTTGTGGCTTGCTTTAGTAAGTTAAAATCCCCAGTGTTAATTTAAAAAATTATTGAAAATTGGCCAAGTGTTACAAACTTCCCAGTCATCAAAGAAAAGCAAAATCAGCCATCGAAGTTCTGCCTGCTGCAGTTAGTTGTCGCTCAAGTACAGTATACTTGCGGGCAGATGTCTTCATAAAGGGCGTAAAGTTAAAGATACTTTCCATAGTGAATTGAAAAAGCTTAAGGTGACAGACAATGGTCAAATGATGCCGAAGATGAGACGAAGAAAAGTTACTCAATCGATGACAGTGTTACCAACGATGAAGGAATCGGTAGAAATAAATCTTCCAAGAGGTAGTTTGCTGCTGTTTATCGACTTATTATATATTGAATGATTTATGTAATTTTAATGTTCATGCTTTGGTGTTTCGAGTGATAATATTATTACCATTATTATAGTTGCAATTACTGATCACAACTTTCAGTGAGACATTTACATTGTGTTGCCTCATTTTATACTGAATTATTTTATTTTGTGAGTTGGATACACTTAGCTGAATTGTCTGTTATGTGTTATGCTCTTCAATAGAATTATTATTATTATTATTATTATTATTATTATTATTATTATTATTATTATTATTATTATTAGAGAGCAGCCTACAGATATTTTAGTTTATAATGACCACAGTTCCTGATCACAGCTTTCAATGAAGCAATAACCCGTCAAATTGGTTGTCAGTATCATTGATAGCAAAGCACCGTCTCATTACTGCACTCGTTTTAGAAGAAATAAAAAAAGAATCGCAGCTGGACAGAGGTACTTTTCATGAAAAGGATTTCCAATCTGTTTTATCATCATGAGGTAGAGTGAATTCGATATTAAAAGGTATATGTGGCCTATTAGTGTTGCTGATAAAAGTATCACATACACATACAAAACAAACACACACACACGTACATGTGTAAAGTGTATATATTTGCAAAATACATAAAGAAATTCTATATTCATATTTATCTAATCAATAAAACCACATTTGATGACAATCATAATAAAAACTATATTTGTACAATAGTGGTAAAGGTTAAATTTGTGATCTGAAACGAATGTGGAAATAAAAGCATTAAAATAACCCTCGTAACAGTCTGTTATTGTTCTCTATAGTTTTAGGTCTTTCAGTGGATTAGCTCTGCAAAAGCATCAAAGGCATATGTTAATTAATGCAAGCTTTACAACACGCAAACTTCAATCTTTTAATCGAGGAACATTGCTAATCTGTGTAACTGTTTCTAGTTTTTTAAAATACAAACACAGAGTAATAATCTCAATAGAAAACTTCCTTCCTCGTTTGAAAAAAAAAAAATAAGATAAATAAAAAGTTACTGAAAGGTGTTGCAAATACGTTCAGTCAAAAGACTTTTCTGATGTCTCTAAAGAAGAGAGAGAAAAAAATAGACACTTTCACAGGCTGTCTTGACTTCAATTCTTCTCATCGACTCCACTATGATGTCCGAGACTTCTTTTCAATTTCATCACGTTCGGGAATTGCTCCTGTACAGCGAACCATTGAACCTCCGTGTCCAGGAACTTCTGACTTGCTTGCTTTCTGTTTTATCTATGACTTTTTATTGAGATCTTTAATGGAAATTATTAATTAGATTTTTTAAAGGAAAATAGAATTGAGAAGTAAAACATCTTCCAATATGTTCTTTAAGATAACTACTTTATATGTACGTATTTCGAAACGACATCTCGTATAGAATGCAAATGATAACTTTCATACAAGGATGCGAAGGAAATGTTACATCATAATAGGCTTATTAGTTTATTGAGGTTATATGTGGTCACAGATGTCCTTTATGTTCAGACGACAGAGGATGATTGAGACAGCATCTTTATCCCATTGAAATTAGGGAATAAACAAAAGTTACTTCAATTTCATACTAATATGTGATTTACTTTGTGTGTGTGTATGTGTGTGTGCGTGTGTATTCTAGAATAGCAGATAAGGTTGTGTTCCATTTAGAAAAAGAGCTACTTGTAACTGACATATATTAATACGTAAAGTGGCCATAACAATAGGCATAATATTAGCAAACTCTGTTGACCTGACGACCTTAGAAATTAATTCTTTCGATCAAGAAGAATATCTTGTCTACCTGTATACGATCTTCACCTGTTATTGATTAAATACAGAATGAAAAGGATTTTTCGAGTTTGGAAATTGTTTCCTCAATTCAGCTTTCCATATAATTGATTAGCATGTGGGACTTTTCATTTGCCTTTTATACCTCAGTTTGAGTGGCAATTCAATTTCCCGACATCAGCATTACGCTTCAATATTTCCCTTTAGATTTTTTGGAAGACTTGTCTTATTATTTGGGATGTTTGTTTCAAAGTATATTGATGGCGATGAAACGCGACATTCTCGGTGAGAGCTTTGGAAATGAAAAGTTTTATTTTTTTTATTTTATCATATTTCACATGCACATTCGTTAGCAGTACTTTCATTCAAGTGGGTTTTTATTTTAATTACATATATTTATTTTGGGTAATGTTGTGATACTTTATGAAAATCAATATATGCACTTCATCCAATTTATATTTCTCCGACGCAATTAAGAAATGTCAAAGTTGCTTTGCAAAAAACACATTTGCAATTAGGCCTTATTTTGAAGCATTTTTGACTGCACCAGGATGCATAAACTCTCATGGCAGATTTTAAAGCGAAACTAACAAGTCTATTTAAATTCATAAATAAACTTCTCTCTTCCGCATCCTTTGGGTACTCAAGGGCTCAACAAGCAAGCGGAAAGTACTTGAATGACGCCGACAGCTCTTGGACATGGAGGTTCCATAAGCCGCTGGACAGGAACGATTTCAGAACGTGACGGTTTTGAAAAGAAGACGTAAATTCGGGAAGAATCTCGAGAACGAGGTTAGATTATAGAATGCTGACAATATTTTGTCGTTGGAGTTTATTTTGTTGCACACGAGGGAGAAATCTCTAGAGTCTAGCTTTGTCCTGCCTGCCAGTTTGTATTGGGATCATTTCTTTTGTGTGTGTTTTAAAAGCGTTTTCAAAAATTAATGTCGACCTTTCATGTTTTTTTTTTCATCTGTGTAGAAATTAGAGACCAAGACAGGCAAGGATAGTCGAAGCAGGCCCTGTTTAGCAAAGGAATTCCTTAGTGCACTTCACATGTGAAGTAAGCCTAATGGCAGACCAGACACTAGAATTGCAAGTTGAATTATTCAAGAAATACTGAAGACAATTGAGAAATCCAAATTGTGAAAGGAGGGGTAAAGTCATTATATCTATTAGACCAGTTGACCTTAACTTTTACCATTGAAGTACTACATATCAATTAAGGGAAAGTGAAGCCAGGTGTCTACAACATGCGCAAGAGAAAATGATGTGGCCTACAGTTAAAAATTTCCCGAAAGCAACGCCAACGCTACATCTGCCTACATTGTTCCTTGAACAGTGGACATGTACAGTGTAGGCCACAAAAAGAGGGACAAAATAGAATTGTTACAGTTTCTACATTTATATGTATTTGTGCAAAAGTCTTTTCACCAGACGTTGACAATGTGTCAAAGTTTCATTGTACAAAAGCATTTTCAAATTGATGAATTTTCAGCTACTGTAGTTATTGATTTATATGTTCAATTCTGACCCCTTGCTGTAGGATGACATTTGCCATTCTCATATATAAACTGTTGACAGCTCTCTCCAACATATCGTTAGTGATTCACTGGATCTCTCTCCTTACGTTTTCTTTCAATCTGTCCATTGTGTCTGGATTCTCAACATACACTACCCTACTGGTAGCCCCTAGAAAGTAGTCCAGCGGGCTGAGATGAGGGGGGTAGGGCAGCCATGGATTATTGATCCTCCTCGAGATTAATCGGTCACCTGGAAAGTGTTGCCTAAGGTGCTGAAGAGTGCAGTCAGAACAATGAGGTGGTGCACCATCCTGCTAAAACACAACAGTGTTCATGTCAAAAGCTCTTTTCCTCATTAATGCTGTAATGAAGCGTCTTCGAAGCATTTTGATGTATCGGTCTGAATTCAGTGTCACTTGATGATTATTATCTTCTTCAAAGAGTTATGGGCTATAAATACCACTCTTTTCAAGTGCACACCACACAGTCATTTTTTCTACACTCAGATTTTTCAACATTTTCGTGAGGCTGTTCATTGGCCCAAAACCTAAAGTATTGCTTATTCACATGCCCACTCAAATGAAAGTGTGCCTTGCGCTGAAGAGAAGACGGTCCAAAAGTTGTGGGTCATTCTCAATACGCTCACTAATGGTTTGGCCAAACTCAAAGCTTTCAGTCTTGTTGGCTTTGCTTTGTGCTTGAAGAATATGAACCTTGTAAGGAAACCGCTTTAAGTCACTGAATGATTCGGCGTACAGATGACCTGGAAATGCCCACTTCCTGTGTCAGCCTTCTGGTGGACTTGCTGGGCGACTGTTGTAAGTGGTCCTTGACGTCTGTTATGTTTGCTAGCATCCTTGCCCTGACTTTTGGACCACAATGGCCTTTTATATTATTATTCACACTTTCAGTGTTTCTGAACTTTTCTACCAAGCGTGTGATAGTATGACAATGTGGATTTTCTTCTCAGGATGTTCGTGTCAAAAGTGTCTTTGAACCAGTGTAGGCGACTTAATTGCAAAATACAGCTGAACAATCCTGGTCCTCTCTTCCACTGAAAAGTGATCCTAGTGGTCCACCCTGCTGTCAGACAAAACTTGCAGGCCTTCTGTCTACCGCACCTGAAATTAAGAGAGAGAGAGAGAGAGAGAGAGAGAGAGAGAGAGAGAGAGAGAGAGATTACTT
>NC_090737.1:99437104-99454604 GCF_036898095.1 Palaemon carinicauda | reverse complement strand
TTTTTTTTATCATTATCATAAAGATTTTTGTTGTTGTTGCTGTTGTAAAAGTAAGATGTGGCAAGTTATCTGAATTGATGGTTTAGTTGGTGGGGTTTACAGTGACTATTATAAATGAAATAGGATGGAATCTTGGTTAGAAATACTCCTAGTAAAAATTCATTGTATGGGTTGAAGGAATTTTTTTTGCATTGTGTTAGCAAAAGTAGGCGGAAAAGAGAATTGGTGGATGTAACTATAGAAAGTGGAACGATTGAAGGTAGATCTGATTGTAGATTCGGTGTAACAAATAGGAAAGCAAGGAGTAGTTTCAGTGAGTGAGAATGGATTTAACCAGACTGAAAATTTGATAAGATAAGAGTTACGAGTGCTTAATTTATTATCATATAAGTAATTTGATTTATGGAGTATATTTCGGAAATATAATTAACAAATGCAGATAACTATTAGCAGGCTTCAGACGCACGTCTGTCTGTTATACAAACGAAGATAGAAGGAAGTGGAAAAGGAGGAAAAAGATGAGGCCGAAAAATTCTATAATATTATTATTATTATTATTATTATTATTATTACTATTATTATAATTATTATTATTATTATTATTATTATTATTATTATTATTGCCTTATGAAAAAAGGAAGATGAAGGCAGATAATAAGGAAAAGAAGAGATGAAGGAGGAAAAGAGAAACTTGCTTATTGAAAAGAATGCACAGCATACTGTATACAGTACAGTATATACAGCAGCATGCTTTGATAAGAATAATTTGCTAACTGGCATGCATTAGGCAAGGAAGGACAAAAATATGTGATATTGGATGGTAGATATTTGAATAAATGAATTCTTAATAAAAAGAACCGAAGTCATCAACTCTAATTACTACTAGTGATGACATTGTTCATACATGGAAGATATCGAATGATACAGTAATAGCCTTCATCAGTATCAGGGAAGGTGATATTTGTAAATGAGTAATCTGTGCGAGGTGGCTGTTAGGTGCTACCAGGGAGGCTAGGTGAAGGCAGGTAAAGGTTATTCAACAGATAACGAGCTTATATACAATCAAGATTATCACAAAATTCAAAAAAACTAAAACATGCGATATCAGCTTTAAACAGGTTCTTCCATTGTCAGTGTGGGGGAGACCAAGAGACAAAAGAAGCTATAGCATTAAATTGTATGACAATGCATGAAACACGTGTGGTACAGGGCTCCCCCCTAAAAAAGGATATATATGTGAAATAGGGCACCCTGCTTTACAGAGGTGAACTGTAGGCTTGTCATATTGCATGAGATACGCAGGTTTTAGGTGCTCAATGGAGACCCAGTGTTCTTTGCTACGAATGTTAATTAAGAAACCCTTCAGTGTGCGATGAATCATGAGGAAAGAGCCTGTGTAAGGGGGTGTCAGCAGTGGCTTGCTAGTGTCGGTTTGCAGTAGGACCTATGTTGTGGCGTATATATCTTTCAGTGTGTTGCTTTGCCGGGGGCTTATAAGTCTGCTAGGATGTACTAAATTTTCCTCTACGTTACAATAGCGCTGACGATTTTTGAAGGAGGTTGTAGACGGAAAAATTTCAGCTACTGAGACTTTCAGGGCCCTCTTAGGCATGCTCCTTAATCTCAAGAGAACCAAGGGAGGATGAGTAAACCATTTGGAGTCATTGCAACAGGACATCAAAGCTGTTTTGAGGGCATGAAGAAAACATTCACCCATTCCGTTGGGTGTAGGGTTGTAGGCGGTTGCCTGATGTAGGGTGATGCTCAGGAGATTCGCTAGTGATGTCCACAATTGAGAGGTGAAAGTGTTACCCTTGTCTGAAGTAATATGCTCACTAAGGGATACCAAATCTCACTATCCACCCTGAGAGTAAGGTGGATGTACATGAGGGTGTTGCTGTTTGCATGGAAATGGCCTCCAGCTAATAAGTGGAGAAGTCAATGACTGTAAATAGGTAATGATATCCTTGTGATGTGAGTAGGGAACTACTACATCAACGTCAATGTGGGCAAATATGAAGCTAAGGTTGAGGGCAGGTGTCCACTCTTGAATCCGTGAGTCTGTACTTTTGAAGTTGGTTATGAAGTACAGGTGTTAACCCAATCCTTGCATCCTTAATAATTCCGTGCCAAATGAACTGTGGGGATCCCCTGGGCAGTACATCGGCACGAGGGATGTAATGAATCAAACACCTGTTTGCTCATGGGAGCAGGTATCCATGGTCGTGGTCTACCAGTACTGACGTCACAGAGGAGGGTGGCGTTGGAGTCATTGAGGGCGAAGTCCTCCCAGCGGATGGATGTGCAGGATGTCCTACATGCTTGAAACTCTAGATCTATTTGTTGGGCTTCTGTCAAAGTGTTGTAATCCAATACCAGGGGAATGGAAGCCAATGTGCGTCTTGACAGGGTATTAGCAACAGGATTTTCATTTTCCAAGGGATTTGTTGAAGGGTGCAATTATATTCAGCCATGGTGGACAGATATCGGTGTTGACAGGCGGTCCAGTCATTGGACTGTTGAGTGAAGGCATGCACCAGAGGCATGTGGTTTGTGCGAATGACAAAGGACCTACCTTCTAAGAAGTGACGAAAGTGACGCACCACCAAATGCACCACCAGCAATTTGCTGTTGAAGGTTGAGTAGTCACATTCCGCCTTTGAGAATTTTCTTCTGAAGAAGGTTAATGGGTGGGGCAAGCCATTGACAATCTGCTCTAGTACTGCACCAATAGTATTGGCATTAGTGGTAAGAAGGAGAGGGTCAGTGGTTGACAGGGCATTCTTTGCATTGCAGAAGACTGCTTCTTGAAGGGGACCCCACTTCAGGTCTTTTGGCATCCCTTGAGGGGAAGAGTAGAGGGGGTAAGAGTGGCGGTAATGGCTGGCAGGTACCGGGGATAATAGTTTATTATGCCCAAGAATTCTTGCAGTGCTTTGAAGGTTGAAAGCGTGTAGAAGTTCAGAAGTGCTGCTTCTTTCTCAGGGAGGGGTTTGACACCTTCAGGAATGATGCAATGCCCTAAGAACGATACTTCGTTGTCACCAAATGTACACTTGTCATGCCAAACCTCAAGGCCATTCTGCTGTAGGAAGTCAAGAATGATGCGTAGGTGATGGAGATGTTTCTCTTTTCACCAAAGAGAAATATCTCCATCACCTACGTGGACAACAAATATTTTGTCCACGTAATACACACAGCAGCGGAGGTCCCCTACGATGCCATCCATGAGATGTTGAAAAGTGGCCCCAGCATTATGAAGGCCAAAACAGGTGTAATTGAAAGTGTATGTACGAAAATGGGTTGGTGATGGTGGTCTTGGGGATGTCTTCTGGGTTCATGGACTCCTGATAATACCTCTTAAAGAGGTCAAGTATGGATAAAACCTTTGCTTTGTGTAAGTAGGAGGTAACATCGGTGATGTTGGGGAGCGGGTAGAAATCCGAGTCTGTCTGCATGTTTAGACGCCTGTAATCCCCATAAGGGTGCAAGGAGCCCTCTTTCTTCAGGACGATTGTAAGAGCGACAAACATGGGCTTTATGCATTCTGGCAAAAACCCATTTCATCTGTTTCAATGCTAGTTTGTTTAGCGGATGCTAAATGATCCGAGACCAGACGCCTGAATCTGGCAAAAACTGGGGGCCTCATCGTCTTGATATGAGGATGAATATCGTGCTTGGCGGGAACCGTGGGCATCCGGCAAAGTTAAAAATTCGCACACCCATTTCTGCATCGTGTAAAAAGAAACAATTAGTGGCAGGGGAGGCCACTGCCACGACCCTACTTACAAGTTTTTTAGCCATTGACAACTGTTTTGTTGGTTGGGCCGTAAGCACGGGGTGGCATATGTTGGTGGTGGGCGGCCTTGTTGCTTTGGCATGTCACGGGGTGGGCGTCTGTGTCTTACCGCATTCACATCAGCTTCGGTTAGTGTTGAATAGTTATCCTCCTCGTCAGGAGTGGAAATGTTGATGGAGGTCTTGAAGGTGGTGAAGTGGCTGTCAACAAAGACGTGAATTTTGGTCATCAGTTCCTTCATGGGCAAGGTATCAACATCAGGAATGGCGGCCCGTAGAGTTGTTGTAGTCGTTATATCTTAAGGGCAGGTAGTAGGTTAGCTGCCTGAGGAGAGCCATTTTCAGAATACTGGTAATTTTTCTGATGTGAGCGAAGTCTTTTGGTCTCCTAACAGCTGTTGAGAGAGCAGAAAAAGCATGGCTATACGGATGGCTGGCTATGATGAGTACTGTTCCAGGAGCTATGTTATTGAGGTGTCCCATTTGTCGCAAAGCCAATCAGAGATTTCTGGGAATGTCCTCGGGGATCCCCGTGACAACATAGTCTGCTTTGCTGCTTGAGCGAGTCACGCCCTTGAAGCAAAACTGAAATTCGGCACGTTGAAACCAGGGAAGCGCTTCTCTGCTGGGGAAGGGCATCAGTTTCACTGATACAGCGTTGGTTGAAGAGTCAGGTTCGGTGAGCAGCATCATGAAATGGGTAGGGTGCAGCGGTGGGCAAAAAGGCGGTGGGGAGCGGATCCCCCGGTGGTTACCAACTGTCTCAAGGAAGCTGTTAGGTACCAAGAGGGAGGTGAGGTGAATGAAAGTGACTTTATTTAACAAGATAACGTGCTTATATATAGATGGTTGAGGGTAACAATGCCGTAAAAGCTCCAACAATATCAAACAATCAATGGCAAGCTTGAATAGTACGGGAGAGAGCGATAGATAAAAAAAGTAATAGCATAACAGTGTATAAGCGTGTATGAAACACTTGTAGTACACTGCCAATATTTATTTCCAAATACATGGAGTGTATTTTTGCCAAGCAGTTTTGCAAATAATTCTCTCTCTCTCTCTCTCTCTCTCTCTCTCTCTCTCTCTCTCTCTCTCTCTCTCTCTCTCTCTCTCTCTCTCTCTGGGTAATGCAATAGAAAGAGCGGACCAGGACGATGATCTCGGCATTATTGTTAGCAAAGAATTGAAGTTCATCAAACGGAGCATAAAAGTTGAAAATTAAACACAGAAACTAATAAGACACATAATGAGACAATTTAAATACAGAAACAAATATACTGCAGCTGCACATGTCGCCAGTAAAACCTCATCTAGAATACAGAATCCAATTCAGGGCTCCAAGTATTCAGAAAGATATAAATAGACTGTAAGCATTACAAGCTAGGGCCAACAAACTAGTCCCAACATTAAGAAAACTTGGATATAACTGGAGAATGGAACGTTTGACCCTCTACTAAGGGGACAGCTAATAAAGGCATTTAAAATTCTTGAAGAATAACAAATATAGACTACAACTTCTTCACGCTCAGCATAAATCATTCCAGATACAAACTGAAATTAAAAAGATACGACACCAATCAATGTGGTAATTTATTTACAAACAAAATAGCAAATACATGGAATAAACTTCCAGCGGATGTAGTGAACAGTAACATGATAAACAAATTCAAGAATAAGTTAAACAAGAGCATGAAAACTCTCTTAATATTTAAACTCATTCGCTCTATCCAAGAGCAAATGGAGTGTCTGCTGATGGACTAAAAAGTCTTTGAGACATCTAAAATCCTTGTAACTCCTTGTAACTCTGTCTTTACTGGTCAAAAGTAAGGTGAAAGATGGCACAAAAGATCTTTCTAAATCACATGGGTAACTTGTCACTGTAAGCTTCTTTTGCAAGCAAATTTTTCTTTTATATTCATTTTATTTTCAATGTTTACATTAAAAAGGATGTTAAAATGTTAAAAATCCCCATATACAGGAGTGAAATATAATTTAAGCGTAAATTCAGAAGGGATTAAAATAAAATAGAAAAATTTAGCTTTCGAATAATCGTAAAAGTAGAAATTCTGTTCCAACTTTTATCATGGCAAAAGCCCATTTAAAGAAGTAGAAAGAAAATGGTGTGGTTTCATTAAGTTCACTTCAGAGTATTCATAACCCTACAACTAACAGAAAGATTTTAGTGGAAAGAAAAGACGGAAACTGGAAAAGAATTCCGCTGTTTGGCAGTAGTGAAAATAAGCAGACAGTGAAGAGTACAATATAAAGAATATTGATTTTCATAGAATATGTTTAGACTTATATTCATATATACAATATATTCATATATACAATATATATATATATATATATATATATATATATATATATATATATATATATATATATATATATATATATGATTATTAATAGAAACAACTGTATATATGCATTCATTTATTTTTCGTGCGTATATATATATATATATATATATATATATATATATATATATATATATATATATATATATATATATATATATATATATATATATATATATACATCGTCATCTTCCCCTTTCTTTCTTCGAGGATAAAATGGGTGTTTGGACGCCGCTATGGGAACCCTACTTTTACTCACATTTGTTTTGAACCAAGATCTATTGGCGAGTCTTTGATGTCCACATTTCATAAACCGTCTGTTTTCCACTCTCTCCCATTTTTACTCCCTTCCCTGGAATATCAACTGTTTTTCTGCCACCATTTGTTGATGAGTTTCCATTTTTCGTTTGTTGGGAACTCCTTCCTTTTCCAGGATTTCGAAAGGAAGACCCATAGCCTCACGCCTTTCCTCATGGTGGGGGTCGATTGGCAAGAAGAAGAATCTCGTAAACCATACATTAGGCTTAGAGGCTCTAACCTCTTGGTCTAAACGTTATAAGAATTCTATTTTAGGATAAAATATTTCCGTTATTGGTTGCAATTAATATTTTCTTAGAATTTATATGTACATAAGTATATTATTATTATTATTATTATTATTATTATTATCATTATTATCAAGGTGCAACCCTATCTGGAAAGACAGGATGCTATAAGCACAATGAGTTCAGTAAAGATTAATGGCTAAGTGATGAAAAGAAATGAGGAAATAAATAAAGTACATGAGAAGTAATGAATATAAGATATCTTAAGATCGGTAACAACGTTAAAATTATATATAGACTATGACATGAGACTAACTCAGTCTGTTCAACTTGAAAACTTTCGCTGTAACTTTGAACTTCTTAAGTTCCACAAATTCAACTGCCATATAACCAAAGTCATTCCACATTCTGGTCCCAGCTGGAACAAAATTCCAGAATACTGTCAAATATTGAGCCTTATGATGAAGGCATGACTGCTAAAATTAAATGCATACTTAGTATTATGATAGGATGGTACAGTGTGGGAAGATTTGGATAGAAAGGATGAACAGAGTCAACCAAACAGAATTCGTGATACCAGCGTACATAAACAGAAGTTCGTGATGCCAGCGTACATTTGATATACTGTATATTCAAAATATACTTAATTAAAAATGGATTAATTACTCAAAAGTGTCCATAAAATATGCAATTTATAAATAGTGACACTTGAGTAATCACTCAATTTTTGATTAAGTATATTTTGAATATACTGTATATCAAATGTACGATGGCATCATGAACTTCTGTTTATGTACGCTGGCATCACGAATTCTATTTGGTTGACTATGTTGACATGTCAGTTCCAAGTCGTTTAGTGAGGAAACCGAGCTATTTTCTTTTTATAACCCCTTCCCCCTTCCTCAACATATCTTGCTAATTATTGCTTTCCCAGAATTTAAATAACCACCTAATTACTGTGCAAGAAGATGAGAACTGCAGGATTGCATTATTTTGGAGTAAATAGAGAGCGTGGTGTAGTAAACAATTACCATATATATATATATATATATATATATATATATATATATATATATATATATGTATATATATATATATGTATATATATATATGTATATATATATATATATATATATATATATATATATATATATATATATAGAATTGTATATGTATACCATACCTCCATCTTCCCTTTTTGAAAGGGTAAACTGAATTGAGTTGAGCCTTGTGAATTATTTAGGATTATGTTAGCACCGTCCCCTTATTCTTGAATATGGCAGAATTAGCACTGTACCTTTTCAAGGGTGGGTCAGCCAGATTGGTGAACTTCAACGATACAAGAAACAGCAAACATGAGTTTCGTGCTGCATCATTAAACTATATCACTTCCAGTCTGGTTAATATGAGTAGTTATCATCATAGTTCAATTAGCTTGTCAAGCGAATATTTTTCTACGCCGAAATGCTGCACATTACTCTTTAGGAGTATTATTATTATTATTATTATTATTATTATTATTATTATTATTATTATTATTATTATTATTAGATTTTGGAGTGTCCTTCTCCTAGAACAGCTGC
The DNA here is from genome assembly GCF_036898095.1 of Palaemon carinicauda. Lineage (NCBI taxonomy): Eukaryota > Metazoa > Arthropoda > Malacostraca > Decapoda > Palaemonidae > Palaemon > Palaemon carinicauda. The sequence continues at coordinate 99,446,318 of NC_090737.1, read as the reverse complement.
TTACCATAGCGACAGTCTCTTCTACCCTTACCAAGAGAAAAGTGGCCACTGAACAATTACAATGCAGTAGTTAACCCCTTGAGAGAAGAAGAATTGTTTGGTAATCTCAGTGTTGTCAGGCGTAGGAGGACAGAGGTAATATGTAAAAAATAGGCCAGGCTATTATGTGTATGTGTAGGCAAAGGGAAAATGAACCGTAACCAGAGTGAAAGATCCAATGTAGTACTATCTGGCCAGTCAAAGGACCCCATAACTCTCTAGCAGTAGGGTTCTCAACACGTGGAAAACTAGTGAAACAAGAAATGCTAATGTTTAAAGAAAAATATTCCATTATATCAACTTGACAAGGCAATAAAAAAGTACCTACGAGAAGAGTAAATAACTACGTAAACTTTCTTGGATGCATTGAAATTGTATAAAATAGTCTCCACTTGATTTTTAAAATACTCTTAGGTCGGACCTGTTACTCACGCTCACACTCAAAAGCAAATAATTTATCTTGCGAGCAGCAATTCACTGTTAAGCATTAGGTGACAATACCAGTCATTAGGGAGATGAAGGTGTGGGGGGGGGGGGGGGGATTTGTGGAATTAATGATGAAATGGAGAAATGATCTGAGGAAAACAAAACATTGAGTTGCAGAAAGGAATAGAACAGACGGCGGTCCGTCGAAAAAAATAAATATATTATACAAGAAAAAGGAAATTGTTGAGGGAGAATATAAAAAAAGTGAAAGATGAAAAAATAATCATTATTTTGGATTCACTGATTCACTGATTTATGTCAATAGTTTAGAAATGTAATGAATAAAAGAAAAGAGGTCATTGAAAAGTTAGTTATCCCGGAAAGATTTTGAAAAGAAAGGTGGCGATTTTTTTTTTTATGATTTGATGAAATAGAAAGTAATATGATAATACTGAGTTGGCTTTCATGTTTATAGGTTTTAACTATTAAGGCAGTAATTATTGCCAACGACGTCGCAAATTATTGAAGCAAAAGCATGAGGATGATGAGAATGTGCCATTAATGACGTTACCGTGTAAATAAGGAAAAGTTTCCTAAACTTGCCGCTTGTCATTTGTTTGAACGACCTGTCTCATTAGCAAATATTCATTTATTTTAGTTACCATTCAGCGCATTCAACAATGAGTCACGTTTTCTCTTAACATTTTTTTTAGATTCGGAGGATTTCATAAATCCCATCCAGTCCCCTGCGCTGGATTGGATATTGCCAGTTGTCTGTCTGTCAATTTTGAGATATATTGAGGTCCTCGTGAGAAACATCCATCAGGCACCATAATGTCCATAACCAAAGATTCGGTGTTTTCATTTTATTTTCCTTTTAAATATTGTTGACTTTTTCTAGTTCTTTCGGTATTATCGGTAATTCTCATCAGCCCATATACCACAAGCGAAGGTAAATTACCCAAAGAGATTGAGGCCGTTAAGCTGAATGTTTTGGTAAGAAAGGTTTGACACGTTTCCTTTGTAGAAATATAATGCTGAATAAAAAAAAAAAAAGTCTTATTGACACTATTCAAGATAATATAGTCATTTTGACCTTTCATGCTAATGTTGACCTTTTACTTGGTCAATTATATTTTTTATGCAAAACACCTATAGTTTATATGCGTTAAATGATACATTATTTTATATAAAATGTAATTTTTTATGTAGATTTCAGAATTAAGAAAAAATTGATAGCTAGAGGATAATTCCCTCCACTGTAATATCCTCGACGAGTAGATCTTGAGTTCCACAATAAATGACGCATTCTTTAGGTGAATGTTCCAGCTTTTCCATTACCCAAGATTTTAGTAAGTCCATATTTGCTTCTGGTAGGGTTCTTACCATGACATTATCTTGAAGGTCACTAGACTTAACTTCCTTTAGACAAGAATCTCCAATGAGTAATACATTTTTCCCATTCAATGGAGGAGTGATGGCTTCAGAGGGACATGATCCGTACTTATTTTGAAGGCTTTCTTGTAGATGTCTGATTTTTTCTTCAGCAAGGAATAATTTAGTTTGTAGCTCTCCTATTATTCTCTCCTTATCGGCTAAAGAGTTATTTATAACATAGAAGTTGTCTTCTGTCTCTCTAACAAAAGTTTCAAACCTTTGATATAACTGCCGGGTTTGATATCTGTAAGTCACGGTCTCTATCTTGGCTGGGAGCATGCGATGGATGATTTTCTCCAATATTTTCATAATGCTCCATTAGTTTATCAATTAAGGCATCTTTATTCGTCCAGATACCTCTTAGTCCTAGTTGACTGCAATGCTTTTGGAGTTCGCTTTTTGTGCATCTGGCAAGTGTTTGCCGTGAAGGACTGTTCAGCGACGATAAAAGAGTATTGCCTCTCTCTCTGTTTCCTCTCCGCATTTCTTCTCCTACTTCATTAGCAGTGTCTCGATACATATTTCAATTTTCTTATTGAAATATTTAGTTTTTTGTAAGATGAACACTATAATAACTACAGTATTTTAAGATATCAAGAGACGATATTCGGTATTCGAGAGAAACAACACAGTTTTAGAGTCTTGACGTCATAAGGTGTTTACTGCGCATGCTCGGAAAAGGAAAAATTTGTGCAGGGGTCTCTTACTCAGATTTAACAGTTTTGAATTGCTATATTAACTATGTTCACATTAGGTGTAAGTAAACACTATACCACTATCATTGTCACTACACATTCAACTTCAAGAATTAATCACCAATCTATGTCAGCCACTATTATAACCACGAAAAATAGCCATTTAAAGAGGAGTTCTTTAAACCGTGACCATACACGTGCGAGAGAGGCGCTACCCAACACAAACGAAGGCCTACCTAGCGAAACAATTGACTACTATGAGATTCAGGCCCTCTGTAACACAGTTTTTTCGCAATAATTTTTTATCTATGAATTTCATAAATATAACGCTTCTTCAGAGTGCACATTATATCTACACATAAATTTTAACTATATTCTGCATTACGTAGGTTGAATAAATTTGGTACTTATAATGTAAAAGTGACGTTTTTTTGAAGACGGGCCAACTTACTCAGAGAAAAGGTTTCGAACGCACTCGTTACGTAACTTATGACGGCATTTCTTCCGTCTTTCTCGATCGATGATTGGCCATAGGTAACGAAGGCTATACCTCTGCCAAAAATGACACAAAAGTTTAAATAAAAGCAAAGCAGTACACCTTTATGAACTTTGAAACCTCTCCAATAATAATTATCATAATGAACAAACCAACAAAATATGTTAATAAATACAAAAACACCTCGATTATTAGAGTAACTCCCAAAATAAGTTTCCTAAGAAATTACAGTCTACTTTATAGGTCACAATCAGATTGACAAGGTGTAGGGTATAGTTGGTAATTTTCAAAAACGTAGTAGACAAGCTTGATTTGATAACTGCTATATCCAATGTCAAGCAATTTTTATTTATTGTCTATCTACCTACCTATTTACTGGGGAAAAAAAATAGCCGGTACCGTATTTTGGCTTTAAACCTTCACCAATAATTATCGTCAGAATGATGACACAATGAGGCTCCACCCACTTTGGCCTGGTTATAATTCAGGATAACACTGAAGGCTATCATGGGCATTGTTGGATCAGAAAATTTAAATTCTGACTATAAAAACTCATTTCTCGAGTAGTTTTAAGAAGTGCTAAATGATCCTCAAGGATCCCAGCAGTTGGCGTAAACGTTTAATTCATGTATACTACTGTTGCGGCACTACTGCTACAGTAGTATTACTACTATAGCACAGATACCCCACCCACATTTATGTATCGTTCCGCCATTCATAAAGTCTTTGTCATGTTTTTTCACTGTGCAATAAGCCATGGCCTCCTCAGACATTAAGTTTAACATTAGATGATAAGTTATTTCGTTAAGCTGACAAATTATGGCAACTGTGTATGTTATTGCCGATGTTGAAGCTAAAGATAAAGTATGGTATCATTCCTTCATTGCATTTTCATCTTTACTATTATATGAATTATGTTCACTTTACTTCTATAAATTAACATTAGATGTACAAATAAAACTCCTAATACTATTCCTGATTTATTCACAAAATGCAGTCATGGCCAAAACATAGCCAACACGGTCGTACGGCCTAAGAAGACGAAAAAAAATTATATCGGATGATCCGTTGGTCTGATGGAGAGTTTAGCACAAAATTCTTATTTTAACAAAAATAGTTATATAAAGACTGTTTACATACAATCTCTCTCTTTCTCTCTCTCTTGGTGGCATAGTGAATAGTTAATGGAAATGTTCAAAAGCCTGAATGACATTACAAGTATTATAATCATGTTACGCTCAATACAAATCAGACCATAAACATTGGATTTAAACTAGAAACTGAATAATTACCCATTGAGGCTATAGTAAATATGGCCACAGGCTTTCTCTTGACTGTATAAAGTTGCAAGTCGTAAGAAAAATGCAGTTTTGCAACCACGGGGGCAATTCCAAATCCTGTTAGCTATTCTTGACTGTTATGGGTTTCAGAGCCGATGGAACAAGGTGAATGGGTGTCTGGTGGATGGGCGGGGCAAAATTTTGTCAAAAGGTGTTTACATTGCTTACGTAATGAATGTTTTCGACTCTTGGCTCGTTATCACTGGCCATGGCGTCGGCTAGATCATTTTTACTCTATAAAAATTAAAACTATCGGGTTTAGGTTATTGATAATGCTGACAAAATTTGTGTGTGGTTGTAAAATATACATATGTGAACTTTCAGCAACATCCGATGCTTTGATAAGGAGCAAAGTCCAAAAAACCGTGTTACAGAGGCCCTGAATCTCATAGTAGTAAGAACTGGGAACCCCTGAACAGAGCAAGGGTAAAAGTGGGCAAAACTAAAGAGAACCACCACAGGTGGGGATTAGCCACCAAATCTGAATGCCCATGTTGTGCAACACTAAAAACCACTTAACACATCCTACGAGGGTACTAACTGGGCCCTCATTGCTCAGATCAAGACGTCAGTGATGCAAACGACAACACACTTCTATATGTTTGACATTGGCGCAATAATATATAATGATGAGTCATTGTATTTCAGGATTTCTTTTCCAATGGAGAGAAGAGATTAAGGTCAAAAGAAGAGAGATTAGAGTGAGAAGGAGGGGAGGTAAGGATTAGGTGGGGAGAGGTTATGGCTCGTGGGAGGGAAGGTGCTAATCTCATAGGATTTATTCTTAATTACTGTGGGAGACAAACTTTGCTATACTCTCACCCTCCGGTAATGCATGCTCATACATTTTAATGCGATTGCTCTCTCTCTCTCTCTCTCTCTCTCTCTCTCTCTCTCTCTCTCTCTCTCTCTCTCTCTCTCTCTAATAATTATTCCAATTTGAAAATACGAGTCCAATCATCCACTTGCTATTTTCTACCTACCCTCGAATCACTTTTCATTAAACAGCTATCCTCGACTCTAAATCACTCAATTACCTCTGTTCCTTCACTTATTGCCTAACTACTTTTCCAACTTAACCGTCTAACTCTTCTCGTCCTTCCATGTTTCAGTTTTCTAAATTTACAAGATTTGTATTTCTATTTTTGAGAAGATTTTCAATTTTAGAAAAAGTTCAAAGATCGAAAGTAATTATGCGACACAAAGTTTCCGTGAAGTCAACAAAAGGTTTTCCTTAAATATCAATGTGATGTTTGCAAATGACAAAACATTAAAACTTCAATTGCTATGCACATTTAACATGGGTTTGCCGATCTATATTCCTGCTTATGTATTTATAGTGATTATTTATGTGATTGTTATTTGTTTGTATTTCTACTCTCCATTTTTTCTTCTGTCCTTTACTGAGATCGTTTTTTTTTTTTTTTCAGACAAAATTAAAATTGACGCTTGGATTTATATACTGCAGTTGCTTTCACATTGCGAACAACAACAACAGCATCAACAATAACTACAACAAAAACAATAATAAAAATAATAATAATAATAATAATAATAATAATAATAATAATAATAATAATAATAATAATAATAATCAGGTAATTTTTCCCTCCCACTTGACGAGACTGGCTGACGTTCAAGGATAATTCGCTTACTCGTTAACTGGCAGTTGCCTGCCTCATTAATTGAGATGCCCTGAGTTATTATTGCAATTGCCTGTGACCCGTACTTGCAATGGCATTTGTGAATTGTTTTTGGTTGTCAATGGTGACAATTGAGATGGTATGACCGAGGATAGGAATACCATGCCAGTTTTATGGCTTGTTTATTGCATGTATCAGAAAACAGTAAATTAACTAACCATTATTTCAAAGTACATGGGGTATATTGTTATGCCAAGTATGTGTACTAATTATACTCTCTCTCTCTCTCTTTCTCTCTCTCTCTCTCTCTCTCTCTCTCTCTCTCTCTCTCTCTCTCTCTCTCTCTCTCTCTCTCTCTCTCTTCTAAATCCCTGGGATTTGTGACCTGTTTGAGAACTCGATGAAGTTGTAAAACAGATGACCATCAATGGATGTGTTTCATTAGACATTAAACGCTATCTTAAATTGTCTCCGAGAATTAAGTAAGTCTTTCTCACAAACACGTCCCACCACCTCCCATTAGTCACTTAACAATCGTCCGACTACCACTTCACACGAAAAAAAGACTAAAAAATGGATTTATTCGATTTAAATCAGATCTTTTTTTAATTTAAGTCAGTTATTTTTATTTAAAGGAAAATCTTTCTTCAATTATACTTATTTGCTGCAATTGATTATTTGTTTCAGTCTTATGAGGGTATTTTCTGGTATTAAACTTGATCAATGTTGAATTAAATTATAGTTTAATATACATAAGCCAGTTGTTGAGGAAGTTGATTTACTCACACCGCATCCCTGTCTGACACATACTGAAGAAATGTGCTACCCTGTCTATTTATATTCTGTCAATTTTGTATTATATTAATAATAAGTTATACTTCTGTTACTTTGCATTCATGAAAGAATTAAGCTTATTAAACTTCATAATTACATTTATTGTTATTATCAACAAAAATACCTTCCATTCTTTTTTTATGCTTTTGAATATTTTCTTGTAATAGTTGGTGCTACAGCACCAGAACAGTCAGTACAGGACAAAAACTTATTTCCTATACTTTCCCTCTACAATTACATCGCATTTTCTTTCTTTATATATATATATATATATATATATATATATATATATACTGTGTATATATATATATATATATATATATATATATATATATATATATATATACATATATATATATATATATATATATATATATATATATATATATATATATATATATATTGAGTTTATATACAATTAGATCTATTTTTTGCTTATAGTAATTGATATAATAAAATCATGGTTCTTTTACTTTGAATTTAACAGATTTAAATCACTTGATACGTTTCTCTACAACTATATATATGTATACATATGATGTATGTATATGTGTGTGTATATATATATATATATATATATATATATATATATATATATATATATATATATATATATTCGTGTGTATATATGTACTGTAATTAAGCCATGAGGTATTTTACTCTTGGTAATTGATATAACACTTAAACCACTTCATATTGATTTAAATCCCGATTCTTTTTCATTCTGATTTAAATCGATCAAACAAACCATACTTCACACACTCACTTTATAAAACTAACTAATCAAATGCTAAAGCTTAATATGTTATAGGTTCGGTGTCCTCAAAGCGTTGGAATTCATTCCTTTCTCTGTGTTCCTGTACTCATAAGTTTTCGGGTTCAGGGAAAGTTTTATCACTTCCTTTCAAGTTTAGCCTCGAGCTTTGCATTCCTCTTCTCTTTCTTTTAACTTCCCAGAAGAAGAAGAAAACTTTCCAGGCATCATAATCATGGATGCAATCCTGAAAGACCACTCTTTCTCTCTCTCTCTCTCTCTCTCTCTCTCTCTCTCTCTCTCTCTCTCTCTCTCTCTCTCTCTCTCTCTCTCTCACTCTGCTTAAATAGTTGCAAAAGGCTCAATTGCTTTGAAATACAAAACTTAAGAGCCTCTAGGAGTTATTTCTTAAGTTTTATTGCTCCTGATATTATTGATAAGGAAAATTTATTTCCAATGAAGAGACTTACATAGGAATCTTTTTTTATGATTAATTTCTTAGTTCCATTCATTACCAATAGTTGTGAATGCAAGTTATGTAGTGATATGATTTATTATATTATATTTTATTATATATTAGAGAAATGGAAAAAGAAATTAGTCCAAAGTAAAAACTTACATTCTTCAACATAGAATTTCACAGTAAAGATCTAATGAAATTGTGGTGGAACCCCATTGCGATCCATTGCCCCCTGCACTTCATTAGACTGTTAAGAATTGCTTGCAAGTTACATTAAACTTGGTTGTTGTATGTTTCTTTAACTAGGAAGGTCTTTGACCTTATGCCAACCGTCCTATTTTATCTGGTTTGATTTAAATGAAGATAAATCTGAGGTGAAACTCTTGTGATCCTGAGAAAAAGATGAGATTACGTGAAACAGGAACAGGACTTAGAAAAAATATGTTTTCTTTAACCCAAATAATATCAAACTTTCGCTTTGCTTATAGGAATTGTAATGATAAACTTGTTAAATATGGAATACGTTAAATTTTTAAACTTGAAAATATTTTTTCTTCGGTTTAAATAATATCCCAACAGTGTTTGGCTTAAACGCCGTCTTAGTTTTTAAATTGGAAGTCTTAAGTTTTTCCTTTTAGCCCAGAATACTGTTTTGAATTCCTTGGCATGAAATATTATCTTGCTTCTCTTAGCTTAAAATATTATTTCAATCTTCATAAATTTGAAGCACATTACAAATTCTATATTTTGGATTACTGTTTATATTCCCCCTAACAATGGTATTTTACTCTTTAACTATACAGAGGAGTTTTTCTCTTTTTCTTTCATAGCATATGAGTCCTTTTTTCTACTATGAAAATGCTTGTCAGTTGTAGCAACAACAACATTAACAGCAGTAATAATGATAATGATAATAACATTGCCTGCTGAAATAAAAAAAAAATGACAAAGAACAGCGCAAACAATAAATGAAACAAACACACGTTCTCTCCTAATTCAAATTCAGCAGCAGGTTTATCAGAAAAGATTATATTTGGAAACTAGTTTTATTAGAAAAGGAAAACAGAATTACGGCCTCAAGTCTGTGCTG
>NC_090737.1:99429604-99432104 GCF_036898095.1 Palaemon carinicauda | reverse complement strand
AAGTCACTAAATTCTATCTCTTTTTTTTTTATTCTGATTTAAGAAGTCTTAACGAGAAAAGACAATTTTTATTTCAGGTTTCAATAAATCTTTAGATGTTTTTTACTAACTTTTTTTTTCTCTTTAAAGCAATGTTGGAAAAAATGTTTAGATTTTAATTACCAATCCAAAAACCGGGGGAGATTTTTCAATGTAAGGTGAATAAAATGGAAGAGGGCTACAAAAAATGATATCTATATAAAAATACCATTGTGTCCTCTTAGATTAATATAAGTATAATTCAGGGTAACACATTGTCAACTAGATATTTTCTAAATGATCTTTAAAATAGAACGTGGTAACGTCCTACTTCTGATTCAGAATAATAATAACGAACATATATATATATATATATATATATATATATATATATATATATATTTATATATATATGAACAAATATACATGTATGTGTGTTTTATACTAGAGATGATAAAAAGTAATATATATACATATATATATATATATATATATATATATATATATATATATATATATATGTATGTATGTATACATACTCGAAGTATATGAACAAATATTCTTGTGTGTGTGTGTTTTGTACTAAAAATGATAAAAGCTGCAGATAAAAAGTAATACGCATACAAAAATATAATTAAATCATGCATATACAGTATATATTATATATATACCTTATATATAAAGTATATTTATATACATCTACACACACACATATGTATATATATATATCTACATATATATATATATATATATATATATATATATATATGTGTGTGTGTGTGTGTATGCATATATATCTACATATATATATATATATATATATATATATATATATATATATATATATATATATATATATATATATATATATATATATATAAACTACACTGTACATACATATGTCTTGCATATATTTGGTGTATAACTTTTTATGTGCAGCATTTATCATTTCTCGTACAAAACACACACATACATGTATGTATATATATATATATCTATATATATATATATGTGTGTGTGTGTGTGTGTATCGTCATCATCATCATTATCATCTCCTCCTACTTCTATTGACGCAAAGGGCATCGGTTAGATTTCGCCATGCGTCTCTATTTTGAGCTTCTAGTTCAATACTTCTCCATTCGTCATCTCGTACTTCGCTCTTCATCGTCCTTATATATATATATATATATATATATATATATATATATATATATATATATATATATATATATATATATATACTGTATATATATATATATATATATATATATATATATATATATATATATATATATATATATATATATATATATATAAACCTATCTTCCCTTTTTGAAAGGGTAAAGCGAAGTAAAAGAACTTTGAGGATTCTTATCAACATGGCTCTGGTAGCTAAGGTTAAGGTAATTTTAAGGTTAAGGGTAAGTTAGCCTTTATGAAAGTAGCAAGCAACCAATGAAACAAGAAATGCTAATGTCTACAGATGAATATTCGATTTCATCATCTTGACAAGGTAGTAAAGGAGCTAAGAAAAAAAAACTGCATAATCTTTCTTGGATACATTGAAATTGTATAAATAATCTCCTCTTAATTTTTTGAATACTCTTAGGTTGTCATTGTTACGCACACTCACACTCATAAGCAAATATCTTGCGAGTAGCAATTCGCTAATATTGGGAAATAACATTGTTTATTGTTTGGGTAAAGACACAAGACGCTATTGAGATGGTGGAGTTGGCGGGGCAGGGGGGAAGAGTCTATGATGAAATGGAGAAATTCTCTGAAGAAAACAAAACATTGAGTGGCTGAGCAGAAAACGTGAGTAATTCTTTTGGGAATAGGAAAATTGGAGCTGATGCTGCTCCGTCAAATAAGAAATATATTAAACAATGAAATAAAATTAGGGAGGGGGAATTTAAATCAAGGATTATCTTGGATTCTCTGATTTATGATATAAATTTATGTCAATAGTACAAAAATGTGATGAATAATAAAATAGGGTTAGTGAAATGTCAGTTATCCTAGAAAGGTTTTTGAATTGAAAAGGTGATTTTTTTTATGATTTTATATAATACAAAGCAATATGGTAATTCTAAGTTACTTTTCATGCTTTATATTCTTTAATTTGACTCAATTTGAAATCATGATTAGGATGACCAAAATATATACTCAATATATAGTCAGTAATTGATGCATTGCGCAATTTCATCTTTCGCAAAAGTACTGATATACATTACCCGTGAGTTATATTGAACAAATTTCTGTTTTTCGTCACTTAGGCCTTGAACAGTGACCGACAAAACAGTATTTAACTAATAAAACGGTAATTATTGACTTACGACGTCGCAAAATATTGAAGCAAAAGGATGTCGATGATGAGACGTGCCATTAACGGCGTTACCATGTCATTAACGAAGAGTTTTCTAAACTTGCCACTTGTCATCTGTTTGAACGACTTTTCTCATTAGCAAATATTCATTTA
>NC_090737.1:99419604-99424604 GCF_036898095.1 Palaemon carinicauda | reverse complement strand
AAAGCTAAATGCTTTCAGTAGTGGCATCAATAGGAATTTTTTTGCGACAATATTGCTTTGTTTTCAAGAACTTTTGAGAATGGGACTGACAGCCGCATATTCTTTTCTAGCCCAGGCCCGTAGGTGACAATGTGCTAGTTGGAAGAGATAGAGACATCTTTTATCTCTCTTTTCTTTAAAGATATATAAAGTAAATCTTTGTTAGATCGAAAAAAAATCAACGCATAATTTCGCAGTACTCAAAAGTCAATTGATGACCATTAAGTCTGACTTTGATAGCTTCACTAAGGCAAAAATATGTGTCCATTTTGTATCTGATTTGATAACTGGTTCTCGCCAATATATGAATCTCCCTGTAGTGGATAGTGCCCTTAGTACTCCCCTTGCAGAGCACTGTGGGCATTACTTAAGGGTCTTCGCAGAATTCCTTCTCTTCTTAGCTGCATTTTCTTTATATCCTGCTTACCTCTATTCTTACTTTTTTCTTCCATTTTGCTGTCCAAAGTCTTTTAATTTTGACTTGAGTTTAGGTTTACCCTTGATGCAATTGGGCACTGAAACAGATAGAATATGTGCGTGAATGTATCCTCAAGCAAGAGAACTCTAACCCAAGGCAACCCAAGACCATGCATGGTACGTACATGTGGATGGAAGCCTAGATGAAATGAAAACATAATTATAATTTAGTGGTTCCAACCTTTTCTAATTCTCGAGGTAGTCGACGCATTTAGATATATATATATATATATATATATATATATATATATATATATATATATATATATATATATATATATATATGTGTGTGTGTGTGTGTGTGTGTGTGTGTGTGTGTGATGCAACCTGTATTTCTTTTATATTGCTAAGCGAGAAGGGTATTTTATTTTGAGAACATCAGAAATGAACCCTTATTCACCTACTTTACTTTAAGGACTGCTTTTCTGGTCTTTAACAGCAAGGGAACCCTACTCACTACAGGACCTTCACAGTCATTTTATCATGTACATGATAAAATGACTGTGAAGGTCCATTTTATCATGTACATTCCAAGCATTCAGCATTTCAACTGCATATTTCTCGTTTATATTTCAATAATACAGCGTTGCTCTGTTGATTCTTGTCAACATAGGACATTCATTTGTTAATATTGTTCTTTTGACAATTTGTCTTCATAAGGTATACCCTGTTTTTCTCGATTTCTGGTAACATTTTTGGGGATTTATGACCTGATATAGCGCCCAAAACTTATTTATTTATATAACATTGAAAAGGAAGATTTTGAGTGGTAAATGGTCCTTGTACATCAATTTTCAAGGAAGATATGAGCATATGTAGTTCTGGTACCCAGAGTTTACTGGTCGAAATTATTGCCCGATTTTGTGAAATTAGGCCTAAATATCTGAACTGGTGCCAGGTTTCACAATGTTCATCCTGACTTGTGATAAAATTCAAGGGTACATTTCTACTCACTGGAATACCGGCCCCCCACACCATATATTAGGAGAGAGAGAGAGAGAGAGAGAGAGAGAGAGAGAGAGATTTCAACACCAGACCAGAGAGAGAGAGAGAAATTTCAACACCAGACCAAAGAAAGCCTGTTGCTGTTTTGCTGGATAACCGGGGGACGTCAGTGACAGGATACTCTCTTTCTATCCTGCCTGTCTCGGAACCCCAAACCGAGAGGTAGTCCTGAATCGGAAGACACCCAAGAGGAAGGATCCTCAACGGAGTCGATTTCTTAGGGCTTGACCCGACCCAGGACTCTCGGAAAACCCGAGTCTCTTTACTTTAGGTTATCCAGGAAGATACAGACATCACCGCCATTACTCATCGGAAAATATTCTCCATTTAAGAAGACTCAAACATTTTATGCAAAGTTCATAGATTTGTTGATATATTCACAATTTCTTATAAAGTTTGATAATTAAGAATTTAGTTGCCTTTCATAATAATCATCATTATAGCTATTTATGAATTTTAAATATTCTTTTAGAAAATAAATCAATATTTTGATGGCCAAGGGTAGGCACCCGCTGGTACTATTGCGAAAGTTATTGGGTAATGTCAGATCCCTCTCTGGATAAAGCACATTTTCCCTTTAATCAATTTTCGAGTCAACATAATATGAATCTCTCTATTAACTTTTAAAGGACGAAACTGAATAACACTATTTCTATTTAAATATGATTTCAAGAAAATAGTTTACTTATGAAATCATTGATTAAAATTGTGTGTTAATGTACTGTACAAAAGAGGAAGATCAATTAATAGATTCACAGAGTTGACTCGAGCGGCCGACCCTGTTATACAATGGGGATAATGAGGTCGAAAGAAGCAAACAGTTACTTGAATAGCTAAACTCTTCTATAGTCGATGCTTTGCAATGAGACTATAGCTGTTAGGAACCTTGTTTTCAATTATGGCTCGGCAATAGCTTATCAGGAAGCAGCGGGTTCTCTGATGTGTTGCAAGGAGTCTAAAACGATTAAAACATTATTTACAAGAACAATATCAAGTCGACTTTTCAGGGGTCGGAAGTTTAGTCTGAACACTGTGTCACTGAGATGTGCTTTAAAGATAAAAGACTTTTCACCCTCAAATTCAATATTCCGTATTTGTTAGGCCTATAAGCATTTCCATTCCTTAACTTGAATATCCAGCCTAGAATTTCCATCGAACAGTCACAAATAATTTCCAAGATTTCACTATAACTGTTGTTTGTTCGTAAATATGAATGTGTAAAGAACAAACAATATCAGTAGACCATGCTTGATACAATACTTTGGAAACTTCAATTTTACACAGTGTGATGTATGAAGTATATAGATGATGAAAGGAGAAGTATTGATTTTTTTTGAAAGCTCAAGATAGAGACGGCTGGCAAATTGTAACCGGGGCCGTTTGGGTCAATAGGCCTAGGAAAAGATGATGACCATATAATGTATTTTAATTCAAACTCTTTGAAATATAACTTTTCAGTTTAATTCATGAAAAGTAACTCATCAAAATAGTTTCTCTTAATTATTTTTTCCCTCAGAATCTGAAGTTGTCTAAATTTCTAGGAAATTGCGTAATTGTCTGTACACTGAAATAGATCATATTTGCTGCTACTGAAGAAACGCAAGAGGAATATAAATGCTTGATTTTAGAATACTGCACAAAAGCAACGATGTTCCGGTAATGTCAGGTAGGCCTACAATGCAAAGCTATATAGCTGCAGAAGCTGTAATGTCATATAGGCCTACTATGCAACGCTTATAACGTGTAAATGCAGAAGCTGTAATGTCAGATATGCCTACAATGCAACGCTTAAAACATGTAGATGCAGAAGCTGTAATGTAATGTCATATAGGCTATATAGCTGCAGAAGCTGTAATGTCAGATATGCCTACAATGCAACGCTTAAAACATGTAGATGCAGAAGCTGTAATGTCATATAGGCCTACAATGCAACGTTTAAAACATTGATATATTGTAGGAGCCATGACTCCGTTTTCTCTCTCCTCGGATGTTCGAATGGTATTTCTTTTAAAAATTACTCCTTTCATTATTGCCTTTTTTCTTATTTTGTGAAAGATAGATAAAGAGAACTATCCTTGATCACTTTACTCAAATTTAAGGCTTTGAAGAGAGAGAGAGAGAGAGAGAGAGAGAGAGAGAGAGAGAGAGAGAGAGAGAGAGAGAGAGAGAGAGAGAGAGAGTATGCCTTCACCTAAAGGAAAACTTACTATTCAGCAAATGTAAATAAAAATGATCTGCCTTTAGGAGATTTAAATTGTCTATAGATACTTGAAACACTTGGGATTACCTCTGCTCCTTTCTCGTTGCTACTCCTCTCACTCCGAGGAACTTACACCGAAGTAAGTTATCTCCTCGATTTCATAGACAAAAATGCTTATACAATTAGTTATCCCATATAGAAATAATTAAATTGCATAATAAATATATATTTCTATAAAAGTATAATTCACATTAATTTCTGAATTTCTAATATTTTAATTGTTTTATAGTAAAGAAAATTACATAGATATTTAGAATATCGATATATTACGAAATTATTTTGATGGGTATTGTGCGTGCAGATTTGCACAATATGGTCTCTCAGTATTTGCATTTACAGTATTTTTGGTATCAACCATTAGCATTATTAATAAATGATACGTTTTATGCATAACATAAAATAATTCTATGGTCCTAGACCTTTTCCAAGAATTTGTTGTTTTCTTTGACCGTAAACAACTGTCTTTCTTGATAAAAGTTTAAGAGTAATTCTATTGTTCCATTTTACCCCGAATTCGGTCGTGATGAAATTAGTTATGGCAACCTAATTTGCTTTTCCAACCATTCCCTTGTTTCATGGCCGTCTTCTTAACTTGTACGTACATCATATCCACTTTTGTAACTCGTTCTCTCCACGTTCCAAAATGTTCTATATTACTTTCTTTGCACAAGTCACAAACATCATCTCTGCATTTTCTCCTGATATTTGCTTTTATTTTGAGAAAGTTTTTCCTTGCTCTCATTATCAGAGATAAATTTGAAAGTAATATATTGGAAAGAAACTTGGGTTGGGCTATTTGTCAGAATGTGCGCATGTGGATGGAAGCCTAGATGGAATGAGAGCAAACAATCCAGTGGTTCTAGCCTTTACTAGTTCTTGACACAGTCTATATATATATATATATATATATATATATATATATATATATATATATATATATATATATATAGTCAAGCAAAAGATTGCTTAACATTAATACCAGAATGAATAAATAACTTAATTCACACACATATATATATATATATATATATATATATATATATATATATATATATATATATATATATATATATATATATATAAATATATATATATATAATGTATTTATATATATATATATATATATATATATATATATACAAATACATTATATATATATATATATATATATATATATATATATATATATATATATATGTATATATATATATATATATAT
>NC_090737.1:99409604-99414604 GCF_036898095.1 Palaemon carinicauda | reverse complement strand
CCTTTCCTCACTGGGCTACATTCCCTTTTGCTTATAACATCTTGCTTTATCAACTAGGGTTTTAGCTTGGCTAGTGATAATAATAACAATAATGATAATAATAATAATAATAATGATAATAATAATAATAATAATAGTAACAATAATATATGTGTGTATACATGTATATATATATATATATATATATATATATATATATATATATATATATACATACGTATATAAATGTATATATATATACATATATGTATATATATATATATATATATATATATACATACGTGTATATGTGTATATATATATATATATATATATATATATATATATATATATATATATATATATATATATATATATATCATAGTCACCGAAGGAGAACCGAGTTTGTGTTTTCCTTTTTCCTTTCGGGGCTATAATACTTAATTATTTTATGCTCATCGCGTATTAGCTTTTGTGATATTTACACACGCACATACACAGACACACACACACACACACATATATATATATATATATATATATATATATGTGTGTGTGTGTGTGTGTGTGTGTGTGTGTGTGTGTGTGTATAATGATAAATTTTTTTTCACATTTAGACGTGTTTTTCATATTCATATAAGTATGTATTACACACCCTCAATACTGTATTCTCGCTATACCTCGGGATCAGAGAACCAAGGGGGAATCAACTCGGAGATAATAGCTTCTGGTCGGCCGGGGAACCGAACCCTGTTCTAGGAGAGAAAATAGAATTTTTTCGCGTTACGAAGAATAGCGAAAAATAATTGTCCTAACGACATGTAAGCAGATCTTAAGTGTCTTGTTACTTAAGTTCAGTTGTTATGTAGGCAGTGGCCAATGAGAATTTAGTGTTGGGTGAAACGTATTCGATGTTTGAAGAGGTATTTAGTAAGTGGTCACTTTCTAGCGCACGCTAGCCCGAGCAAGTCAAATTTATTAGCCAGGACGCCAGGCAGGGTCAAATACAGCTTCAGATGTGAATAATGTTTTCACGCTAGCAATCAGAATGCTGAAACCGTTTCAAGAAGTGATGGACAATCTATTATCCGATTTCCAGCAGAATATTCAACAAGTATCCGCACCTCATTAAAGTATGATGGAAAACGATTCGAATGAGCATCGCGTTATTTTGAGGAAACTGATACGAAAATGTTAGCATTAGATGCGATTGTTTATCAACTTGGAGGACAAGGAACATCTAAAACTGCTGCAGAAACGAGTTAGTACGCAGAGAGCAGCATCGCTGAAAGTGTCAAGCTAGTTAAAGATCGAGGGAAAGTTTGGATTCATATCAACTTTGATGGAAGAGGTCTAGAGCTCAATAAAGGCCGAGAGTTGACATTGGAGCCGGGAATGTACCAAGAAAGACGTCGAAAAGATAAGTGAAAATATAGCTGTTTTTATTTTGTATACTTAGCAGTTGGTACAAGGATATTGGAACATTGTGTTTATTTTATTTTATTGTTTTTAATCGCCTGTTGGTTGTTGTTATTCATAATACATTGAACAGAACTAGATTGGGTCCGGTAAGATAGTCATTGACGTCTAAAAGGGCGATCACAAAATTCCATTTCAAAACCGTTACTGTGGTTGTTGGATTGGGTAACAATAGGTCAGAAAGGGACGAATCAGAATTTATTAAAAGAGAATGGGTGACACTGGTATCAGAAAAACTAAGAAATAATTCCTTTGACGGTGACCAAGAATGGAAATGGTAAGCAAAGGCTGGTTTTTATTACAAACTTTTTAAGGATTTAATCAGTCTACAGTCTGCTTATCGCATAGAAATCTATTAAAAGGTTGCCAATATTTTTCTCATTAGGGAAAAATTTAAAAAGTTTTTATAATGGATTATCTTTAGATATTTTCGTAAGCGGCGGTACATCTTAAGTCTGTTAGATATTGGAGATCTCAGGAAGTGAAGATTGAAGTACTTTTAGATGATGGCATAGCTGCAGATGGTTGTTTTGAAGGGGCATTGGATGCTAGTTATTTACTTTAAAAGCTTCAAGATTTGGATTTATTTACAAGAAAGTATAATTGGTTTTCAGACTCTAAATTGTATTTGTTAAGGTTTACAGTGGACGAATACTGAAGGCAAATTTCGTAACTACAGTATTAGGATAAACTATGTCGTTAAAGACCTTGTTTAGATGCCAAACCTTCTGAATTAACAAAAACTTTTTTTTAACGAATATCTTTTGGACAGAATTGTCTGTTAAATAATTTCCACGAAATTTGTCGTGAGAGGTATTGTAAAAATGAAAACGGTAAAGTATTTCTGTATTTTTACACATTGAGCAAAGCTAGTTGAGAACTTAATGGAGAAATATCAGATGCTCTACTTGAGATCACGTTTTGACGCAGAAATTAATTCTTTTTATTTTGGTCGTTACTTTAACTATATACTTGCATCAGACTTATTTAACCTATTACTTCATTGTGATGCCTAAGATGTAGGCAGTTTATCACTATATTGTGACGCCTAAAATGTAGGCAGTTTAGCACTATTGTGACGCCTCAGATGTAGGCAGCTTAGCACTATATTGTGATGCCTGAGATGTAGGCAGTTTAGCACTATATTGTGACGCCTCAGATGTAAGCAGTTTAACACTATATTGTGACGCCTCAGATGTAGGCAGTTTAGCACTATATTGTGACGCCTCAGATGTAGGCAGTTTAGCACTATATTGTGACGCCTCAGATGTAGGCAGTTTAGCACTATATTGTGACGCCTCAGATGTAGGCAGTTTATCACTATATTGTGACGCCTAAGATGTAGGCAGTTTATTACTATATTGTGACGCATCAGATGTAGGCAATTTATCACATTGCGAAGCCTCGGATGTAGGCAATCTTATCAATATATTGCGACGCCTCATAGGAAATTACAGCTATATTGCGACGCTTCAGACATACAAAATTTACCGCTATATTGTGACTCCTCAGATTTAATAGTTATGTTGTGACACCTCTGGTGTTGGGAAATTTATAAGTTGTGACACCTCAGTAGTAGGTTTGGAGTAATTTTGAAGTTTTTAGCGATGAATACAGCGAATTTTTGTTTTATCATGAAAAGTGTGGTTGGAAACTGGACAGCAAATGAATCTTAAAAATTAAACATGAAGGAGCAGGAGGCAGTCGACAGATTATGTAAAGTACTTTGACAATGTTTGAACGTTGTTCAGATAACAAAAATTTTTCGATTTTAATGCAAGTAGGTAGCAAAAAGCCAGATTTAGAAATCATAGAAAACCAAAGAATTTAAACTTGTACTGAATACACTGTTCAGGTCATCAATGTATGTTAGCCCAGAAAGAGTACAAAAAAGCGGATTTTTTGAAGTGTTGTCAACTAACATGGATGAATGGTCAATTCTTGCTTACATTTTTCAGTGTTATGGACTTGTGAGAGTTATTCATTCTTTTGGCTGTTTTGCCACTTTTAAAAATATGTAGAGGTTTTTAATCTCTTAATAATGGTGTCCCGGTACAGAGGGAATTGATGTTTTAACTTGAGGTTTGGTGCTCTATACCAAAGGTTATTAATAAAATGGAGGTAAAATTCTTCACTTAAGTAGAATATTCCAGAGTGAAAGTCCTCTCCATCTTGACTTTTGATATTATCTAGGGAAACTTTATTGTTGAAGTTTGAGTGTTTACGTAACAAAAGGTTTATTACGCACGGCAAAGATAAAAAAAAAAAAATGGGAAATTTTTCGCTGAAATTTAACTTTGATATAGAAGGTAAAGTTTTTTGAAATTATAACCTTATATGTACAATGTTTTATTTTTGGAATCTGCTTTCCAGGATCGTGAATGCAATGAAATGCCAGCAGTCATCTTTGACGGTGGCATCTAATTTGGACAGGAAATTGGGAGACCTCAGTTGTCATGGGCATCTTCTATCATCGATGAATGACAGCACCGACAAGGCCTACAAACTTGTCTTTCAACAAAGAGAAACTTACAATAATGGTCACGAGCAAAGCGAAATGCCATTGTATGTTGCTTTATTTATCACGCTTTTAGTAGATTCCGGTGCTTTAGTAATCTCCAGTGATCAAGCCATTTATGCCATAACGCGCATGCGTGAAATGAGGGGTTACATAGATGCAACGGAAAATTCACTTGTTAAATCTTTGCAAGCACCTGTGAAACATTAAGCTGGTAGATCGGTGCATACAAAGGATCTTTTTGATAATCAGGTGTTGCAGAATCTGCGCGGTTTATATTTTCCTATATTGAAAAGCTTCTTTATTATTTTGATAGATCATTAAAGTTTTCTTATCTGAGATTTGGGGAATTAAGTTTATTGTAATTTGAAGATTTCTTAGTTGAACAGAAAAAAAAAAATGAAAAATCACCAATACTGTGAAGTTTTTGATATCTGAAGTAGTCACAAATGCTTTTCCATATTTGATGTATTTTGCATGATACAGAGGAAGCTGGAATGATTGTCCTTTGATCGATTTATCTTTTAAGAAGTTTTTAAAAGCTCCTGTAATGTAACCAAACATAATTTTTTGTTAAAACTGTGGCTACAAGTTCAAACATTGCAAACGATAACGTCAATGATAGGTGTCTTCATAGACATGAGTGTTGGTAGTCTGTTTCAAGTAAACATGTTTGTCAAAGGCTTCAAAAAGAGGTTAAATGTGTAAATCATTCAATCGGAACATTTATTTCTTTCTCTCCATTTCTTTCCTTCTCTCCCTTTCTTTGGTATTATCTATGGTCAACCGGCACGGTGCGCTATAATGCAATTTAATGTTTTATTATGTTTATACCTGTAGAGAATGCGGAGTGAAGTGAGGACTAGAATTTTTTCGCGTTACGAAGTATAGCGAAAAATAATTGTCCTAACGACATGTAAGCAGATCTTAAGTGTCTTGTTACTTAAGTTCAGTTGTTATGTAGGCAGTGGCCAATGAGAATTTAGTGTTGGGTGAAACGTATTCGATGTTTGAAGAGGTATTT
>NC_090737.1:99389604-99404604 GCF_036898095.1 Palaemon carinicauda | reverse complement strand
ATGTCTGTTTTGACGTTGTTTCTTATTTTAGAATGATTTATTGTTAATTTGTTCTCTTCATTTATTTATTTCCTTATTTCCTTTCCTCACTGGGCTATTTTTCCCTGTTGGAGCCCCTGGGCTTATAGCATCTTGCTTTTCCAACTAGGGTTGTAGCTTGGATAGTAATAATAGTAATAATAATAATCCTATTATAGACTTCCGTTCATAAAGTAAAATTAAATAGAGGTACAATTAATTAGTTTTAATAGCGAATATAACCCACCACCTGGCTTATTTACTTATCTATTTATCATTAATTTTTCTCCCTGAATAAACCCCAAGAGAGATTAGACCTATACTGTATAGGAAACGTTGACTATAACCTGAGATTTGGCTTATAATGATTTATTGCAAGTTTAGAAACCACGACCCTATCTAACATTTGCTTTATACTCAAAACGACTTAAGCAAAATCAAATAATAACTTTGAATTGATAACCCAAATGCATAAATTGTTATCAGTAGACAACAGGACTAAGCTTAAATTATTTTCCCTCTTGACGACCTCTTTCCCACTCAGTTCCAGTAGTCACGGTGTTCATAGAGATTCGGTCTACATTAACGTAATTTTATTTTTTTTCTGAAATATTATTGTAGCACGATCTAATATTTTTTCAATAATAATTTTTTTTTTTATAACGGTTCCCCAACTTTGTTTCATACATACACATGTTTACAAAGTGAAATATAAGATTTATTACTAAGTGACGAGTTATGGTCAACGCTTGTCAAATGCAAAAATAAATAAGTATCACCAGTCTGGCTACATACTGGACACGGGAATCCCCCTCCCCACCCCCTGTATTAGTAAAGGAAGAAAAGAATAAGAGAGAGAGAGAGAGAGAGAGATTTCAACACCAGACCAAAGAAAGCCTGTTGCTGTTTTGCTGGATAACCGGGGGACGTCAGTGACAGGATACTCTCTTTCTATCCTGCCTGTCTCGGAACCCCAAACCGAGAGGTAGTCCTGAGTCGGAAGACACCTAAGAGGAAGGATCCTCAACAGAGTCGATTTCTTAGGGCTTGACCCGACCCAGGACTCTCGGAAAACCCGAGTCTCTTTACTTTAGGTTATCCAGGACGATTCACTCATCACTGCCATTACTGGTCAAAAAATCTTCTCCATTTAAGTAGACTCAAACATTTTATGCAAAGTTTATAGATTTCTTGATAAATTCATAATTTCTTATAAAGGTTGATAATTAAGAATTTAGTTGCCTTTAATGATAATCATCATTATAGCTATTTATGAATTTTAGATATTTTTTTTTAGCAAATAAATCAGTATTTTGATAGACAAGGAGAGGCACCTGATGAGATGCTACTGCTGCGGAGTTATTTGGTTCTGTGATGGCAAGATTTGACATTGGAACCCTCTCTGGTTAGAGCTCATTTTAGATTTGCCTAATTTTTGAGTCAACATATTATGAATCTCTCGATTAACTTTTAAAGGCCAAGACTGAATAACAATATTTTTATTTGAATATGATCTGAAGAAAAAATAGTTTATTTGTAAAATCATTTATTAAAACTTTTGTGTTAATGTACTGTACAAAAGATTAAAAGAATATGACTAGAAGGAGAGAGTTGACTCGAGTGGCCAACCCTGCTATGAAATGGGAGTAATGAGGTCGAAAGCAGACAGTTGCTTGAGTAGTTAAGCCAATCTATAGTCTAAGCTTTGCAATGAAAGCATAGCTGTTAGAAACCTTCTTTTCAATTATGGCTTAGAAATACTTTATTATGAGGCAGCGGGTTCTCTGGTTTGTTGCAAGAAGTCTATAAGGATTAAAACATTATTATCTACAAGAACAATATCATGTCGGTCTTTCAGTGATGGGAAATTTTGTCTGAACACTGTGTCACTGAGATGTGCTTTAAAGATAATAGACTTTTCACCCTCAACTTCAATACTTCATATTTGTTAGGCCTGTAAATATTTTCATTCCCTAACTTGAATATCCAGCGTAGAATATCCATCGAAAAGTCACAAATAATATCCAAGATTTCACTATAACTGTTTCTTCGTTATTATGTCGGTTTAAAGTCCAAACAATATCACTAGACCATGTTTGATACAATTCTTTGGGAACTTCAATTTTACAGAATGTGAAGTGTGAAGTAGGAGAGGAGATGACAAATGAAGAAGTATTGATTGAAAAGCTCAAGATAGAGACCACTGGTGAAATGTAACCGGGGTCCTCAGCGTCAATGGGCGTAGATGATGATATTTATATATAATGAATTTTAATTCAACTCTTTAAAATATTGAGATATTAAAACTGGTCATTTCAATTCATGAAAAGTAACTTCACTAAAATATTTTCTCTTACATATTTTTTTTTTCTCAGAATCGGAAGTTGTCTAAATTCAGGGGAAATTGCGTAATCGTTTGTACACTAAAAAAGATCTTATTTGTTACCACTGAAAAATCACAGGAGGAATATAAATGCTGGATTTTAGAATACATGCAGAAAAGCAACGATTTTCCGGCTGATTGCAATGTCAGGTAGGCCTATAATTGAACGCTCTATAGATGCAGAAGCTGTAATGTCATATAGGCCTACTTTGCAATGCTTTAAACATGTAGATGCAGAAGCGGTAATGTCAGAAAGGCCTGCAATACAACGCTTAAAACTTATAAATGCAGAATCTGTAATGTCTGATAGGTCTACAATGCAATGCTCAAAATATATTGATGCAGAAGCTGTAATATCAGATAGGCCTACAATGCAACGCTTAAAAAATATTGATGTAGAACCCATGACTATTTTTCTCTCTTTCCTCGGATGTTCTAATGGTATTTCTTCTAAAAAATATTCTTTTCCTTATTGCCTTTTTTCTTATTTTGAGAAAGAGAGATAAAGAGAACTGTCCTTAATCACTATATTCTTTTATATTTATGACATTGAGAGAGAGAGAGAGAGAGAGAGAGAGAGAGAGAGAGAGAGAGAGAGAGAGAGAGAGAGAGAGAGAGAGAGAGGGAGAGCATGCCTTCACCTAAATGAAAACTTTCTATGCAGCAATTGTAAATTAAGATAATCTGCCTTTAGGAGATATGATTATTTTGACTGAGACTAAAAGAATAATGGCATCTCGTCCGTCCGGGACTTTGACGCCACGAAGAAAACCGCCATCACTTCTCATTGACTTTCTTTCATCATAACTTGGGTCATTTTTCGCAGGTCATTAATAAAGCCAAGGTCTTTGGTAAGGTCTACAGATGTTGGTTAATTAAAGCCTTTATGTTTGATACAGGAGGATCATCGGTCCCGTGATGGTTGAGGAGGCTCTAGAGGTGGTGCTTTGGCTTTTCTATCCTCACTTACTCTGCTGCAACCCCTGTTGGAAATAATGATAATAATAATGACAGGAAAAGTAAAAAATCAAAATTGATATCTCGTCAACGTAGCCTAATCCTTTGTTCAAAAGAGTTGAAAACATTTAAAAGGAAAACATGACGAGGCTTTTATGCTTTGATATCGTCGCATTTGAAGAATCCTCTTGAACCAAACGAGGTGGCAAGAAAAGACTCAGTCCTACGAATACGTTGGGCGGTTGATGCTTA
This sequence comes from Palaemon carinicauda, assembly GCF_036898095.1. NCBI lineage: Eukaryota > Metazoa > Arthropoda > Malacostraca > Decapoda > Palaemonidae > Palaemon > Palaemon carinicauda. Next base: position 99,400,994 of record NC_090737.1, on the reverse strand, counting down.
ACTGAATATTGTACAAACTCGCTTATTAAGGATTTTCTAATCTTTCTTTCTAGTTGTGACGCTCTGCCTTATTTTCCCTTATCTGTGGCTTTGATCTAACTGATTTTATTCTTTAATTAGCGTATTTAAATTGTCTACAGATACTTGAAACATTTGGGATTACCTCTGCTCCTTTCTTGTTGCTGCTCCTCTCACTCCGAGCAACTTGAACACATGCAAATTATCTCCTTAGTTTTCAGGGACAAAATCGCTTATACAATTAGTTATACCATATAGAAATAATTAAATTGCATAATAAATATATATTATTTCTATAAAGTATAATTCCCATTAATTTCGGAATATAATAGAAAAATTTACGGTTTTATAATTAAGAACTCTTTCCAGGTGTCAAATAAAGGTCCGTACTATGATTCTTTCAATACAACTTCAAATAGGGTTTGCACTTGAAACGAAAGTGGAGGAAGATTCTCTTTCATTTCCGCACTTTTCTACTTCTCATCAGGGATGGCTCTGATTGCATTGTTGGATATTGAACTAGTTTTGGGAATGTAGATTTTTTAACATTATTACTTTAGTATTTTTTTTTATCGTTGTTATTATTGGTGGTATTATTATTAAGAACAAGTATAGAAGACCATGAATTTGTAAAGTTAGTTTCCTAAAAATAGAATGCTTATGAGTGAAAAAACTGGAAAATGAATATAAAATAACAAATAAATAACAAATGACTATGGTAAAATATGCAAAGACTCAGATATTGACCTCGATGAAGAATACTCAAATGATAGTTCACGTTGCTATGAAGTTCTATAGCAGTCTCTGTTAATGCACTAACTTATTTTTATTCAGTTAGTGCCTTCAAGGGAATTTGTAAAATCATAGATGTCTTTATTACCTCCGGCAACTAAGTTGGAAGAAAATTGTGCATTCATCCATGCTTTGATTTTGTTTGTTTTTTATTCACAGGGGATGTCGGAAAGGTATTGACAAATTTAGATGAATTTTGGGATTGGAAACATATGGGATAGTGAAGAGTTGGTGTGATTAGGAGAGAAAGATTTAGACCCAGATGTAAGTCTGGCACCTTTTAGCATAAAGACTTATTGGGCACGTCATTCTTTTTATCTTAAATGATAATAATTTTAAAGGTTTAAAGGCCGCTCATGAATGGCAGAGGCAAGGTGCAGTGATATTGCCCGACCAAGCAGGATAGTGCACTAGAGACTGACCGTATTACATATGATCAGCGCCCAAGCCCCCTCTCCACCCAAGCTAGGACCAAGGAGAGCCAGGCAGTGGCTGCTGAGGACTCAGCATATAGACATATAGGCTGCCCCAAATCCCCTTCCACTCTTAGCTCACAAGGATGGTGAGGTTGCAGCGACCAAAGAAACTAACGAGTCTGAGCGAGAATCGAACCTCAGTCCGGCAATCACCAGGCAAGGACGCTACCTCCAGGCCACCACAAATAAGTGTACGCATTCTTGGATGCTTTTATGTATGCTTTGATTGTGTTTCAAGTGATGCTTGGTTTCATTTCAGTGTTCCTTTGATGCTTCATCTACGTTTGTATCTTAATGCTTTTTATCCTATGATTATTTCAGCTCTTAAAAGATTACTGTAACTTTTCCTAACATCACGTTTTCCCAACTACAGAATTTTCAAATCTGTCATATGTCAACCATAAACAGTGTTCTCGTTTTTCTAAATCCTGCAAAGATAAATACCTTTTTATTTTTACATATAGTTTTCTTTTCGTTAATTTTATTCATCATATTAGTTATTCCTGAAAGAAAAACTTTTGAGAATAATCACCATTTGCGTTTTATTGTTAAAAGCCCTTTGTAAAGACATGTTTTTATTGTCACTGTTTTTATATAGTGTACGGGCTCCCCTCTTTCTCCTTACTTTTCTCTCTCTTTCCAAAGGACGAAAATTTTAAAGATTTTTCCTTTTAAAACAATGTATTATTTCAGCATAAACTGTTACTGATTTCTACTAATTAACCCGCCAGTGTTGGCTAGTGCTGCTTATGGAAAAGAAACATGAAACACACTTTTCACCAGAGAAAATAGAGTTTAAAACGAACGAGACGTCATTTATTGAAAGAATTTCCTGCGATTCAATCCAGTCGAGAAGAAAGCCAACGGAAACAACCTTACAGGAAAAATGACGATCTTTCTGGAAAACAAGTTGAAAGTTAAGGAAGAAATAAAAATCAAGAAAGAGGTCTTCTATTGATTAAAAGGAAAATTTTCAAACTGATGCCTGAATTAGAAATAAAGAAAAAAGAGATGAATAATTTTAGGAAGAAAAATATTTCTTCAAATATAAAAAATCCCCGTAGATCTGATCGCAAAGAGGCCATACATTTAATCCACAAGAAAAACCTGAATAATTTCAAGAGATTTTGAATATTCTTAGAATAATATCAAGAAAAATTTTTATCAAATATGCACTGAAATACTTACAAAAATTTTCTTAATTTATAACTCGGGAAAATATTCTCAGATATTCAATAAAAAAAAAATGTTTTTCATTATTTTAATCGTCTATGAATATTTTCTTTTCAAATTTTCATCATCGCCTGAAACATAGTTTTTATTGAGCGATTTGTTACCGTCTTACCAGGTAATGGAAAAGGGGAGCTGCAAATGATGCGGGAAATTGGATCGTTTGGAAGAAAACATTGATCATAAAAATTACTGGAATGAGGCTAAAATTGGCAGGTTTTCGTATTCCCCGGAGTTATTTTCTAAAAGCAACCGATGGAATGGATTTTATGACAAAAAAAAAAAAAAAAAAAAAAAAAAGAAATATGAAACATTAATTGCATAAATAACTGAATTTGCCATACATTAACGACGGTCCTAAGCTCGGATTAAAGGGGAAGAATGACACGAAATTAGTTCCTCTTTGCTGTGAAGAAATTTGGAAGTCAACAGAGCATACAAGGAACAGGAAAAGAAAACGGAATTGACTTTGTTTTTTCCTGGACCTTCTGGCCAGGCCCGGGCTCTGTGCAGCTCTGCATCCGGAATATTTACCTCCCGGTTATTTATTGAAAATAAAGTCCCGAGATATTCTTCTACTTTTATAAACTTGAATTAAAAACTCCTCTTTAGCCTATTTATATTGTTCTGTATGTTGACGTGTTTGTTAACTAGTTGACCGCGTAACCCAGGTCCTTAGAATGTTTGTAATTAATATAAGAATAGTTATAATGTTTATATTTATGTATATATTAAAAGCTACGAAAAGAGCCAAAACACGGGAGACGATGGCCTAACAAATGATCTGATATTAGATGGAGGAGATTTCATTTAATTAACCAACAAATGGAAAGGTCCACACAGTAGGACAAACCACTATTATAATTATTACTTGCTAAACTACAACCCTAGTTGGAGAAGCAGGATCCTATAAGCCCAAGGACTCTGTGACGGGCCGAGAGAGGAGTTGTTAACTCAAAGGCAGGATGCAATCAACTGAGTTTTATTAAGGAACACTCTTCTTTATATACAAAACCTCAAGGCAACAGGACATGACCTGCTCGAGAGACAGACAATGTTACTGAGCAAAACGGAGACATGATCATTCAGGTTCTTTTTAGTGCGAGGGAAGAGCGCAGATACAAGCATAATATATACAACATAATTATGTACAATTGTGTGCCACACGGTTGGTACATGGCTCCCCCCCTAAAAATGACATACTGCACATGTTAAATAGGGCTCTCTGATCTAGAGAGGCGAACTGTAGGCGGGTCATCTGGCAGAAGATAAGTAGGTTTTAAACGATCAATGGAGACCCAGTCTTCTTTGCCCCGAATGTTTAGTAGGAATGCTTTCGGACTGCGTCGGATCACAAGGAAAGGGCCCGTGTAAGAGGGCGTTAGTGGTGGCTTGCTAGTGTCGTTGCGCAGGAAGACGTGCGTTGCAGAGTGCAAGTCCGTTGGTATGTGATGCTTCGCTGGGGGCTTGTAAGTCTGGCGGCACGGAGTAAATTTTCCCACGACGTGACGTATGCGCTGGAGATCGTCGGAGGAGGTTGTAGAAGGAAAAAATTCGGCAGGGACGACCAACGGGTCGCCATACACCATTTCAGCTGCCGAGACGTCGAGGGCGTCTTTAGGATTGGTCCTTAGTCCCAGGAGGACCCAGGGAAGTTGAGTAAACCAGTTGCAATCCTTGCAGCGGGACATCAAAGCTGCTTTGAGGGTGCGATGAAAACGTTCAACCATTCCATTGGCAGCGGGGTTGTAGGCCGTTGTCTGATGTAGGGTGATGCCCAGGAGATTCGCTAATGACGTCCACAATTGAGAGGTGAAAGTGGTTCCCCTGTCAGAAGTAATATGCTCAGGGATACCGAATCTTGAAATCCATCCAGAGAGTAAGGCAGATGTACATGAGGCGGACGTTGCAGTTTCCATGGGAATGGCTTCAGGCCAACGAGTGGAGCGGTCGATGACGGTAAACAGGTAACGATGTCCTTGTGATGTGGGTAGGGGGCCTACAACGTCGACATAAATGTGTGCGAAACGACGCTGAGGTTGAGGAAAGGTGCCCACTCCTGAATCCGTGTGTCGATGTACTTTGGAAGTTTGGCAAGAAGTACAGGCGCGGACCCAATCCTTAGCATCCTTAGAAATGCCGTGCCAAATGAACTTTGCCTTCAGCAGCTGTGCAGTAGAACGGCACGAGGGATGTGAAAGGCCGTGAATGAAATCAAACACCTGTCGGCGCATGGGAGCAGGAATCCAAGGTCGCGGTCTACCAGTACTGACGTCACAGAGGAGGGTGGTGTTGGAGTCCTCGAGGGGAAAATCTTCCCAACGGAGGGACGTGCAGGAAGTCCTACAAGCTTGATACTCTGGATCCTGTTGTTGGGCTTCAGCCAGGGCGTTGTAATCCAATCCCAGTTGAATGGCAGCCAACGTGTTTCTTGACAGGGCATCGGCAACGGGATTCATTTTCCCAGGGACGTATTGGAGGGTGCAATTGTATTCAGCCACGGCGGAGAGATGTCGGCATTGACGGGCGGACCAGGCGTCAGACTGTCGAGTGAAGGCGTGCACCAGAGGCATGTGGTCTGTGCGAATGATGAAGGGCGTACCTTCTAAGAAATGGCGAAAGTGACGGACAGCCAAGTGCACCGCCAGCAATTCTCGATCGAAGGTAGAATAACCCGATTCTGCCTTGGACAGTTTTCTGCTGAAGAAGGCCAATGGGCGGGGCGAGCCGTTGACCACCTGTTCGAGTACTGCACCAATAGCGACGTCGCTGGCATCGGTGGAGAGAAGGAGAGGGGCGTGTGGGATAGGAAAAGTGAGAGCCGCAGCAGTTGATAGGGCCTTCTTTGCATTGCAGAAGGCTGCTTCTTGAAGGGGACCCCACTTCAGGTCCTTTGGCTTGCCCTTGAGGGAGGCGTAGAGGGGAGCAAGAGTGGCGGCAATGGCTGGCAGAAAACGGTGATAATAGTTGATCATGCCCAAGAATTCCTACAGAGCTTTGACGGTCGAGGGCGTGGGGAAGTTCTAAACGGCTGCCACCTTCTCAGGGAGGGGATGGACTCCTTCAGGAGTGATACGGTGCCTTAAGAACGACACTTCGTTGGCGCCAAAGGTACACTTGTCGTACCGGACTACAAGGCCGTTTTGTTGCAGGCGGTCGAGCACGATGCGTAGGTGACGGAGGTGTTCCTCTTTTGAGGAGGAGAACACAAGTATGTCGTCCACATAACATACACAGAAAGGGAGGTCCCCTAAGATGCCATCCATGAGACGTTGAAACGTTGCCCCAGCATTACGAAGGCCAAAACAGGAGTAATTGAAGGTGTATGTACCAAACGGAGTGGTGATGGCGGTCTTGGGGATGTCTTCTGGGTTCATAGGCACCTGATAATACCCCTTCAGGAGGTCGAGTGTAGAGAAAACCTTTGCTTTGTGCAGGTAGGAGGTCACATCGGCAATGTTTGGGAGGGGGTAGTGATCCGGTTCTGTTTGCATGTTCAGGCGCCTGTAATCCCCGCACGGACGGAGGGAGCCGTCTTTCTTCAGAACAATGTGTAAGGGTGACGACCATGGGCTGGAGGCCTTTTGGCAAAGGCCCATTTTCTCCATTTCGGCGAACGTCTGTTTGGCGGCTGCCAATCGTTCCGGTGCCAGACGTCTGAATTTTGCGAAGACTGGGGGTCCCGTCATCTTGATATGGTGATAAATACCGTGCTTGGCAGGAACCGTGGGCGTTTGGGGAAGTTCTGGACGGAAAACTTCCGGGTACGACGTGAGGAGGTGGGCGTAGGCATCCGTGGGTGCGCTGATGTGGAGAGCGAGGTTAGAGGGGGCTGGTTGAAGAGGTGTCGACAAGTACGAGTCTGCGTTGACCAATCGTCGATGGGCGACATCGACCAGAAGGTGGAAATGAGAGAGGAAATCCGCACCGAGGATTGGCATTGTGACGTCAGCAACGAGAAACTTCCAATTGAATTTACCGTTTCCGAACGATAATGTGAGGTTCTCGTAACCGTAGATGGGTATCGCAGATCCGTTGGCAGCTACTAAGCGGACGTCGGCAGATGTAGACAGACTACGTCGTGCCTTGAAGAGTTTCCTTGGCAAAAGAGAACGACAAGCACCCTTGTCTACCAAAAATCGCACGCCCGTTCCTGCATCCTGTAAAAAGAAAAGATTAGAAACATGGGAGGCCACCGCCACAAGCGATGGCCTACTTACACGTTTTTTGGCCACTGACAATCCTTGGCACATTTCTTCGCGGTTGCCCCGAATCTGCAGTGGTAGTAGCAAAACTGCGGCGGATGGGAGGTAGTAAGTGGCTGTAGAAGTCGTTCGTTGGGGCGCGAGCGATTGGTGGGTGGTGGGCGGCTTTGTCGCCGCTTCGGCACGTCACGGGGTAGGCGTGTATGTCCTACGGCATTCATGTCAGCTTCGGTTGACGTTGAATAGGCATCCTCGTAGTCAGGGGTGGAGGCGTTGATGGAGGTCTTGAAGTGGCTGTCCATAAGGGCGTCGGCTTTGGTCATCAAGTCCTTTATGGGTAAACTATCAACATCGGGTATGGCAGCGCGTACAGGTTCGGGTAAACGGCGTATCCAAAGGGCACGAAGTAGGTTCACCTCACGAGGAGAGCCGTCTGCGGCAGGTTGAAGGCGAGCGATACTGGTCATTTCCCTGAGGGCAAGCGAAGCCCTTTGGTCCCCCAACGGTTGTTGCGAGATCTGAAAAAGTTTTGCTATACGGGCGGCTGGTGACGGCGAGTACTACTGCAGAAGGTATGTTTTGAGAGCTTCATACGCTATTGGGGTGTCTCCTTGTTCACAAAGCCAGTCGGATATTTCTGGGAAGGTGTCCTCGGGTATCGCCGCGAGAACATAATCCGCTTTGGTGGTTGAGTGAGTCACGCCCCTGATACGAAACTGGACTTCCAAGCGCTGAAACCAAGCAAACGCTTCTCCGGTGGCGAACGGTGAAAGTTTCAATGGGGCGGCGCCAACGTTGTACCAACGATGGAGGGGCGAGGGAGGTGGGGGTGGAAGACAGTGGGAGCGAGTCGACTTCTGGGGTCACCAATGTGACGGGCCGAGAGAGGAGTTGTTAACTCAAAGGCAGGATGCAATCAACTGAGTTTTATTAAGGAACACTCTTCTTTATATACAAAACCTCAAGGCAACAGGACATGACCTGTTCGAGAGACAGACAATGTTACTGAGCAAAACAGAGACATGATCATTCAGGTTCTTTTTAGTGCGAGGGAAGAGCGCAGATACAAGCATAATATATACAACATAATTATGTACAATTGTGTGCCACACGGTTGGTACAACTCCTTCAGGGAAAATAGTCCAGTGAGTAAAGGAAATAAGGAAACGAATAGAATAGTTTGACTGAGTGTATCTTCAAGCAAGAGAACTCTAACCCAAGACTGTGGAAGACCATGGTACAGAGGTCATGACACTACCAAGAATACAGAACTATGGTTTGATTTTGAAGTGTCCTTCTCCTAGAAGAGTTGCTTACCATAGCTAAAGACCCTCTTCATCCCTTACCAAGAGGAAAGTAGCCACTAAACAGTTACAGTGCAATAGTTAACCCCTTGAGTAAAGAAGATATTTTTTATTATATAATTGTTGTCAGGTGTATGAAGAAAGAAGAGATTATGTAAATGATAGAGAATATTCGGTGTAAGTGTAGGCAAAAAAAAAAAAAGAAAAAAAGCAGAAAAAGCAAAAAATGTACTGTAACCATAGAGGGATCCAATATAGTACTATCTGGCCAGTCAAAGGACCCAATATCTCTGTAGTGATATGGTATTTATAGCCTATGCGAAAGATTTTGATTCTGTTAAATCTTCAGCAGTAATGAAAGCACTTCAAAGACAAGGAATAGATGAATCTTATGTTGGAACAATTGAAGATATCAATATACGGAACATTCAGTAATGTTAAAACTACATAAAGATAGTAAGAAAATCCTGATTATGAAAGGAGTTAGATTTACAGCATTCCTAGATGATTTTAAGAACTTAGATTGGTAAAATGTAGGAATTAACGTTGAGGGGAATACCTTAATAACTCAAGATTTACAAATGATAATGCGTAGTGAATCATGGCAGAAATTGCAAAATATTATAGAAGATTTTGATAAGAAAAGCAGAAATGCAGGACTAAAAATGAATATGAGTAAAACTAAGATAATGTTCAATAAAAATGCAGACAACAAATAAAAGTTGTGGACGAATCTCTAGAGATTTTTAATGAATATACATACATAGGCTAGAGAGTAAATGTTTCCCCAGGACATAAGATCGAAATTAAAAGAAGGATAAACATAGGATGGAAAGCTTTTAGTAAACAAAATGAGATCATGTAAAATAATGTAAAGTAAAAGGCCAATTTCTCTAAAATGAAAAGTATTTAATCAGATGGTCCTACCACTAATAACTTATGCATCGATAACTTAGAGACTTACTAAATTCTTAAACATAAGTTAGTTAGATCTCATAGAGCTATGGAAAGAATAATGATGAGATTAATAGTAATAGATGGAAAAAGAGCATCATGGATAAGAGAACAAACTAGAGAATATTTTGATACCATATGTAGAAAAGAAATGGACATTGGCAGTACATATAATGAGGATGACATATAATAGATGGACATTAAGATTACAGAATGGGTCCCAAGAGATTGTAAACGAAACAGAGGAAAGGAGAGCATATGATGGATTGACGAGGTAAGAATACTTGTGGGTATAGACTGTATAGAAAGACCATAAACAGACACAATTGGAAGGTCATGTGTGAGGCCTTTGTCCTGCAATGGACTAGCAATTGATGATGATGATACACACACACTATATATATATATATATATATATATATATATATATATATATATATATGTATATATATAAATAAATAAATAAAATCTAAGTTTTTATTAACACTCATGATTTTCACTTATTCCAATAAGCTAAACGCCGTTTGATATGGAATTCCCTGTGCCTTGGGATCACAACCCCATAGGGAATTTTATTATGATAAGTAATTCAAATTTGTAAGTATTAGCGCCAAGGTTCGAGGCATTTCCCATGCAGAAATATTCACCATAAAAAGATTTTCCCCATGGGTCTTTGATCACACACACATAGCCGCTCTACCATGGCCTTCCACTTCCTTGGGTTAGAGGTCTCTTGCCTTTGGGGTACACTCGGGCATATTGTTCTATCTCATTTCTCATGCGCTTTTTTTTTTCTTTTAAGTTTTTATAGTTTATATGTAAAGGATCTTATTTAATGAAATGGAATGTTTTATTTTAATTGTTTATTCTTCTCTTGTAATTTACCTATTTTGAAATACTTAAAGAGAGGAATGTCAAAATATATCTTTTAATATTTTGTTGATCGATGCGATATTAAAAAGAAAGATGAATAAAAAAGTCAGCCTTTAATAATAAGTGAATAAGCTTTTCAAAGAACAGTCTTATTACATTTACCCATTACCTTCGCAGATACTGGCTGTGGATAATTATCCTTTGCATACCTTTACCCAAGCAATAAAAATCTAAATGTAAATGAAAGATAAGAAACATAAGAAAAGACATAGGAAAGTGTAAGTTTAATGTGAAGCCAGAAATTAAATAAGGATATCTATAAATGTTCATCTCTGAAGAGGAAAAGGCTTTTTCAGCATAAAGTCCCTTTTTACTTAATATTTTTTTGGTCCTCACTGAAACCCTTTTTCCAGTCGTTATAGATCTGTTCTTATCACTGATTATCCTGATTTTATACTTAATCTTTGTAGGCAAAATAAAAAGCCTGTTTATACGGTTTGTATTCTCACACAGACTGCCCTGGATGTCAACACGTTTAGGCCTATTCGAATTAGGCCTCTTTCATGGATTCCACGTTAATTACCCGACCTCATTACTTTTCTCCCTGCGAAGCTGATTTATTGTTTGCGCGGAATTTCCAATTTGTTCGTAATGATTCAATAGTCCTGCATTCAATCTATTTGCCATCGACAATGCGCAGCTATCATTTATTTCTATACATTACGTCTCTCTCTCTCTCTCTCTCTCTCTCTCTCTCTCTCTCTCTCTCTCTCTCTCTCTCTCTCTCTCTCTCTATATATATATATATATATATATATATATATAAATATATATATATATATATATATATATATATATATATATATATATATATATATATATATCCAAAAAAGAAGTTTCACTCATTCTGTTGCCTTTTCATGTTTTACTGTGACCCTTTGCACTTGTACTGTACCAATTATTTATGATCAGTTGCATGTTTCAGTATAGCCCAGTTACAAGAGGCTTTCTGCCAATTGGCTTTTGGTATTAATTGAGAGTCAAATGTGGTGCAAACCAATAACAATATTGCTTAATTCTGTTGATTGACATTTTCATGAACCATTTGTGATTAAATTTTCCAAATATCCCGTTATAGAGAGAGAGAGAGAGAGAGAGAGAGAGAGAGAGAGAGAGAGAGAGAGAGAGAGAGAGAGAGAGAGAGCATTCAAGTTTGTTAATATGAGAAACGATTGGATATTTCATAGGCCAATAGGATGAGAAATTAGTGAAGATTAGGAGACTTTACTTTGACTGTGAAAGGAAAAAGGAAAGTTTCAGTAAAAGTCTGAAATAAAATCAACTAGAAAAAGATCGACAGCAAGAAACAAAGGAAAAACTCAAGTACCGAACAATAGAGAAATAAGGGAGACGGTTTTGAAAAAAGAAATATAAAAAAAGAATGAATGAAAGTAATGAAAACAGCAAGGAAAGAGGGTGGAATGTTTTAAAAGTGTGGTTGGGAAAGAAATAAACCTTAAATTCATTTAATGTCACAA
>NC_090737.1:99332104-99384604 GCF_036898095.1 Palaemon carinicauda | reverse complement strand
TCTTTATTATTGTTTTTTTTTTTTTAGTAGAGATTCATTATGCTATAGTTAAAACCTTACGAAGCAAATGCATGGTACTTATTGCAAACCTTACCTCAACTAATAGCTTGATATGTGGGACCATACAAAGCATTAGCAAAGGTAGCGGTGAAAATTTAATTCGCCTCTACCAGCTCTTGATAATATCAGGTGTTAAAGACGATGACGTTCATCCCTGAGAGGTTTAGTCCAGAGCCACGGTACTCAAATGAATGTGCGACAGCCATTGTCTCTTGGTTGGAACAAATTTGCTTACGGAGAAGACTGCCTGTGTGCTAAAGCAGTCCGTACTGCCTTCTTCAGGTCGTTCACAGTCTACAACGCTTTCTAACCGTTTGGTTAAATAGCGAACAAACTGGCAAACTTAAATATAAGGCTCAATAATGTCAGTTGAAAGATGTGCAATAAATGCATTTACTTTGAATATTTAAAAAAAAAAAATACTCAAACTATTCTTGAACAAACAAATTACATCAAACAAAAAATACCACAACCAAACTCAATACATATAATATACAAAATATGATGCTCACATTATTGAAAGTTGGATATTTTTGGAATTGATGGGACAAAAGTGAATAGGCAACAACATGTGTAGGGATAGGCGTGTAGAAGACAGTGTCCATAGCAGCCTGCAGGTGAAAGGTGAAGAACTGGGGTTGGGGTAGTTCTTGTAGTGTCGGATGACACCAGGTCAGATGAAAGAATTGTCTTCGCACGATAGGGCGTGAAAGGAATGGAATTTGTGATTGTGAGGGCGTTAATTCAGTAATGGAAACGAATAGAAAATATTTGGGGTAGAGGAAATCTGTGCCGAGTTGGGTTTGAAGAATTTGAATTTGCTGTACAGGTTTGGAGTTTTGGCAATGATCTTTAGTGGAGAGTGTTCAGGAAATGTGTTGGGGAAAGAGGATTGATAGTAGGGTGAGGAAATAGCCGTTTTTTTCATAAATACGCGGACCAACTTATTTCCTTCTATTATTGTGTATGTGGTCGAATCCCGTAACGAAAGGAAATATTTCTTAAATTCCCTTATAGATTGAAGGCTTGCACTCAAAACAATATTCAAAGACTTTGGAAATATACAAATTAGATGGTAATTTTAAAAATATTCACACACACACACACACACACACACATATATATATATATATATATATATATATATATATATATATATATATATATATATATATATATATATAAATATATATATTATTCTCGTATATATTATTCCCACCATTATTCTATCTTTAGCTCTTTGAGTTGTAACTAGCTTATGTTTTAAGGCTTTAGTAATGCTCCAAGTTTCTAATCCATAAGTTAATCCTGGAAGGACCATCTTATTAGAAGCTTCTCTTTTTAGAGAAATCGGCATTTTACGCTTCATAATCTCATTTTCCTTACCAAATGGTCTCCATCCCATGTTTATCCTTCTTTTAATTTCGGTCTCGTGTCCTGGGGATACACTTACTGTCTGCTCTAAATATGTTTATTTTTTAACAATCTCGTAAGGTTCGTCCATTATTCTTATTTGTTGTGTCTGCATTTTTAATGAACATTATCTTAGTTTTTCTCATATTAATTTTCAGTCCTACATTTCTGCTTTCTCTATCCAAATCTATCTTCTTTTGTAATTACCCCCATGGTTCACTAAACACATCCATGTCATCTGCAAATCTCAAGTTATTAAGGTATTCCCCATTTATGTAAATTCCTACATTTTTCCAATCTAAATTCTTACAAACTTCTAGGCTTTCTGTGAATAGTATAGATGAGATGTGGTCTCCCTGTCTAACTCCTTTCACAATCGGAAGGTTCTCAATATATTTATGTAGTTTTAGGATTGCTGTACTTCCTGTTTCAACATTATTTTCTTCTTAAAACCAGTTATAAGCAGGTGAGTTTGGAGCTCGGGAGTTTATATAATTCGCCAGCCTTCTATTCCTTGTATTTGAAGGGCTTTCATTACTGCTGAGGGTTTGGCCGAATCACAAGCTTTCTCATAGTCTATAAATGCCATACAAAGTAGTTTGTCATATTCTATTGATTTTTCCATCAGCGACTTAATTACATGAATTTGGTCAGCTGTTGAATACCCACTTCTTAAGCCTGCCTGCTCTCTGAAAGGGTTAAAGGCCGCTCATAAATGGCCGAGGCAAGAGACAGTGACATTGCCCTAGCAAGCAGGACAATGCCCGTGAGACTGACCATTTATACATGTGATCAGCTCCCAAGCCTCCTCTCCATCCAAGCTGGGACTATGGAGGGCCAGGCAATGGCTGATGAGGAATCAGCAGGTAGACCTATAGGTTCCCTCAAACCCCCATCTTAGTTCACTAGAATGGTGAAGTTACAGATAATAAGAGAAGTAACGAGTTTGAGCATGACTCGAACACCAGTCTGGCAATCACCAGTCAGCGACGTTACCACATAGATTGATTAAAGTGTAGATGTCTTTCTATTCGGCCTAATATAATCTACGTTAGTATTTTACAGATTACGGAGAGTAAACTTATTGGGCGGTAATTTTCCAGGTCATTTGTGTCCTCCTTTTTGTGTAGTATAATGATAAAGTTTTCCAAGCCGTAGGTATAGAGCATTAATGCTTACATTTGATGAAGAGTTCAGCGAGTTTTATTACTATTAAATGTCCTCCATTCATTATCAAATCAATTGTTAGGTTATCTTCTGTTGTTTTGCCTCTTTTCATGCTTATTAATGCTTTCTTTACTTCTCCTTCTGTTACGTTTTGTACCCGTTCATGTGTTTTATTATTACTCTTGGTGAAGTTATTTCTTATATCACTATTGTATAGAATTGTATAGAAATCCTCAGCAATCTTTATCACTCCATCTCTATTGTATATAATATTTCAATTTTCATCCTTTAAAGCACACATCTGTTGGCGCCCTGTTCCAAGTCTTCTTTTTCATGAATTTGATGCTTCTTCCTTTTTTTAGTGTTTCCTCATCTTTGGTGTGATTGTGTTTACGAATGTTTAGGGTTTTAGTTTGTTTATTATTTTGGATAATTCTGCTAATACTATTTCATCTTTCTTGGATTTTCCCTAATTTTTATTCTTTTCCTTATTTAGCTTTTGGGTGTTTTCTGATAGTTTTCCTTGATTTTGTATAGGAACCTTTCCACCAATCTCTTGAGCTGATTTCAATACAAATTTTGTAGAGTTACTGTTCCTTTCTTCTTTACTTTCTTCCATTTCATCATGTAGCTGGGATTACCAATTTTGTAATGCTAAACTAAACTCATCAGATTTTCCTCTCATTACAGAAGTGTTTATTTTCTTTCTCTTTCCGTAGATCTAAACAAATTTTGCTTCTTATCATTCTGTGATCTCTTGATTTTAACTTGTTTAACACAGTTGTCTTTAACTAGATTAACTTCTTTTCTGAGAATAAAATCTATTTCATTTTTTGTTTCTCCATTTGGGCTTCTCCATATACTTTTTCTATGCAACTTTTTATGAAAAAAACTGTTCATGATTTGAGATTGTTTCTTTCAGCAAATTCTACAAGCATGGCTCCTCTGCCATTCCTTGTGCCTGCTCCAAATTTACCTACTCCTGATTCTCCTCTCTTCTTCAGACCTGCTTTAGCATTAAAATCCCAAAACAAATGTAGATTGAGTCATGTTTTTTCAAAGATATCTCCAAACCTTCGTAAAAAATTTCTATTTCTTCCTTTGTATTGGATGTTGTTTGTGCAACTTCTTATTTAGTTTGATAATTAATCCTGGAATTCTATCACTAATACTATCAAAGTCTTCTGTTACTTGCAAGATTTTTCTTTTATAAGAAAACACACACTGTTTTCTTTGTTCCTTTCATATCATCTGAATCAAAATATGTGGTCCTATTTTAATTTTATACAAATTCCCCAGTTCTTCTAATTTCACGCAATCCTATCATATCACAATATATATATATATATATATATATATATATATATATATATATATATATATATATATATATATATATATTTATATATATATGTATATATATACATATATATATATATATATATATATATATATATATATATATATATATATATATATATACATATACGGAGAGAGAGAGAGAGAGAGAGAGAGAGAGAGAGAGAGAGAGAGAGAGAGAGAGAGAGAGAGAGAGAGAGAGTACTTGGCACAAAAGTTAGTTAATATAAGAGATTAATGGGATTTTTCTCAATAGAGATAAGCAATTAACAAAGTTTAAAAGGAAGATAAGATGAATATTGTAATTAGGGATTTTAGTTCATAGAAGAAATCGTGATTCCTCTCAGAATTTCCTTTTTTTTTCTATCGGATGAACGACGGCGGAAAGTAGAAATATTTTGTATAGAAACAAAATGCAAACAAGGAAAAGCGTGAGTTGCTATGTAGCAGTAAAATCGTGGATGGTGATTTCTTTTGCCAAATTATTCTTAAAAATATCTTTTTCCAGATTGACTTAATTGATGTTGCATTTCTATTTACGCATCTCTTTCCTAACAAACATTCAGATTATTTGTTTTTAAGGCTCGTTGTGTCCCATTACCCTTCTCTCCAAAGCCTATAAAATCAGTCAAAATTTTTAGTAAAGTTCGTTCATGATATCCTCTGACAGCTTCGTTCAATTAGCCATTTGTGTTTGGTATTTAACAATTTCTCCTAATATGACCATGCTTTGCCTTCAGCTCTTCCTAGACCTAGACTATACCATGAAGTTAAACTACATAATTCTAAGGATGCAGTTAATGCTAAAGGTCTTACTTTTTCTTTCGCAAGGCTTGATATTACTCGGTATTCTAGAATATAAAATTCCCGAGGCACGATGATAGTGTAACGGGAATTGTTTGTCTGCTTGTGCACGAGGTTTATACACACACGGCGTATAAATGTGGGGGGGGGGTTGTTGCTGGAAAGTCAAGTGATGAAATAGGACAATTCCAGCCCGTACCTGTAGTTGTATACGTCAAATTTTCTATTTTTTCTTTTTTTTTCTTTACACAGAATATGATTCGATATTTCATACTAGTAATATACTGTATGATAGAATTCCAGGATTGATTATCAGATTAAATAGAAAGCATAAAATGAAGATCCTTCGAACGTATGCACCAACAACATCCAAAACAGAGGAAGAAGAAACTTTTTATGAAGATCTGGAGATATCTTGAAAACATAAGACTATTTTGCATTTGTTTAGGGGGATTTCTATGTAAAATAGGTCAGAAGAAGAAAGGGAAATCAACTGTAGGCAAATTTGGAGTTGGCAAAAGATTACATTATTTAAAGGGAAGAGATTAACCAGCCAATGAGTCAAGCTCGACTCTTACAGAGCTGGCAAGAATAAATTCGGGAGGTCAAAATACTCACATTAAAGATGATAATAAAATATAAAGTAAAGATATAAAAAATATAGGATAAACATGATAAAATTCAAAATAAACACAAAAATTATAGGATAAATATATAATCTTTATATAAAAGTCTGTGATAAATAGAAATTTGAATCTGATTTATAAAACCTGTTTCTTAAAAAATTTTCTGAGTCTGATAAAATGTCCGTAAAACATTTTGTGCCAAAACATAAATGCCTCACTGCATCCCTCTGAGGATTACACATTTGTGTACACTTCCTCCACAGAGGAACACCTCCGTCACCTACACTTTGTTCTTGACTGCCAACAACAGAACTGCCTTGTAGTCCAGTACTACTAGTGTACTAGTACCTTTGCCACCAACGAAATATCCTTCCGAGGGTACTGAATCACTCCTTAAGGAGTCCACCCCTTCCCTGAGAAGGTGGCAACCTTCTAGAAATTCCCCACCCTCTTGAATATCAAAGCACTGCAAGAATTCTTGGTCATGATCAACTATTATCACCGTTTCCTGCCAGCCATTGCCGCTACTCTTGCCCCCCTCTATGCCTCCCTCCCTCAAGGTCAAGGCATAAGACCTGAAGTTGTTCCCCTTCAATAAGCAGCCTTCTGCAATGCAAAGAATGCCCTATCAACTACTGTTGCTCTCAGTTTTCCCATGCCTCACGTCCTTCTCCTCTCCACCGATGCCAGTGACATTACTATTGGTGCAGTAATCGAGCAGGTGGTCAATGGCTTGCCCTGTACAGTAGAAAACTGTCCAAGGCAGAATCTAGCTACTTTACCTTCCACCATGAATTGCTGGTTGTGCGTTTGGCTGTTTGTCATTTTCGCCACATCTTAGAAGATACCCCTTTAGTCATTCAAACGGGCCACATACCTCTGGTGCATGCTTTCACTCGACAGTCCGAAGCCTGGTCAGCCCGTCAGTGCCGACATCTCTCCGCCGTGTCTACATACAATTGCACCCTTCAACACGTCCCTGCGAAAATTATGCCCTGTTAAGAAACACAATGGCTAGCATTCACCTGGGATTGGATTACAATGCCTTGGCAAAAGCCCAACGAAAAGATCCAGAGTACCAAGCATGTAGGCCATTCTGCACATCCCTCCATTGGGAAGACGTTGCCCTTGACGACACCAATGCCACCCTTCTCTGTGACGTCAGTATTGGTAGACCACGACCATGGATGCCTGCTCCCATATGCTTACAGGTGTTTGATTTCATTTATCGCCTTTCATATCTATTGTGGCTATCTACTGTACAGCTACTGAAGACGAAGTTTATTTGTCACGGCATTACTAAGAATGATAAGGGTTGGGTTCGCACCTGTATATCATGCCAAACTTCAAAAATATATTGACACATGGATTCAGAAGTGGACACCTTCTCTCAACCTCAAAGTCGTTTTGCCCATATTCACATCAACGTAGTAGGTCCCCCACCCACATCACTAGGATATTGTTACCTGTTTACAGTCATTGATCGCTCCATCCCCATGTAAACTGCAACGTCCTCTTCATGTACATCCGCCTTAGTCTCAGGCTGGATAACGAAATTTGGTATCCCTGTGCCTATTACGTCTGACAGGGGTACCAGTTTCTCCTCAGAGTAATAAAATTGAGGAGTTTTTCTATACAATGCTATCTAATAGTTATATTAGAATGAACTTTGACAATCAAAATTATGAAACACCTGAGCCGACACCAAACGTAAGGTTATAAGTAAAGAAAGCAATAAAAGACACAAAAAGAGGCAAAACAGCATGAGATGATGGCCTAACAATTAATTTAATAATAGATGAAAGAAATTCCTTGATAGTAAAACTGGCTAAACATAACACAAAATATCTGTAAAAATGCTGTTTACCTACAGTTTGGAAATTTCTTATAATTATAGTAATTCACAAAGAAGGAAGACATGAAAGACCTGAAATAAGTTTACTTCGTAATATATAAAATATTTAAAATGATCATATTAGGCCGGTAGAAAGACAGGTAGACTTTAATCACCCAAGAGAACAGACAGGCTTTAGAAGTGGGTATTCAACAATCGAAGATATCTATACAAGAAGTACAGCAATCCTAAAACTACATAAGGATATTGAGAAAATTCTGACTAAAAAAAAAAAGTTAGACAGTGAGACTAAATCTCTCTTAAATAATTCACAACATGCCTAGAAGAAATTTTAAAAATTTTGATTGGGAAAATGTAGGAATTAACATTAAAAGGGAACACATTTAACAACTTAAGGGAATTACAAAAGATGATAGCAGACTTGAATAGAGCAAGCAGAAATGTAGGACTGAAAATGATTATGAGTAAAACTAAGATAATGTCCAATGAAAATGCAGAGACAACAAATAAGAGTTTTGGAAGAACCTTTCACTAAAAAGAAAAGTATTTAGTGAGATGGTCCACACCAGTTTTAATTTATGCATCAGAAAATTGGAGCATTAACATAAGCTAGTTACTATTCAGAGAGCTATGGAAAGAATAATGATGGGAATAAAACTAAGAGACAGAAAAGAACAACATGGATACGAGAGCAAATTAAAGTAGAGGATATTCTTTCAATATGTTAGAAAAAGAAATTGACGTTGGCTGGACAAAATGAGAATGGCCTTTAAATGTAGATGGACATTAAAGATAACAGAATGGGTCCTTAGAGATTGCGAAAGAAGCAAGAGAAATGAAAGAAGCCGATGGATTGACAAACAGAAAGTTTGAGGGCATGGACTGGCATAAAAAGACCATAAACAGGCGCAATTGGAAGGACATGTCCGAGGCCCTTGATCTGCAGTGTACTAGTCACGGCTGATGATGGTGATTATATGATAATATTTTTGTGCAGATATATGTGTGTATGTATGAATATATATTTATTCCTTTATTTGCATTTGAAACAAAGATAATCTGTAATATTTGTGTAAAACCCGTTTAATCAAAATTATGTAAACTGATGAACCGTTTTGGGGGAATTTCCCGCAACTCGGTTCCACCCGTTTGAGCTTCAAATGGTTTCACGTCCTTTTAAACTCTCTCTTCATAGTAAATATTTGATTCCAGATAGAAGTCTTATCTCATGTTCAAACTTCCTATTGTTTTTGTGATGTTAGAGAAAATATTTATATAAACACCAGTGAAAACACAACTACAATTCACCCAAAGAATAAACATATTCCCCCCCCCCCCACACACACACAAAAGAGGAGGGAGATGAGCAATTCCTCTTTCATCTAAGCTTATCTTTCCATATATGCCAATGGTGATAGCGTCTTAATGCCCTTATCTTGCCTAACCTCGAACAGAAATTTATAGAATACTCACTTTTCCTAACAAATGGAGGAATATATATACAACAGAAAATCATAAGCAATAAGGGCATTCCAATTTGCCGGGGAGGAGAAATTGAAATTGTCACTAGATTGCGCAATGCCAAATGTTAATTTAACAGATGGGATGGGGAGGGGGGGGGGGGAGGAAATTGCCTGACAGGTATTACCAATTAATCTGATAATAAAAGGACCTATATTTTTCAATAATATCCATATTTCCATGCTTCATAAACATGGCAGCATAGGTGGTATTTCATTTCTCCTTATATATAGGGAGCTAACTTACTAACTCCTACAATTTTCAAACTTTTGAATAAAATCCTGTCATATTTAAATGGAAGGAAAATTTCCACTCCCCAAAGACGAATGGATAGTTACGCTTTTCAAAAATAATTATAATCAGGGCTGAATAAAATTGCCTCTATTGACGAGAAAACATTTTATCTCCAATAACAAAGGGGAAAAAAAAATCTTGGATATCGAAAAAAGATTATTGGAAAAAAATACAGCCGTAAACTTCTCAAAATAAATTTGGGTGATTTGAGTCAATGTTGGCCAATCTTTCTCTGTGAAAATATTTGGTATTTTATGATAATTCCTGTTGGATTTTTATTTATATTACTGATGTTTGTTTATGTTGGTTTAAGGCAATAGAGCTTCTTAGTCTCAGGGTCTTATGAATCTCTGTGGAATAAGGTATTTTTGGGTAGGTGAATATTTCGCTTGTTGGAAAATACCGGGAAACCAGAATAAAAAAAATTCATAATCACATTTACCAGAACTTCGTTACTAAAACGCAGTAAGAAAATCATAACTTTATACATTGAAGAAATTATTCTATTATGTAAAATAGTATTGAATTAAACAAAAAAAAAAAATTAAAGTAATTTATTTTCTTAAGGATTCAAGTTATTAAAGATTTTTCTTCCCTGAGAGAGAGAGAGAGAGAGAGAGAGAGAGAGAGAGAGAGAGAGCGCGCGTAGTGATATGTTTGCAAAGACGTTGAAAGATTTATGAGTTTACTTCTCTCAACCTTATATTCAAATATTTTCATCTGTTCAGAGGATGGAAAAGACCTCATTTCCCTGGCTCTGAAAAAGTCGACAGGAAATTATGGAATTTCTCATACATATAAACAAGGGCCTGACGTGCATTAGCCCATTCTCTCTCTCTCTCTCTCTCTCTCTCTCTCTCTCTCTCTCTCTCTCTCTCTCTCTATATATATATATATATATATGTATATATTTATATATATATGTATATATATATATATATATATCCCGTGTGTTTTTGTTTGCTTCTTGTGCAGTCTTCTCTCTATCCTTGTTTATGCCGATGTCTCATCTTAATATTTTTGGATTTTCCTTGTCATCTGGAATTATCAAAGTCTACCCTTTCATCGTGTTTCAAATCATCCTTTTTTTATTGTCATTTATTTTTGGCGATACAAGGAAGGTGACGTGGTTTGGGTTTGAATAGTTGCGATCTTGAAAAAACTATCAAAGGTTTCCTTACCTTCTGATGTAGAAAGACAAACAAATATAAAAACCTCTTGATGTGCAGTCATCTGCGCAGGGCTTCTCAGCTTCCAATTGATCTGAGGTTCATGAGAATTTCCCCATTACATAAGATCCTTAATGTCTCTACAGGCAAAAGTTATTCATCGATTTCAATCAAATTCTATTGAGATCTGGATTATGGAACTTGGAAGGG
This sequence comes from Palaemon carinicauda, assembly GCF_036898095.1. NCBI lineage: Eukaryota > Metazoa > Arthropoda > Malacostraca > Decapoda > Palaemonidae > Palaemon > Palaemon carinicauda. The sequence continues at coordinate 99,374,126 of NC_090737.1, read as the reverse complement.
ATGAAGAGAGAAGGAACCAAATGAATATTTTTTTTTCTTTTTTCTTTGCCTATGTATAGTGTGGACCCACTGATATCTGTACTGCATGTGTCACAGGTTTGCTTTTTGCTGGCATATTTTCCTTTTTCAAATCATATGAAATATTTTCTTAGATTCAGAATAATTTTCGATTTTTTTTTCTGTCAGAACTTACCATATGAAAGTTTTTGTTTGAGGTTTTGGTTTTGTCTCTATTATTTTTTTCTAATTTATTTACTTACAGCATTCATTAACATTCTTCAGGCGTAATAAATGGAATGTTTCTGGAGTATATTTATGCTATGTTCACAAATAGGCAATCAGGTATTCCATGCTAAAACATGAATGAAAATGATTCTTCAAAAAATCTTCATTACTGATATTCATAAAAAAAAAAACTAATAATGAAGATTCATAAGGAAATTATTAGAACATTCGAAAGTAAATAATACTTATAAAGAAAGCTGAAACAGGATGTTACCTGCAGTTGTTGTGATAAAGACAATAAATAATTCCACATACCATTAGATAAAAAGAAAAAAAAAAAACATGATTGAAGTGGTGGAAGTGAGATCAGTAATTAGTTATCAGTAGTTTTTGAACATATAAAATATTTCTATTGAGAAAATACTTTTTAAAAATATCTCCATAAATACCGACCCACCCCCCAACCCCCGCAACAAATACCATCAATTAAACACATACCAAATGTAATCCTGGATCCAGTTTAAAATGTCACTTTGTAAAAAAAAAAAAAAAAAATTGTAATCCATCAGCAATAATTTTGGATGTTTCATGTACTTACAAACACATATATACACAATCTAACACATTACCACCGTTCACCAATTAATATACTGTAGATACGATAACGAAAATAGGATACCTTACAGAACATCCCAGAAAAAAACACGATTGAAAAATTACCCTATTTTTTTAATATTGTCCCCTAACCCTAACGTACAGAACATCAGTGACAGAGATACATTTTTAGGAACTAGTAATAGTCTGTTAACAGGGTCACCATGGCCTTAGGGTCCAAAACATCAATTCTGCCTTATATGCCTAGAAAATGAGACCTGGACCCCACTTTATTGGTAGATTTTTTTTTCAATTAACAATTACGCTCCACAGCTCCAATATCACCATAGACCGTATGGTGTGAGATTAAAATTAGTTTTAAATGGTCAATGCTACCAAAAGAAACTTTCTCTCTCTCTCTCTCTCTCTCTCTCTCTCTCTCTCTCTCTCTCTCTCTCTCTCACACACACACACACACACACATATATATATATATTATGTGTGTGTGTATTTGTGTGTTTGTTTGTTCCTTGTGGCTCAGTCAACCGTTCCCCTAACCCCCATCCAAAGAACGAGATTTTGATCTCCCGGAGCGGGTCTGGAAAGGTTCCACGCAGCAGTAAATTAGGCGATTGGGGAAGGTGGATGTTGACGATCGTACTTGGGGTGAAGTGAGAACATATAACAGATATGAGTAATCATTGTTCCGTCAAAATGCAATCTCTACACTTCCCTCTCTCTCTCTCTCTCTCTCTCTCTCTCTCTCTCTCTCTCTCTGTCAACAAATTTCTGACAAGATATTGCTATCAAATGAAAACGCACATTCTCTCTCTGTCTGTCACTCAGTCAAAGAACACATCTACAGTAGATGTGATATTAATTATGTGATTAATTTTTGACTGGAATATATATATATATATATATATATATATATATATATATGTAGATTCCAAGTCTTTCAAGAAGAGATTTAGATGTAATAAAGTTTAGTACTTCATAAATATAAAAGGTAAGGGGCAAAGATGGGTAATTTTCTTCGTTATTATATATGTATCACTTCTTTATATTCTTAGGCAAAACATTGATCATAAATAATGATAAGGAAAAAAGTTGCTCCAAAATAAAGAACAGCTCGACGAGCTCACGTTTTCCTTACGACTTGTACTAGTTGGTTCTTGGCTGTCACTTGATTCTGTTTAATCTGCCCTAAACTGTATGAGGTTTGTTCTTTGTTACTGGAATCAGGTGGAATTGACTTGCAGGCCTACATGTGCTCAAACTCTGAATGGTACATGCCTTACATCGACAGTTTTTGGGGATCATAGTGTGATTAGAATTGTCAAAGTTTGATTACTGTCTACGTCATCATTTTCATCATCATTTAAGCCTTTAAACGTCAATCGTTGAACTTAGGCCTTCCCAGGTGCTTCCACATCTATCGGTCTGCAGCCATACGGGTCCAAAATTATTGATCTAAGTCATCTGTCTTCCTTGGTTTCATGTGTGTGTACCCACGGGCAGAGCCAAGGTCCATACCCACGGGACGTCCAAAATGTTGTATGGGATGTCAAACAGTTTTTGGTCATCCTAGCAATGTGTCCATCCTAGTTCCTCTTAAGTTTGCTGATAGTTTCGAGGATCCCAGTTACGTTTCGTCGTTGTTTACTGTTTGTGTTGGCTGGTGTGAGGAGTAAGTATTAATAAGTTACTTGACCCTAGTTTTCTAATAAATTTTAATTTTTTTAATCATTGTAATAAAGTTTTGTTCAGTTTCAATATATTATTCTTGTATTTCAGAGGTTATCAAACGACGGTCAAGTTTGATCTCAACGTCTGCGCATTAAGGTATGTGTTGGGTGATATTTTCAATTTGAATGTCAGGAACGAGTGGGTGAATGACTCATTTCTGGTTTAGAATTTAAAAGTTGTCGATGTGTGAGTTGCTTACATTTAAATAGTTTCCCTTATTTTAGATTTGCGCTGGTTTTTCTTGTTGAAAGGTAGTTTGTTAGCAAATGTTTTCTAGCATCTTTATGTTTTTATTTTTACTTTTTAGAGAATGTTTTTTATGGTTGGTTTTCAAATGTAAGCTATACCTAACAGAGTGAATATCTTACGACTTAAACCAAGGCCGTCTTGAATACAGGCCTGGTCGGTGGGGGTAGAAGTCAGCACGAGTAGGTCGATTGATATGGAGACAGAAAAAGTATGAGTTACGTTGTGACAAGACGTATCAGATTAAGTCCTCAGGCTAACGAGAACACCTGGCAAAGCCACCTGGTTATCCACAACCCTTCTTTCTCTCACACAAGCACTGACAATACATACACACTTTTTTTTTTTTTTTTTTTCTTTTTTTTTTTACTGTCTACAGATGATAACCCTCATGGAAAATTAAGGAATCTGACACACTAATGGGAGACGGTCTTGATAATCTGGTTAAAAATTAGATGAGAAAAAGTAACAACTTTATCAAAATCATACTTAACCGTGGTACTAGCCTAATTAAAAGTAAAAAATAAAACACACTTAGTATGCTACAACTTTTTTATTTTATCATTGTTATTACGAAGTTGTTTTTCAGCCACTTTGCTACTTTGGGATATCATCTCTTTCTTAAAAACTACAGTATACTCTCTGTAGTTTAGTTAAGGCATATTAAATAAACAATATAATTGGAACAATTTAGTTTTTAAAGAAATACAAAAAAAATCAAACACTTTTTGCAATTTAAAATACATTATTTTTTAAGTCCCCCTGATCTTCTTGTACATTTTCTTTGCTTGAAGTATTTAACAGATTTTTTTATTTTTTTACTCGGTTAATGTTTGGAATTTTCTCTTTTTATCCTTATTCATTAGCTTATTTTCAGAGAGGATGTTCTTGTTTTTGGAGCAATAGTTTTTTAAAAGGACATTCATTACTGTCCATATTATAATTTTTTCAATTTTTTCTGCACTATGACCAGCATCACATGAATCTGTTGGAAGCAATGCTTCATCATCCGCTAACTTGTTGTAGGACAAGACACTCCCCACAACTCTGTGATTGGTAATTTTGAGGAAAAAACTTATTTTGGACCATTTTGTCAATCACAATGTAACAATACATTACAATATTTGTTACAATAGGATTTGGTTACATCAGAGACCCTCTGTTGAGACCTTGCTTAAACTCCTTGTTTACATATTATTCGCTTAACTTATTCATTGAGCGTGTATGAAACACGTGCTGTACAACGTTTAGGACCACGCATTAATTTCTTATTGAATTATTCTTTGTCATCTCTATAAGACGATTAATGGCCACGTAGTATGCCAGTCCTTAACTTTTCCGATTGGATGTAATCGTCTTTAATTCTAGTATGAAGAGAACACCCTTAATTCACGTACAATTCAGATTTACTTAATTCTAGATATTTGTGGTTATCCGTCAAATCAGTACGATGAGGAACTCGTGTGATTTGCTCATATTCATATTTTGGGTGCTTAAAATATATGAATAAATGATATTCTTGGTATTTAGTGTTTCATCCTTTAAGATTTAGGGAGTGAAATCTCGACGAAAGCTTAAATTTATGCAAAACTACACAGTTAAGATAAATCTGTTCTCCAGTAGAAGTTATAACGATAAGAATGCATTTGCTAGATGGGTCGCAGAGAATTAGTAAACTTAATAGAAACAGTTAGAAAATTAGGCAAGCGACTAACTGCAGATGTGTGGATACTTTTGTCAATGGTTAATTTAAATTTCATGTGTTCAAGCAGCCAGAATACTGATTCGACTGTTTGGCATGTACATATGGTTCAACTGTTGAAAATTTTATTAAGCTCTTTTGTTTCCCAAATTACCTTTACTTTTTTTTTATCAATAGTCTCTGAAAGTTCACCTTTTTCGTTGTGGCTGTTGCTGCCTGCCAGGCAAAGATGGACTTAATGGTTGCACATGAAAGACTGTATTTACTAAAGTATGCCTTGAATCCAGGTCAACTATCAAACATAGTTTGTACTTTTCCTTGTTTAAATAGCTGAATTTGGAGTAGGCATATTATTTCTTTTCCCTTTCATAAGTGTTTCATCTCTCTCTCTCTCTCTCTCTCTCTCTCTCTCTCTCTCTCTCTCTGCACCCCAAATATGCGAGTGCGTTTGGTCACGCACCATGATGCACCAACTTGGTCAGTATAGCTTGCCAAAGTCTTTGATAGCTTGCTTGCTATACTTAATGCAGCGAGAAATGGCCAATAGGGGAGGGCTCTTGGTTTTAAACGGATTCCCTCGTATAAGCTACATCTCCATAGATCACCGACTTGACTTTTTTCCCCACCCCCTTTCCACATCCTCTCTCTCTCTCTCTCTCTCTCTCTCTCTCTCTCTCTCTATATATATATATATATATATATATATATATATATATCTCTCTCTCTCTCTGTCTCTCTCTCTCTATATATATATATGTATATATATACATATATATATATATATATATATATTTATATATTTATATATATATATATATATATATATATATATACTTTTTTATATAGCCTATGTGTATGTGTATATTTATTTTACATGTGTATATATACATATACACAGAAACACTGAATGTTTTCCATTCTGTATGGGAAACAAATATAGGTAAAAAAATGTTTGCAAACAATTTCTAAAATGTTTGCAAACAGTTTCCCAATTGTTTGTATACTTTGTTTGCAAACTGTTTGCATTCTTTATTTCTAAGAAATGTTTCTTACTGAGGACAGGCCTTTATAGAAGTACTGCGGCAGATAGTCATGTCTTCAAATGTTTCGAATCACTATTAAATTACTTGAGAGTAGTTTGTATGTTTATATTGGCAAATATGTTGTGCAATTTCTTGATGACTTCGCAGAGTTTCGATTCTGATTAATAAGGCTACCGACAAGTGCTTTTGTAGAATCTCTAAATAATGCTAATGGTATATGTTAAAAAAAAAAAAAAAAACATATGGCCTGACAATTGTTAGTACCTAAATATGGGGTTTGTACTTAAAGCATTACTTTAAGGTCTTTGCAGTGAATACCTAAAAGATTACTTAGTTGGTAGAAATTACAGTGTACAAATGGGAAACTCTTATTCATCATATGGTACTTGGCCCAATCTTATTCTGCATCTATACTATTGGTCTATCGTGAAGTTTAAACTATTTGCAGATTACACATAATTTTACTTCTCCATAAATGATATACATGACACTACTGAAACTCTAAACCGAATCCTTGGTAGTGTTAGAGAATGGATGACATTTAAACAACTAAAATTAAACGAGAACAAATCTGGATTCACGGTGGTGGGCAAGAGAAACAGCCCGAGAAACTTAGGTGATATTCAAATGAACATAAATAATAACTCGGTGCCGATATCTAGTAAAGTTCGTGATCTAGGTGTATTTCTTGACTGTAACCTGTCTTTAAATGCCCAAATAAATAATGTAATAAAAACTGCTGGTTATCATCTAAGAAATATTGTGTTTATAGAAAAGTACCTGGACGAAAATTCTGTAAAGAAACTTGTGATAAACTGTGTTATTACCAGGACTGACTACTGCAACTCTATCTATTACAATTTACCAAAAGTGCAACTTAAGAAATTACAAAACATAATAAACAGAGGAGCAAGACTGATAAAAGGTGTCCCACCTAGAGAAAGGATCACCCCTATATTAATCGATTTACACTGGCTGCCGACTAAAGCGAGAATTGATTTTAAAATATGTATAATAATCCACTAAGTTATCAGAACCGGTCATCCAAAATACTTTAATAGAATTTCTACATATTGCGCAGCCAACAAATCGTGTCAACATGAGAATAGTTGAAAACATTAAGGCTTTCAAGAGGAAACTGGAGACTTTTCTTATTCCATGAGTCGTATGACAGTGACGATTTAACAGTAAATGAACAATACGCGATATGAAACATTAAATACTCTGAACGAACAAGGTAAAACGACAGTGGAGGTCCTGTAGAGAGTGGGGTTCTCAAGTAAGTAAAGTAAGTGTTATTTTACCCCCTAGCTGCACTTACTTTTTGTCTTTCCTACACATCCCCGTTCCCGGTTTCTCTCTCTCATCTTGCTGTCCAGCCTCTCGAACTTTTCCTTCATACTGCAAATGCAAGATTCCTCCCCATTTGCGTATGGCTGCTGAATGACCTCAAAGGCCCAATTGTCTGGCCTTGTTACCCAAAAAAGTAAACCTCCCTCTGCCCCCCCCCCCCCCAAAAAAAAAGAAATATGTAATCTATAGCAACTGATCTTTAATGTTGATAGAGCTCCTGCATAAAGAAATATAACAAACTGAAACATTGAATTAGTGCCTTGCATACATTTAAACAAAATGGGGTACAATAAAGGATGTTCTTGTGATCGTAATAAGAATAGGTGGATTTTATTCAGCGAAAAAAATCTTAGTCATTTCATAGGCCAAGACATTTGGAATGGGACAAAATACCGCTCTTGCGCGCTCTTATGCAAAAACATTTCTTTTTCAGCAAAAGTTAGTTATCATTGCTACTACCACCAAAAGCCTTGCGTTGTTGTAACGTTACTTTCCCTTTTTAATTTATTATGGTACTAGGTATGAGAACCAAAATGTATATTATAGATATCAATCAACAAAAATTTCACATAAAAAATCAACACAAAAACTATTAATGACGATGATATTTGCCAGTTTTGAATTTCTGAAATTGTTTGGAAATCGTAATTAGCTAAAGTTTTGTTAATTAGAAATTTTGAACATACGTACACACACGCGAATACACTCACATAAGTATAAATATTTGTTTATATATATATATATATATATATATATATATATATATATATATATATATATATATATATGTGTGTGTGTGTGTGTGTGTGTGTGTATATATATACATATACAGTATATATATATATATATATATATATATATATATATGTATATATATATATATATATATATATATATATATATATATATATATATATATATATATATATATGTATATATATATACAGTATATATATCAACAAAACATCAAATTCAACCATTTTAGTCGACTGCAGTACAAAGGCCTCAGGCATGGCCTTAGTCATGGTTTTGATCGTTGTCATCACCACACTGGGCACTGCGGATTGGTGATGGTGGGAGATTTTCGACTGATCGCTGACAGCAAACTAACCTAGTAAAGGTGGCCCTGACATATAGGCCTATAGCTTTGCTCATCATGGCGATACACAAACCCTTATACCACGTTAAGATATCCCCAACGAGACAGGGATACGTATACATACACACACATATATATATACATATATATTATATATCTATATATATATATATATATATATATATATATATATATATATATATATATATATATATATATATATATATATGTGTGTGTGTATATCTATCTATCTATCTATATATCTATTTATATATATATATATATATATATATATATATATCTATATATATATATATATATATATATATATATATATATATATATATATATATATAGGGTGAGAGCAGCTGCATCATTCAAATTCATTACGAAACGAAACTTAAAAAAAAAAGGGAGAATTAGAGAGAAACTTTGACCGCTCTGATTTGAAATGCATTTCCTCCTTGCAGTTGTCGTGAAAAAGTCTTTATTATGAAGATGAACTTGAATTATGATTATCCTGCCGAAGATAAGAACTGATTAGGGATGAGCAAATTTTTTACAGTTGATGGTGATGATATAGCGTCAAACTGAAGGATTCTTCATCAGGGAAGGTCGGCGTCAATGACCTCAGATGTCAGGATGCCAGAAAACCTCAAATCAATATCATCAGAGCAGGACAATATTGAAATGCCACTGTAACCTGGAGTATATAATACGTTCAGATCTTTTAAATAAAAACGCTAATTGCATTACAAACCGCAGCTGGATACTTTGTAATGTAATTGTAATAATTAGGTTTAATTCCAGTAATGAGTCTTTTTGCTTTCGTACAATTAACCGAGTATGCCAATTAATATTAGATAGATGCAAGTCTATTCATCTCAAATATTGAGTAGATATATCAGTGCCTTATTATTAATAATAGTTGTAATATGAATAAGAATAATTCATATTCCATTTCATTGTTTAACCGATTCTATTTTTTTAACAATTAGGCATAAATGGCTAATATAGCAGGTTCAAAGTCTAGTATAGTAAGTACAGTAGAAGCCTAAAAGCTTTAAACAGAATAAATATCCACAAGTGTGAAAAAAAGGAGGAGCAAATAACGGAAAGACCTGAATAAGCATTAAGGTTTGTGAGGCGATGTATCAAAGAAAATAAAAACCAAAAACTAAATAAGAATTCAGATCTATCAGTAATGAATTAGGCCAAGAATTTTTTTTCCTTTTTTAAATTTTCCTCTGACGAAAGCCAAAAAAAGATTCCTTTACAGCTTTAAACAAAGGACGACACTGGATGCACATAAAGCGAGCAGGATAACGTTCTTGCTTTGTATTGTCAATGGTGTCTGCTTTAAGTGTGATCGCGATATCGAACCAAACTCTTCTGTGAAAATAATCCCTCTGCTTTATCATTCAGGTCAATTAGTTTTCTTATTCGAAACAAAGCCTTAAGAGAGCGTGGAACTTGAATTGGAAAAATCATCGTCTCTAATCAACTCATTCACGAAAACTTCAATATTTCTGAATCGCTACTTGCAGTTGTTTCCAAGCAGCACTTTGAGGTGTGTCAATAGGTTATTAATTTAGCTGACAGAGAGAGAGAGAGAGAGAGAGAGAGAGAGAGAGAGAGAGAGAGAGAGAGAGAGAGAGAGGCTGTTTAGAGGGATTATATGAGTAAATAATGTTGAAATTTAGATAACGTTATTTTTTTATTTTTTTTATATATAAATCAGTTCTGGTGTTTGATAGCATTGTTATTGGTGGCAGGTAGTTAATCCTGGAAGTATTTAATAAATAGAATAAATTATGTTTTTACCAGACGGAAATATCAGCTTGGTAACTGTTTGAAAATGCCTTTCAATACACTCTTGTTTCTTCGTTATAAACACCATCGTTTACGACGTAAAGTTATTTAACTATACGTAACCTTCTGGAAAACTTATTTATATTTTTGTTGTTCTTGTCATAACGACCAATCTCAAAGCAAGGAGATGAAGATCATAATCTTACACCTAAGTGAAATTGATTTTAATAATAGATTAGAAAGTGATTATTTCAATTTGACAATTTGACTCGTTGCAACTTCTCTCTCTCTCTCTCTCTCTCTCTCTCTCTCTCTCTCTCTCTCTCTCTCTCTCTCTCTCTCTCTCTCTCTCTCTGCGGTATTGTGAATGGGAAATCCTGAATTGATATCCTTTTCCCCAGGTCATGCTGAGTCTGTAATATAGTATGTTTGCTTTACAAAACCAGGAAAAAAATGAAGTATCCTGGTAAATACCCAATTACAAATAACAGAAACATGGGAGCATTAAATTTCATTAGGAGAAAGTTTAAAAGTTTTGCATAAGCAATATGTTAAAAAAACATGGTTGATTTTTCCAATAGATCTTGTATTTATTTAACTATGAATTACTCTGTATTGATTTTCTTTTTTTTGGGAGGGGGGGGGGAGTTGTGGTTTCAATTCCTGACTTTGAAATTGAAATATTAAATTTAATTGGCTGTGATGTCAAATAAAAAAAAAAAGATAACTATCTGAATGAATAATAATAAAAGTCTGAGATAGTTTTCGTTAATTTGTTTATTTAGCTTTTGCTTAATAAAAAAAATTAATAGGCTTCTAGAGTTTATTCAATGTGCTTTTGTAAAATGAATTATAAAGAAGTTTCCAAGGGTGTCATCACAGCGTTATGCAAAATTAGATATATAAATCATATTAATTTTACGTAACAACATATTACGTTGTGTCAGATTCGTCACTTCAGAGTCCTTGGGAGAACAGAACCTCCTGGCAACTATTTATCATTGCCCTGAGAGGAGGGATTTACATTATATATATATATATATATATATATATATATATATATATATATATATATATATATATATATATAGCTTATGAGCTTTGTCTGTAGGTGTATGATTAGATAATGGATTGTTCCTAGACAATTTAGTTAAGTGAATTATGCGGCAAGGATTGGAGTGTTTAATATCTCTTGCCACTCATATTTAGTCGAAACAGCTTCATGCTGGAAAATATAAGTCTTATATATTGATATTCGTATGTCTATGTGTGTGTGTCTTTGTGTTTATGTTCGAATACATTTTTATAAGTCAAACCAGCAAGAGAAATGCTCTTTTTTTCTGTATAACATATTTGCTATGATACTTTGGTGAGGCTTTTTTATTCTATTCCAGGATACGGAATTACACCGTTTAAATGTTGCAGTTTTTGTTTTCTTGGATAAAATCAGAATAATAATACATAGATATATCATGGGGTTTTACAGAGCTCATAGATTTTTTTTCAATCCTTTGGAAATCCAAAGTAAAATTGATTAGTGAAGAACGATGGGGGAAAAATTGCTGATATTTCTCACTCGAAAATTAATCTGAATTTTTTTTATATTTCCTTAGTAATAACCACGGTCTATGTAGACCTTGGTAATAACTTATAATTGGATAAAACTAAGTCCTTAAACCCCGTTTCATACCTTGGGTGCGCATTTGATTACGTCATTCGTTTTCAGCTTTTTAGAATGATCTAATGTGTGCTTGGTGTTTGTCTTTTCTTCATCTTTTTATTATCATTTATAATTTTTACAAACTTCCTCTTCCAAATATTTTCCACAAACATTGCCAATTTTTTTTGGTTCATACGATCTGTGAAAGACGTCCATTCTCATTCTATCATCTGATATCTCTGCTCTCTTATAAATTAAGTACTTCCATTTTTCCTTTATCCGTACTTATATTCATTAATTCCATCTTCATGATTTCCATTTTCCCTCATACCTTCTTTTTTTCTAATGATTACAATCAACGTGTTACTCTGATAAATACTTTCAAACTCTTCTTTTAGTTTCTGCAGTTTCTCTTCACTCCTAAGTCGGCGATGAACTGTATCATCTACAAACATCAACCATTTCACACTCAATGTATTTTCTTATCTATAACTTTGTGCATATCTTGCTGTCCTTCCTCTGACGTCTTGCATTACTCCATCGGTATGGACATAAACAATTAGTGTCAATGGTTACACAACGCTTCACTATCTCAGAGCCTCTTTCATTCCATGATTATCATTCTCCCGCTTACATAATATAACACTTAGCTTGTGTTGCTTCTCTATCAATTCCATTGTAACCCTTTTCTTGATCCATGTACGCCAAGCCCGGCTTTTAACTTTATTTTCAAACTTTTTGTAAAACAAATTCAAGACAAAAGCTTGATCAGCATGCCATCTTCTTCTGCTAATTTTCTATCAATATTTATGTGTATTAGTTTACTAAAATTCAAAATAAATCGTACAGTCCAGGATTATTGAGTAAAATTGAAGTTCTTTGATTTGTAGTCATGTCTATGATTTTTATCCTCATGCAATGGAGCAATAATTCCTGTAACCAATTCTTTCGGAATTATTTTCTCATCCAGCAATTCCTTAACAAAACTGGCAACCATTCAATCACGCTATCAGTGCAGTATTGCATCATGTGACATTTTAGACCTGGAGCCCAGAGCATTTATTCATGTGAAGGGCGGCAAAAGCTTCAATATTTTTAATATCATACATGAACCTCATTTAACCATCATCTCCTCCTACGCCTATTGACGCAAAATGCCTCGGTTAGATTTCTCCAGTCGTGTCTATCTTAAGCTTTTAATTCAATACTTCTCCATTCATCATCTCCTACTTCGCGTTTCATAGTCCTCAGCCATGTAGACCTGAGTCTTCCAACTCTTCTAGTGCCTTATGGAGCCCAGCTGAACGTTTGGTGAACTAATTTCTCTTGGGGAGTGCGAAGAGCATGCCCAAACCATCTTCATCTACCCCTCATCATGATCTCATCCACATATGGCACTCTAGTAATCTCTCTTACAGTTTCATTTCCAATCCTGCCCTGCCGTTTAACCCCCAATATCCTTCTGAGGGCTTTGTTCTCAAATCCACTAAATCTATTAGAGATTGTTTCATTGTCATACCATGACCCATGTCCAAAGAGTAACACCAATCTCACTAAACTGATATTTAGTGTGATTTCTATATGTAATTTCAGGTGATTTGATTTCCAAATTTTACTTAACCTAGCCATTGTCTGATTTGCTTTTTTCAATCTTTCACTAAACTCTAATTCTAAAGACCCAGTTTCGGAGATCATAGTTCCTAAATACTTAAATGAATGCACCTCATTAATTATTTCTCCTTCCAATGTTATTTCATCTTGCATTGCATACTCTGTTCTCATCATCTCTGTCTTTCTTCTATTTATCTTGAGTCCAACCTCGTGTGATATTTCATGCATTTTGGGAAACAAGCATTGGAAATCCTATGGCGTTCTGCTAACAAGGACAGCATCATCAGCATACTCTAGGTCTGCTAAATTCCTATCACCAATCCAGTCCAATCCTTCGCCACCATTTCCGAGTGTTCTACGCATTACAAAATTCATGAGGAGGATAAACAACATAGGTGACAACACATTCTCTTGGAGTACTCCGCTGTTCACTGGAAATTCATTTCATAAGACCCCATTCACATTAACTTTGCACTTGCTATGCTCATGAACAGACTTAATCTAATTTAAATTTTTAAGAGGAATTCCATAATAACGCAGGAGTTTCCACAAAATTGGTCGGTGCACACTATCAAATGCTTTTTCATAGTACACAAATGCCATCAAAAGTGGATTTCTATATTCTACGCATTGCTGTACAACATGTCTCAAAATGAAAATTTGGTCAGTGCAACTTCTACCTTTTCTAAATCCTGCTTGTTCATCTCTGAGCTTTTTATCAATCTTTCTCTCCAGTCTCTTTAGAATAAGCATACTATATATTTTGATAATAACTGATGTAAGTGTTATGCCTCTTTAATTTTTGCAATCAGTCAGATTTTCTATTTTTACCATTTTCACCAACACTCCTAATCTTGTAAGTATTCTGGGAGTCACTTCATTTTCATCTAGTATCATCTCTCCTGTTATTCCATCATATCCAGGGGTCTTTCTATCTCTTTAATGTTTTTAGGATAGCTTCGACTTGAAACACACTGGATTAATTCATGGGCACATCATGGTCTTCATCAGCTTCAGGTATATCAATCAAATTATTCCCTTCATATCTCTAAATCATGACCTCACTAAAGTGTTCCATCCAACGTTGTTTTTCTTCATCTTCTGTTGCTATAACAGAGCCATCTCTCTTTTTGATGGATATATGGTTTTTCTTCTCTGCCCCAGTAGAGATTTTACTTCCTGAATTGATAGTTTTGTCAGCCTCATCTGCTTTACTGTATAAATATTCTCTCCGGTCATTCCTGACTTTTCTTTTGACCTTGCTATCAATACTGGAATATTTAGCATGCTCTACCTTGTAATTTTCATTACTCCCTCAAAAACTTTCAACAATCAATTTCTGTTTTTGTCTCCTTTTTATAGTATCCCAATTATCATTTGATATCCATGGATTTTTCCTTGTAACTGCGTGTCCCAACTGACTGATATAATTTCTTAATATCACACCATTATTCATTAATTGTTTGCTCTTCGTCTCTTAGAGCCTCTAAACTGCAAATCGATTCCTACACTTGATTGGAAATGTTTCTCTGTGCTCTTCTTCTAGAAGCTTAGTTGTATCAAACCTAGGTATTCTATCTACCTTTCTGTTGGGTTCTTTTAGTTTTAATTTCAGTGTGGTAATGAGGAGCTGGTGATCAATACCAATATCGGCACCTATGTAGCTTCTTACATTTCTCAGAGTTCTTCTCTCTTTATTAATGGCAATGTGATTTATTTGATTTTTGTAATTGGCACATGGTGACGTCGATGAATATTTGTGGATGTTCTTGTGTTGAAAAAGAGTACCTCCAATGACAAGTTTGTTTGCTGAACAACTTTTGAAATGTTCTCCATTTTCATTTGCAACTTCGTCAAAACCCTCGACACCCATCACATTCTCTATCGCTTGATTATTCCTTCCAACTTTAGTATTGAAGTCGCCAATCACAATTTTCATATCTCTCTCTGGGATCTCATCTCTTACACCCTGCAGTTCTTCATAGTATTCATCTTTCCTTTCATCAGGGGTATCATTGCTGGGGAATAGCAAACTATAATATTAATATTGCACTGCTTTAATATGAACTTAGCTAGGAACAATCTACTATTCACAGCTTTCCACTTGGTTAATGCCTTTTCTGCGCAGACTCTTGGTGTCATCATCATTCCTACCACTTTTCTTCCAACTCCATATGATCTTCCTGAGTAGATATATATATTGCCTTAGTTTGAAGTTTCCTTACCAAATCCCGTATAATGTGTTTCACTTACGGGCAAGATATCCTAATTATATTTCATAAATTTACTCTCCACTTGCTGTAACTTCCCAATGTGATTCATGGTTCTAGCATTCCAGTTAAATTTTTTCAATGTTTCTTTAGTATTTACAAACCGGGAGTTTCTTAGCACCCCGTTATGCCTGGGACTGGAGGCGATTCTTTCATCTTCTCTATCCATAACTGACTAAATCCATAGAGGATTCATGAGCTAGATACATCAAAGGATAGCTAGTTCTTGTGATGCGCAGTGCCCATCTAACTAAGTGAAGTGACCCCTGCCCCTCCATATTAATTCTAGTAAGATCAAGCACCAGGCATCAGTAGTAAAAGCCAAAGAGACAGTTTGTCCATCGCCTTAAACTCCACCCGTCACCCTGCTGCCAATAACTTCATCGAGATTTGGGGGGGGGGGGGGAGGATTTCCTCCACACCCAAAGCTCTCATTATTCCACCAAGTTGCTCATCCGCTTATACGAGTATAGCTGTTGGTAAACATGGATTGCTAAGATATACCGCCTAGCACCAATTTCATTCCCTGAATGTAGATCTTGGGTTGCTGAACCCCTTACTAGAGATATGGCTGAAATTAGTGCATGGTGCAAATTATGGGGTATGAAGTTGAATCCTAACAAAACTCGAAGTATGATTGTAAGTAGGTCAAGGACAGTGGCTCCTCAACATCTGGAGCTCAGTATTGATAATGTTTTTTTAACTTTGTATGACTCTTTTAAAATTGTAGGTGTGATTTTCGACAGCAAATTTACTTTTGAGAAACACATTAGGTCTGTGTTCTCTTCAATAGCACAAAAAATTGGCTTATCGAGAAAGTCTTTCAAGATTTTCGGTGATCAATCTATTCTGAAGAAGTGTTTTAATTCTTTCATTCTACCTTGTTTTGAGTATTGTTCTCCTGTCTGGTCTTCAGCTGCTAAATCTCATCTTAATTTGTTGGACAGAAACATACGGTCTATTAAATTTCTTCTTCCTGATCTAGATATTGATCTTTGGCACCGTCGTTCAATTAGTTCATTATGCATGTTGCATAAGATTTTTCATTCAGATCTTCCTGGACAATTCCATCCTGTTCGCAATACAAAGCAGGCAGTTAATTCTAATAGCCAGGCATTATCCATCATGAGGCTCAATACTACACAGTATTCTATAAGTTTTATTCCAGCCGTGACCAAGTTGTGGAATGATCTCCCTACTCAGGTAGTTGAATCAGTAGAACTTCAAAAGTTCAAAGTTGCAGCAAATATTTTTATGTTGAACAGGCTGACATAAGTCTTTTTATACTTTATATATGACATATCTGTTTTGACGATGTTACTGTTTTTAGAATGATTTATTGTTAATTTGTTCTCATCGTTTATTTATTTCTTTATTTTCTTTCTTCACTGGGCTCTTTTTCGCTGTTGGAGCCCTTGGGCTGATAGCATCTTGCTTTTCCAACTAGGGTTTTAGCTTGGCTAGTAATGATAAAAATAAGAATAGCATTGTAATGTATTTCTATATTGCTGCTGGAGCAAAGCCGGGGCTATGACCCCCAAATACTTCATAGTAGCGTGGTAAAAAATTAACTTTATTCATATGAACCCCTGCAAGGCTAAAATTATTTTACAATGGCGCACAAAAGTTTCCTGACTACTAAACGGAGAATGACAGTAACTTTGGGTGGAGTCGTTGTCGACGGCAACAAGCCCCACCCTTGAGGAAAAAATGACATTTATTCATGTGAAAATCGGTCACACTCGGATGACACACGAGTTTCTGCTGGCTGGCCAACACCAACCATATTGCGACGACTGTTTGATACCCTTGATAGTGAGGCATTTGTTGACTGAATGCCCCACTTATAGCACAGAAAGAAATAGATATCTGTTTGACGCTCTTGGTGAAGATGGCCGGTTCATCCTTGCCAAGATCCTTGACATGATGTGTCATACAATGCTAGTGGCATTTTAAAATTTATATCAGAAGCAGGTTCTTCTTAATGCTACTCTGGTTTTAATTAAATATTCTTTTAATCTTTATTTATGATAAACGATATCGGTGCCAATGACCTTCGATGTCAGGATGCCAGAGAACTTCAAATCAATCAATTTATTTATGTGAGAAGCAGCAGGGCAGGAATTGGTCTCAATTTTTCCTTTGGAGTCTCCTACAGGCTAAATGGTCTATGACAGCCAATTTGGGTGGGGCTTTGACCCCGAAAGCAACACTAGATAAAACCCCGGGGAAAAATAACATTTATTCATATGACTCCTTGGCCATAGCTTGGATGGAGAGAGGGCTTGGGCGCTTATCATGTATATATATATATATATATATATATATATATATATATATATATATATATATATATATATATATATTATATATATATATATATATATATATATATATAAGTCATTCTCTAGGGTATTGTCCTGTGCTTGACATGGCAATGTCGCCGTCCCTTGCCTCTGCCATTCATGAGCGGCCTTTAAACCTATAAACCTGTGGCAAGGCTAGAAATGGTCTCAATCAGTCCTTTGAAGTCTCCTACACACTAAATGGTCAATGACAGCCATTTTGGGCGTGGCTTTGACCCCGACAGCAACACTAACACAAACCCCAGGGTGAATAGAATATATTTATTCAGATGAAAACGGACAAGGCTAGAAATTGTCTCAATTACATAAGGACAATTTTGAGTTGGGTATTTGCTTTTGATAGCAATTTTCTTTTGACTCCATGTCAAGAAATCATTAATATGAAGACTGGGATTTAAAAAAAAAAAAAAAAAAAAAAAAACCATCCCATTCACAACTCATGCTCTGTAACAACTTGCGTTTACACCCATTGTTATTTAATGTACTTCTCGCATCACAGATATGTTTCACGGTCATGAACCCCTAACATACCCCTGTCTGAGCCCCACTTTTTCACCACACCAGTGCCTCTCTAACCTACATACTCAATTTTACGCTTCACTTCCAACATAAAAACTTTTTTGGGCTCAAGCCATGACGTCCTGATGGAAGGTTCCTTCAGTAGCTTCCTTGGGTATATTTAACTACAGGGATATTCCCAGAGAATTAAACTAAAGGTTATCACAGAATTCTAACTTCTGGTGCGAGTACCCTAAAGGTTTCCCTCTAGGATATCGTATATCAACAGGGGACGTATGTATTAACACGCCACATAGCTATCTGCACCCCATATAGAGTTAACACTTCGATATGGAAAGGTGGAGAATAACTGGGGAGCCGTTCCACAGTTACACTCGTCCGTGGCTGCTTTTGGTACTCGAAACGTAAACAAACGGGCGCCATTGCTAAATGACGTCACGTCCGTCCTCATCCTTCAGCCTGTAGCCCCTTGCTTTGGTCGGATTTCCCTTTGTGCGATTTTCATCGACTTACATCGCCGTTATGTCGTTACCTTCAGCCTCGCCTTCTTCTGGAAAGTTGAGTACCAGGTCCCAGTATTGTTTAAATAAGCTCTAGCCATAAAGTAACTCCTACTTTTCGTAAAATATTGTGTTTTGCGGCGGAGCTGTGCCGATCCCGGACGCGCCATTTTATGGCGTCGCTGTTCTATTGCATGCCTTATTTAGCTAGCCAGAACAGCCTTATCCGGTCTCTTAACAAATTTATATTATTAGTTATTTAGTCTTCATAGCTAGGAATTACTTATATCGTGTTTTAGCGCTCATCTACTCGGTCGTCGTTCAACCCCATACTAGATCGCTAGCTTAGCCCCTAGGCTAGATAGCCTAGTGCTTGTGTTCATACATGATATTTACCAGTGATCCTAGGTTAAGTTATGAAGATTGGGGCATTATTAAACATACTGTTAACTGTGATGTAAGTGTTTTCGCCTTCGGGGACCATATAGGGGACCGGGTTGATTGCGTATCTTTCCACCCTAACCTAAATGTAGGAACCCCTATATGCTCCCTAATCCCCTGCCTGCGGGCATTCCCTCTGTGTGGCCATGCTTCCCCTTCTATATAGGGGAATCTTGTCTACAATCAGAGTATTTATCGCTTCTCTGTCTATCCTAAGGGAATGATCCCCCCTTAGGGTTGCGACCGAGAAATAAGGAACGGCTCTGCCTTTCCTCAGTTGCATCTGGTTGGGTTACTACTCCCTCCCTGCAACTTGCGGTGTGTCTTTCAGCCTACCTAGCCTAGGAGTTAACCCTTCTTCTCTAGGTTAGGCTTTGGGGGCTAGTTCTGTACTTTTATAGTTTGAGACGGTACTCCTGTACCAATCTCATTCTGGTTACCTAACCTAGGTTAGGGAGCGTTCTCCCTCTCCTTGGTGGCCGTTCTTGTACAGAGCCTCCACTATGAAAGACCCCTCTTCTTCTCCCTCCCCACCTATCCCTTTGGTGTAGGCTTGCCTATACACTTCTGTCCTTAGTCCTACAACTCCTCCCTTGGGTGGAGTGGTAGGGCTAACTTGTTCTCCTGCTGAGCTGGCCGCTCTGGTACACATACCTTTCATAGCGTTCTATGGGGGTAGTCGCCGGCAGCGGTCCGGCCGGCGGGGGTTTCCCCCTTTTGAGTGCCCTCTAACCCTCCCTTGGGTTACCCCAGGCACCCGGCCGACTGCCGGCCCCCTGCCGCCGGATGCTATGAGTAACTACTCCTATCATGAGTGCACTCTCTTCGGAGGGATGCCGGAGGGGTATGTGGTCTTACCCCTCCCATCCCTCCTTACCTTTCTCTCCATCTATCCTGGTGCCGGTCCCTTGCTGCCTCTACTGCCGGCGATACCGCATTACCTCTGGTGACATTCTTTCATAAGATGCCCTCCCCCCTCTAAGACGTCAGCCTTCCGTGTGCCGGAGGCTGCCGCCTTCCGTCAACATACAGCCGACGTCCCACCCCTCCTTTTACCTAGTAACAGCTGGCCAACCTTCGGAGCCGGCCACCGGCATGCCGGCATTGATTGCCGGCGGTCTAGGTATACAACCATATACATATCCATCTTATAAATTGATCAAAGCTCACCAAGCCGTCAGCCTTCGGCTGCCGGAGCCGCCGCCTCCTGCCGGCGACCCGCCGCTGTGCCGGCGGGTCGCCACGATGGTATTATATTTAGATACTCAATGTGTCTGTCTTGATGCCTTCCATCCGGTCTGGCGGCACCCTCCGGAGACGTTAAGGGACATGCACACCTTCTCATACCTGCCGACAACATGCCGACAGTCAACATACTGCAGCCAGATGGCTTGGCCACTTCTATATATAGGTATTGTCTTACCATCTAAATCTGTGGCTATGCTGTTTGATTGCACATTACAATATTCCAGCATACTCTGTGTGTCTTAGTGCAGCCGATTGCCGGAACCTATATCTAATAAGGGGTTTCTCCTATTCTCCTTCTACTCCAGGGCTCTGAGTGGTCTCAGTCCCTGCTACACCTCGCGGACAATTTCTGTTAGAGGCTTAGCTTCTACCCACCACGGCTTATCCATATGGATTTCAGTTTTGTGACCTTCGGCCACAAAAGAAATTGCCTACTGATAAGGTTACGGTAACCGACTGGGCGGGATTCACAAGTATGTGTCTATCTACTTCCTTTCCCGCTCTCTACTCTCAGGCATTATAATACCTTATGAATCGTTTTAATGCTTAAAAACTTAGATTAAGTTATCTTAATTTTAGAGTAATGTAAGTCATTCTTATGCCTTCCATGTACTCATGATCTCTTTCTTTTACAGGAGGAGTATATGAAGTGCGAAAGCAACTTTTTCGGAGTGAAGCCCCCTGCGCCGCCAAGAAAGGCGACCTGAAATACTGGGACCCGCAGCACTATACAGTCTGCAAGAGTCGTCTGGTCGAAGCATTCGACGATCCTCCTTCAGCGGAGGCAAGGGACAACGCTCGAGAGAAGCTACACAAGTGGGTGCGTGGCTTCCAGAAGAACGCCACCGGACCGTATCTCGCCAGCGAAGATTTGAGGGCCTTGCTGTTTCCAAAGGCATCTAAAGACTCCGTGGTCCCCAGTGATCAGATCCCCACCGTCCAGCTCGTGGTAGAACCTGATATCGTCATGGCCCAGTCCATGCATGAGTGCCACTTAGATTCCGATAACGTGGAACGTATGTCGGAAGTGTCGGAAGGGACGGAGAGGAACCTCATGGGCGAGGAGCTCGACTATGAGGAAGATCAGGTGGAATACCCTGATTCGGAGCATGAGGTCGCTCCCACTCCTACTCCCGCATTGACTCCTGCACCGTCCGAGGAACCTGTTCCTTCGACTTCTGCCACCCCGGACCCTCTTCCATCAGGCACTCAGGAGGTCTTCAAGATGCTTGAAGCCCTCATGGAAAGAAAACTTCGTGAGACCCAGGAGCAATTCAGGTCTACCCTAGTGAGTTTTAAACAACCGAAACGGATTTCGGTTAAGGACCTCCTCTCTTGCTCGGATACTAACCCATGGAGGTATGCCGAGCATATGCCGATTACAACTGGTAAGATCTTCATCAGTGAGAAGGTTGGCTCGATCTTGTTGGAAGAAGTGGAATTCTTCCCGAATTTCGAGGCTTATCCGGACTGTTACGTCCGGCTCAGGTCCGAACCAGCCTCAAAGGAAGAGACCGAACCGAAGGAAGTAATCGTATTCGATCTCGCTAAGGCCCAGGCTATGCTAGCCAGTGCGGTGAAGAGTAGGGGTTTCACCAACTCCAAGATGCTGGCGCTCAGCAAGAAGCACCCAACCTTCGTTGCGCCGAATGATGCGACCTTCCCCTTTATAGAAAAGGCCTTCACTGCGGTCTTGAAAGCAGTGGAAGAAGGGAAACCTTGCCCTGTACTGGAGGAGTGCAGACCCTTCTCCCTTACCGTCCCCCCCGATGATAGACACTGGAAAGACGTCCAGTCAACCTTCACGGTGGGGAAGTTAGAGCCTGACGTAGCCGGTCGTCAGTTCAATGAAGACCTCCCAAGGCTAAATGATCACCTCCTTCGTAGGGAACAGAATACGAAGGAGAGGCTTGCCGCATCGCTGTCCCTCCAGGTACAGCTCGAACTCATGGCCGGAGACACTAGAGTCCCGGACTTTTACATGGTCCTAGCCAAAACACATTTGGCAACGGTGACTAAGGACCTGTACAGCTTCACTAAGGCTCGCAGAGCCTGTCGTGAATTCGTGTTTGCCAGCGCGACGGTAAAACACGAACCCCGGAGGCTGATTTCCTCCAATATCTGGGGTAAATATCTCTTTCCCTCCTCCCTGGTGAAAGAGATTGCCGACAAGGCCGCCACGGAGAACAGGAACCTTCTTCACAAGTGGGGCATGTCAAAGAAAAGGAAATCCTCTCAGGACGATGGCCCTCAACCTAAGAGGAAGTCCCAGAAACCGAAACCCCAGCAACGTCAACAGAGATGGCAGTTTCCGGGTTCCGCTACTCCCCAAGTGGCAGCACAGCCACAGCAGACCTTTCAGTTGGTCACCCAGCCGGTGGTGTCGCAGTCACCGATCTTTACCCCTGCATTCGAGCAACATGCTACTACCTTTCGTCCCAGAGGTAGGGGCTCAAGCAGAGGTTCCAGCAGAGATTCGTCTCGCCGCCCCTCCAGAGGCAGAGGAGGAAGGGGAGCTAGCGGCCGAGGTGGCAAACCCTTGGGACACCAGAAGCAATGAAGTGCTTCCGGTGGGAGGAAGACTCCGCCAATTCCAGGATCGTTGGACCTTCGATCCCTGGGCACACAGCATCGTCAAGAAGGGACTAGGCTGGAGCTGGACGCAACCACCCCCAGCATTCCAGCAATTCTTCCAACAGTCAACCCCCCTCCTGGAAGAATACGTCCTAGAACTCTTGAACAAGAAGGTGATCAGGAGGGTAAAGTCAACCAGGTTCCAAGGGAGACTTTTGCGTTCCCAAGAAGGACTCCGACAAACTCAGAGTCATTCTAGACTTATCCCCCCTCAACAAGTTCATTGCGAACAACAAGTTCAAGATGCTGACTCTCCAACAAATAAGGACCCTTTTGCCTCAAGGGGCCTACACGGTCTCCATAGACCTGGCGGATGCCTACTGGCACGTTCCAATGAATCATCACGCTTCCTCCTACCTAGGATTTCGACTCCAAAGGAAAAGTTACGCCTTCAGGGCCATGCCCTTCGGGCTCAACGTGGCTCCACGGATCTTCACCAAGCTGGCAGACGCCATCGTCCAACAGCTCCGCCTTCGCGGCGTCCAAGTGATGGCTTACCTAGACGACTGGCTGGTCTGGGCGCCATCACCTGAAGATTGTGTAAGAGCCTGCAACAAAGTCACCCAGTTCCTAGAACATCTGGGATTCAAGATAAACGCCGAGAAATCTCGCCTCTCTCCAGCTCAGAAGTTCCAATGGTTGGGAATCCATTGGGATCTTCAGTCACACCGCCTTTCCATCCTGCAGAAGAAAAGGAAGGAAATAGCAGGGTCTGTCAGAAGACTGCTGAAATCCAAACGGATCTCAAGACGACAGCAGGAACAAGTTCTAGGCTCTCTACAGTTCCCCTCTGTGACAAACCCAGTGCTTCGCGCACAGCTAAAGGATGCCGCAGGAGTCTGGAGACGTTCCGCATCCATCGCTCGAAGAGACCTCAAGAGACGGCTTCCAAACAGACTTCGCTTACTATTAAAGCCGTGGTCGAAAGCAAAGGCCCTAAAAAGGTCCATTCCTCTTCAACACCCGCCTCCATCGATCAACATCCACACGGACGCTTCACTGGAGGGTTGGGGAGGTCACTCCCACCAATGACAGGTTCAGGGAACATGGTCTCCCCTATTCAAGACGTTTCACATCAACATCTTGGAGGCCATGGCGGTTCTTCTCACCCTGAAGAAAATCTCCCCGCCTCCCTCGATCCACGTCCGTCTGATTCTGGACAACTCGGTGGTAGTCAGATGTCTCAATCGTCAGGGCTCGAGATCGCCCCAGATAAATCAGGTACTTCTTCCAATCTTTCGTCTGGCAGAAAAGAAGAAATGGCACCTGTCTGCAGTTCACCTACAAGGATTCCGCAACCTGACGGCGGACGCTCTATCACGGACAAGCCCAATAGAGTCGGAATGGTCTCTAGACGCAAGATCATTCTCCTTCATCTCTCGCCAAGTCCCGGAACTTCAGATCGATCTCTTCGCAACGAGCGACAACAATCAACTTCCTCGATATGTGGTCCCGTACGAGGACCCCAAGGCAGAAGCAGTGGATGCCATGTCACTGGATTGGAACAGATGGTCCAGGATATAGCTGTTCCCTCCCCCCAACCTTCTGCTGAAAGTCCTCTCCAAACTGAGAACCTTCAAAGGGACAGCGGCCCTAGTGGCTCCCAAGTGGCCCCGGAGCAATTGGTACCCCCTGGTCCTGGAGCTGCAGCCCACGCTGATCCCCCTCCCGGGCCCAGTTCTCTCTCAACAAGTACAGAAGTCGACTGTCTTCGCTTCATCACTGAAAGTCAGGGACCTTCATCTCATGATTTTCTCTCCCTGGCCGCAAAGAAAAGGTTTGGGATCTCGAAGAAAAGTCTAGACTTCCTCGAGGAATACAAGACCGAATCCACACGACGGCAATACGGATCTTCCTGGAGAAAGTGGGTCTCGTTCATCAAAGCAAAAAATCCTACGGAAATCACCATTGATTTTTGCATGTCCTTCTTCATTCACCTTCATGGACAAGGCTTAGCAGCCAACACAATTTCCACCTGCAAATCGGCTTTGACTAGACTACTACTGTACGCTTTCCAAATTGATCTGTCCAGCGATATCTTCAATAAATTACCAAAGGCATGCGCTAGACTACGCCCAGCACCTCCGCCAAAACCTATCTCCTGGTCCCTGGACAAGGTGCTCCATTTTGCCTCTAACCTGGACAACGATTCGTGCCCTCTAAAGGACCTGACTCAAAAAGTTATCTTCCTTTTTGCTCTCGCCTCGGGAGCCCGAGTCAGCGAAATAGTGGCATTGTCAAGAGACAAGGGTCATATCCTGTTCACAGATTCAGGAGAACTTACCCTCTTCCCTGATCCGACGTTTCTCGCAAAGAATGAATTACCCACCAAGAGATGGGGCCCTTGGAGAATCTGCCCCCTGAAGGAAGATGTCTCTCTATGCCCAGTGGAGAGTCTTAAGGTCTATCTTCGAAGAACTTCAGACTTCGGTGGAGGTCAACTCTTCAAAGGAGAAACATCGGGTAGTGACCTGTCACTGAAACAACTAAGAGCGAAAATCACCTACTTCATTCGCAGAGCGGATCCTGACAGTATACCTGCAGGTCATGATCCTAGAAAAGTCGCGTCTTCTCTGAATTTCTTCCAGAGCATGGATTTCGAAAGCCTCAAGAGCTTCACAGGGTGGAAATCGTCGCGCGTTTTCTTCAAGCACTACGCGAAGCAAGTGCATGAAGTTAAACATTTCGTGGTAGCCGCAGGTAGTTTTATGAAACCTGCCGTTTAACTCTGCATAGAACAGCGAGTTACTTGGGACTTTAACTCTACGGGTGCCTGTGTTGACCCTTGTGTGATACATAGTGATTTCATGGACACTTAGTGTTTCTAATAGACTGTTCTTATCAAGGTGAAATGTCATAGACCTCACATGAGTGCCACATGCCCTAGGGCATGATGTGTTTTTTCATTGAAAAAGACCGACGTTCCTCCGGAACTTGTGTTTCTAAAAGTGAAATTTCTTTCAGATTCAAGATTGAAGTCTTTTATTTTCTATGTACATTATTCTTATTATTGTAAATTAACTTTACACCTTTTATTGCAATTGTTATCACTATAATCTGCAATCTATGAAATAAAATGTCTACAGTATTTTATTACATGTGCGTCTCTCTTCGCTCCTATTATTATTATGAAATACATGATTGTCATAGTTTCATTTAACCCCTTCCCTTTGGAATGAGAAGAATAATATAAAATTACCTGTATTATATACTCACTCATGCTGTGTAATATTCCTACTTGAATACTTACCTTCGTCCTGCCTTCGAGACTAGATTGATCTCTTCTCCAAGGAGTGTAGTGATTAATTATCACTTGTCTATACTTGAGAATATTCCTACCCGAATATTAACCTTCTGTCTTGTCTCCGAGTCCTGCACGAACTCTCCGCAGGGTGAGTAGCCCTTCAATGACCACTTCGGATTTTGGTATAATCCGCCGGGACTTCTCTGCCAGGCGGGCAGGAAGCTGGATCCACACGGAACCTCTAGCGAGGACACATTACATACCTCTATTCGGAGCCCTTGGCACTTACTTAAAAGGGAAAAATTTTCCACGATACATTAATTCTCTGGTACACTTCCATCAGGACGTCATGGCTTGAGCCCAAAAAACGGATTTTGAGCGAAGCGAAAAATCTATTTTTGGGTGAGATAGCCATGACGTCCTGATGGACCCTCCCGTCTATTCTAGTCCAGCCTTTCAGGCCCCGCCCTGTCCTGCTGTATTATGGAGATTAGCAAGGAGCTGGCCTCAGGACGAGGACGGACGTGACGTCATTTAGCAATGGCGCCCGTTTGTTTACGTTTCGAGTACCAAAAGCAGCCACGGACGAGTGTAACTGTGGAACGGCTCCCCAGTTATTCTCCACCTTTCCATATCGAAGTGTTAACTCTATATGGGGTGCAGATAGCTATGTGGCGTGTTAATACATACGTCCCCTGTTGATATACGATATCCTAGAGGAAAACCTTAGAATTCTGTGATAACCTTTAGTTTAATTCTCTGGGAATATCCCTGTAGTTAAATATACCCAAGGAAGCTACTGAAGGAACCTTCCATCAGGACGTCATGGCTATCTCACCCAAAAATAGATTTTTCGCTTCGCTCAAAATCCGTTATAATTAACCCTCTACTTTTCTTCCATTTTGCTGTCTAACCTCTCAAGTAGTTATTTTTATTCCTTCTAATTACATCTTGGAGGGGAGTGGCCTCCATGGACCCATAGCTAAACCCTTTTGGACATATCCCTGGATACCAAAAATAATTATCATCTCTCTCTCTCTCTCTCTCTCTCTCTCTCTCTCTCTCTCTCTCTCTCTGAATTTATTATGCATCTTCATTTTTACTGCTTATCTTCTTTTCCTTTGTCTTCTGCTTATACTTCATCTTTTGTCGTGTCTTTTAAACGACGCAAACAAGCCAACGAAGAAGTTCTGACCTGAATTGTTCTTCTTTGATAAGCGAAAGTCAAAGACTTCCTTTAACTTCGGTCTTCTCTCTTCAAAAGAAAAGAAAATGAAAGACTGAACGAAAACACGATCGTCTGTTTTCACCTCCTCATCAATGGTTTCTCTGTTCTTGTTGTCAGTCCATTTGAGAAGACTCTTGATGTATTTTCATACTCTCTCGTTCCCGTCCTTATTTTTCCACTTATTTTCCTGTTTTATTAGGGAAAAGCCGACCTCAATCCATGAGGAAATACAAAAGCTAAGCATCAGGTTAACGACCCATCGTTTTCTGGCGCTTTTGGTGTATTTTTCTGCTGCTTCTTTCTTGTCATTTATTTTATTGTTTTTCCTCTTTTTCCTCCACTGTGTTTCGAAAAGCAAAGTGAGCTGAGGGTGATTAATGACCCTGCCAAGTAAACAAATTTATACAATAAATGATTGTCTTATTCACATGTGATATTGCATGTTGGTATATAATAACTATAAACAACTATAAACGCCTTATCATGTAATAGACATCTTACCGGTTGAAACAATTGTTTTCAAAATATGGGCCGACCGCGTTGTTATTTGTAAGGGGACAGTTAAGAGAAGTATTCAAACTTCTTAAAGGAATAACAAATGTAGATTATAACGATCTATTTACGCTTAGCACAAATTAGTCCAGAAGTAACGGATGCAAACTGGAACTGAAAAGATACACCACTCAATGTGGTAATTTCTTTACATACAAAATAGCAAATACTTGAAATAGACTTCCAGCGGATGTAGTAAACAGTAACACAGTAAACGAGTTCAAGCATAAATTAGACAAGATCATAAGAACTCTAAATGCTTAAACTAAATCGTTCTACCAAAGAGCAAATGCAGTCTCTGCGGATGGACTAAAAAGTCTTTAAGACATACAAGATCCTTATAACTCTCTCTCTCTCTCTCTCTCTCTCTCTCTCTCTCTCTCTCTCTCTCTCTCTCTCTCTCTCTCTCTCTCTCTCTCTATATATATATATATATATATATATATATATATATATATATATATATATTATAAATATAAATATGTATATATATATATATATATATATATATATATATACAAACATATATATATACATATATATGATAAATTTTGCACATTTTTACGTGTTTTTCATATTCAAATAAGCCATATATATCTTTCTTCGTGGCCAAGTGGCTTAGTCACTGTCTATACAAGCTTGCCGACCAGGGTTCGATTCCCGGCCGGAGCCAAGCTCTTGTCTTTGTGTGATTTCGCCTGGGGCTCTTATCCCGAGGTCGTTAAGAGAATCCAGACATTAATGTATCAAAAATATATATGGCTTATTTGAATACATATTCATATATATATATATATATATATATATATATATATATATATATATATATATATGTATATATATATTCAAGAGAAGCATTGGAGAACGTGATGGAAAATAGGATATCTTAGAAATATGGAACCTACATGTCAATATTCCCCCGGCTTTTCTAGAAACAACGACCATCTGCTTATATAGTTGTACTTAGTTGCAGGATCAAATATTTCATGATAGGTAACACTATGAAAATCGATTCTCTACATAAAAAAATATTAATAAATTATGATGATACTCAAAGACCAGCTATTTTTTAGTATATATCTATCACGCTGAGATTTGGAGGACCCTTTCTTCCCTTTTCACTGATGTCTTTTTCCAGTGTCCCGTCCGCTTCATTTAAAGGGAAAAATTCAATGGTAATTTTCTCCAGTCCATTTTTTCTTATTCCCCTCTTCTTGTTTTTCACCGTAATTGTTTTTTCGTTCTATGTTTTCTTGTGAATTCGCGGAAAACCAAAAGCGTGAGCAATATTTTGATGTAACATGTGTAATGATTAGAATTGTTAATATTACATGTTTAAAACAAATGACGTAATATGTCATGTTGGTTGGAGGAGCTAACCCTGGGATTTGCTGTAGTCATTCAAATCGTAAACAGGACATACAATGCAAACCTATGCAAACCTCGGCAAATTGACATTCTTCTTAAACGTCAACATTGTCTCATCGTGTGAAAGTTTGTGACGTCACCGGATGCAGGTGTCTTCCGAGTTTGTGACGTGTCTTAAATAAACTAAGCATACGATATCTGTGATATCGATAATTTAGTCAGTTCATATCTATACTTCACCAGAATTGGTCATCTGGACCAACCCAGCTTCCTCCAGTGATGGAGATGTTTAACTCTGTTGTTTTTATAGAATAAAGACTTAAAAACTATTAAGATGTATTCAGTTACCATTTACATACATCTGAAAACAACTCATACTCAATGTGTGCTTATAACAGTAGCACGCCAATAAATGGTGGCAGCGATTAAACTCTAAGACAGCGGTTAAACTCTAAGAATTAGAGAAAAATCTTCAAGACTTCAAAATAATAGCTGTAAAACCAGAGAAATATCTTCAAGACTTCAACATAAAAGCTGTAAAACCAGAGAAAGATCTTCAAGACTTCAAAATAAAAGGCTGTAAAACCTGAGAAAGATCTTCAAGAACTCAATATTATCTACAAGAATCTACAATTTTGACTAGGTATTATAGTCCAACGAAACAACTAGCATCAACAAATGTTAGAATACAACCTGAATCTTCAATCAACATCCTAGGAAACCCAAGGACTGGCGTTCAACAATTGCAAGACATATCCAGGAAGAACTACATTCAACAAGAAACTAGAACGAGACATCGCTAACAAAACATCAAGAGAGAGAGAGAGAGAGGATGTGTCGACTTCATATATAAGCTAAGTACAGATATTTTGTATTCATTCCAGTTTGGGCAGTGAAGTGTAGTTATCACAAGTCGTTAGTCGATTATTACTGGGGTGAGTGAATTGCTAAACTTTGTTATAGGAAACTCCGAATTCTCATTTAGAATTTTTCTTTCTTTGTGCTCATTCCTTTTTCTTTCAGAAATTCTTGGGGAAATGTTTTGGGATTAGTAACATTGTTGGGGGAATTTTATTATACACATGCGTTTACGCAGTGGGCGTCTGTACTCATATAGATATTTTGATAGAATTGCAAGGGGTCAAAGAGATAGAAAAAAAAAATACAGCAGACATGGCTCCTCCTGTCAGCCCTACCCCTGGACCTAGTGGTGTAGGCCAGGCTAATACTCCTCCAATTGTGACGCTTGTAAATGCCAGGTCAGCAATCCTTCCTTTTCAAGGTCGGGTCAACGGGTTCTTGCCACAAAATGTGGAGTCATGGATTTCATCCGTTGATGCCCATTTAAATGCCAAACAAATCGTAGATCCTTTTGTACAATTACAAGAAGCTAAAAGTTTTATAGATTTTTCTAAGGGGGATGCGAGTGCGTATTTAAGAGGTGTTTCATTTCAAGAAGCAGTTACTTGGGATGATTTCAAAGTTAGGTTACGCGCGATCTATGGGGGTGAGGAAGCCTTGGATGTAGTGTTAACGTTACGAAATACACTTAATCAAGCCACTATGAATCGGCTTAATGTTATTGAGAGAGCAGCTCTCATAGCTGATAGGCTTAACGAATATCAGGACATTTTAGGTAATTCCACTTGGGTTACTAACGATAACATCTCCGTGAAAGATTTTTTGCGATTATTGTATTTGACTTGCATGACACTTATGTTGCCTGAAGCTTTAGTGCGGTGTTTTGATAAGAAGTTAACGCCTGCAAGTACGGAATTGGATGTCTATAAACAGATAAAGAAACACATGTCCAAGTGTCCAGATCTCGATCCCGTGTTAACTCAAGTTTTTGCAAAGAATGAAACAAAACCACAAACAGTGAACGTAGTTAGCAGTCCAGTAGCGGGAGTGACGTGTTACAACTGCAAACGTCAAGGTCACATAAGCGCAGACTGTAGAACGAAATTTTGCTCAATTCACAACACTGCAACGCATTCTTATAGTCAATGTTACTCGCGTAAGACACAACAATATCCTAGAAATACACAGTCAATTCCACAGTCAGTTCCATATGGAAATAAAAAGAAAAATCCTCATTTTAACAATAAGAAGAAACAACCAAATGTCAATGCAGTTCAGAGTCCGAAACAAACAAACACTTCTTCAAATATCGCTGAGCCTGGGCCGTCAAACCAGACCTCGCAAGGTCAGACTAATTTTCAGAATGTGCAGAGCAAAGCAAATACCACATAGTTAACTCTAGAGGGGAAGAGAGTGATGTTGGGTCAAGGTCATTCATGTCAACATCAATAGTATTGAATAATCAATTTAATGTTTTATCAGATAATTGTGAGACAATAGATTTTCCTATGAAACACACGGCCGAATTAAGTAAAACAGTGCATGCTCCCGTAGATTTGCAACGAATTCATACAATAATAAGCCAAAATGAGTTACGGCCAACCTTATATGCTGTAAATTTAGAACACAAATCCTTTACGTTATTTTTTTACTCTGGTAGTCCACGTAATATTATGGATTTGAAGACGCATCATTTGTTGTTTCCGAACTTTCCGATTGAATAATCAGGAATTAGACTTTCAGGTATAGGAAATAATGAATTAAACGTCATAGGCATAACTCATATTCAGTTCAGAGTCGGTAATCGCACGTTTGCCGATACATTTGTTGTTGTAAAAAACATTAATATGTATCCAGCTGTAATTATAGGATACCCATCTATGGGAAATCAAAACATTATCTTAGCTCCTGCCAAGCACGGCGTGTATATCAAAGGGAAATTCTATAAGTCTTCTAATACCTTAAAGTCAGTTTTGGATAAAAAGGAGACGACAAATGTAACCGTAACGTACGTTGAAGAACCAATAACTTGTCTCACTAATAAAGAAATAATATACGCGACCCAGCAGAATTCTCGTTCACCCGTAATATCATCTTGCACGCAATCTATCGAACCAAACATACCTTCGAATTTAATAGTGCAAATAAAGAAAACACTACCGGGATCTGAAATATTAATCCTTTCCGATACTTTGAAAACTAACGGATTGTCTGTCACACAAGCTATTTATACAGTAGGCTCACATCAGCAATGTAATATCGAAGTCTGTAATCATTTAAATAACACTTTAGTAATTCACAAAAATCAACATATCTTGGATGTAGAAGTTTATAAACATCGTATTCTTACCGTTGCTGAAATCAATCACTCTCAATCAGTTGCGGATGAATCCCTTTTGCGATCTATTAAAAATAAAATCAGTAAGGACATTCAAGACGAAGAAATTCAGCAGAAAATTTTTGAACTTTTAACTAAATATCAAGATGTCTTTTCCACTACGGATGGATCCTTAGGAAAAACAGATGTGATCGAACATCAAATAAGGTTAAAGGACAAGCAGAAAATTATATATGTACCCTCGTACAGACTCCCTATGAAATTCCAGAATGAAATAAATGATGAAGTAGGTAAAATGTTAGAGGAAGGAGTCATTAGAAAATCAAATAGCCCTTATAATTTTCCTTTAATAGTTGTACCGAAAAAAGATCGAACATGGCGTATCTGCGTCGACTTTCGTCGTCTAAATGAGGAAACGATCCCTGATCGATTCCCAGTGCCATGTACTGACGATATTTTGTCTTTGTTAGGTCAGAATAAATATTTTACCAGTTTGGACTTACTTAAAGGCTTTCACCAGATATCATTAGAAGAAGATAGTATCCCATACACAGCCTTCAGCACAGCCAGGGGACATTATGAATTTTTACGGATACCTTTTGGTTTACGTTGTGCTCCTATAACATTTACAAGAATGATTAACATAGTGTTTGGAGACTTGTTAGGGGATATATTGCATGCCTATATGGATGATCTTGTAATCTTTTCCAACACCTTAGAAGAACATCTACGTAAGTTAGAACTAGTACTACAGAGATTAAGACAACATAACTTAAGGGTAAAGATTAGTAAGTGTGAATTTTTCAAAACAGAATTAATATATTTGGGTTTCATGTTGTCAAGCCAAGGTCTTAAAGTAGTCCATGATAAGGTGTCGGCTATACGTAATTTTCCCATACCTACTAATGTCAAGGGAATACAGCAATTTCTGGGTTGTAGTGGATATTACAGGCGTTTTATACGCAACTATTCAATAATAGCCGCTCCTTTAACTGATCTTACGAAGAAGGGCGTAGATTTCATATGGTCTGAGCAACATCAACAGGCGTTTAATACTTTGAAAGATGAACTGTGTAGTTCTCCTATCTTAAAATTTCCTGACTTCGGTAAGGAATTCTTCATTGCAACAGACGCCTCAGACTTAGGAGTAGGAGGGGTATTGCTTCAGCAATATGATAAACAGTTTTTCCCGATAGCTTTCTATTCTCGAAAATTGAGAACTTCCGAAAGTAAGTATGCAGTAATAGACAAGGAAGGACTAGCTATTGTTAATTCGCTAGTGCATTTTAAGTTCATAATTTACGGTTATCCCGTTAAGGTTCTTACTGACCATAAACCACTAACAGAGTTCTTTAAAGGCTTCAATCACAGCCCTAAACGAACTCGGTGGCATTTGATCATTCAAGATTTTGGCGCAAGAATCGGGTATTTACCTGGGAAAGCAAATATCATTGCGGATGCATTATCACGCAACCCCGTGTCATCTTGTACGGAGCCTTTAGCTGAATTAATAGATATATCAACATCCATGCCTATTGTAAAAACAATATCTGAACCAGAAGATTTAGGCTGGAGTGCTGAATTGTTACAGACTGAGCAAAGAAAAGATCAGAAAATAGAAACAATTATAAATGCTTTGAAAGGCAATCATAAAGAAAGGGAATATATTAAGTATAAGCAGCAGAATTATATAATCAAAGATAATATTCTGTGTAGGACTGTGACAAGGAAAACCCGCAATACACCACATGTAACTAACGACCAGGTAGTAGTACCAATCTCACTTATTTCCACTGTCCTGAATTGGTTGCATTCAAATCCATTACATGGACACCCTGGGTTCTCATTAATGTCACAGAAAGCCAAATCATTGTTTTATTGCCATACAATGCTTACAGATATAAAAAGACACATAGCTAATTGTCGCACATGTCAGGAAAACAAAGGGCATACGAAAACACCTGTCAGCCTAGGAGCTTATCCTGTGCCCAATCAACCCTTTGAAAGAATACATTTAGATTTGTTAACAGGATTTTACGAGTCAGACAGAGGAAATAAGCACCTGTTAGTAATTATAGATGCTTTAACTCGATATACAGAACTAATAGCGCTTAAAACTAAAACTGCGATTGAATGCGCTAGGAAGTTTTACGAGTGTTACATTTGTAAACATGGAATTCCACACATGATAATCTCAGACTCGGGTGGTGAATTTAATAATCACTTTCTTACCTCATTGTGTGAATTCCTCAACATAAAGAAGATTAATACCATGATATATCACCCAGAGTCGAATGGGCTAGTGGAAAGAGCAAATAGGAAGATATTAGATATATTGAGGGTAACACTAGGGGGATCAGACCCCAACTGGGATATTGCAATACCGGCGGCACTGAGTACTCTGAATCATTCATATCATATATCAATTAAAATGTCACCGCATGAAGCATTGTATGGTACCCCAGTTAGAACACCTTTCCATGTATTAACGCCTACAACTAATTTATCAAATCCTTTAAAAGAATGTATAAATGCAAGTATAAGTCGATATGATATCCTTCGAAAGAATTTAGAAGAATCACAAATCATAATGAAAAGGAATCATGATAAAATAGCGAAACCAACTAAAACATATACCGTGGGTGATAACATCTATATTCAAATCAATGTCAGAAAAGGGCTCAACTATAAATTAACACCTAAGTTTGAAGGCCCATTTAACATTTTGGAAACATTAACGGCCAATAGGTTTAGAATTCAAAACGTAGCCCAACCCACGGATGAGAGAATAGTACCATTGGCTCACATAAGAAATTAGAAAGAAAAGAGAGGAAAAGAAGTGAGGGAAAATTTTATTCTGTTTTATGTGATTAAAAGTTTTCTTTTTAATACAGGAGTAATTACATATATTTTTTCTCGTTACAGGTTTCCAAGATGAATTTTTTGTTGTTGGGAGTGATATTGTTCGCTCAGACATTTTTCTCGTATGGGATGAGCTCTAAGACTAAAAATATATATTTTAAATATGGTAATATAGTTGAAAGACAAGAAGACATTTTTATTACGTCAACCAACGTAATTGTAGAAGTGAATATGCAAGCAATTTTTCTTCAAGAGAATGATGTCATTAGCTTAAGAACCGCCATTTCAAGGTTTTCTGCATCATTGGATGAGTTGCATAGAAGACATTTTCATGTGACTACAAAGAGTTGCTTGGATCAACATTAAAAGTTGCAGAGATGCTATCTGATGACTTGAAAAATAAGACTGGCGAGACGGGATCTTTGGCTTATGACCTTTTGATGTGGACTGTAGAACACGAACATAAAGAAAGACGGAATCCGTTTGTTTATGCTGCATTAAGCATCTTTGGGTCTGTTGCAAGTTTAGGTTTAGGAATTTCCAATCGTCTTAAAATTAGTAATCAAAATAAGAAAATTGAGTTCTTGACTCATAAAGATGAATTGATTATGTCAGAACTAAGGAATCAGTTAGCTTCAATCAATAAAATTATGGATTTATTAAATGAACATTCAGATAATATCGTTCAAATTATGGAAGTACAGGATTTGTTGGCAACATTAACGTATTATGATTCAAAGATAGATCACATACATAACAGAATTACACATTTCATTGAGAAATCCAAGGATTATGTAGAAGCTATCACGTTAGCAACTAAAGGTGTATTGTCGCCCCATTTGTTGCCTATAAGTTACTTAAAATTAATTCTGAAGAACGGAAGGGATAAACTAGGCTATGTTCCTTTGTTAGACGAACATAGGTTAGAATTTTATTACAGCCTAATTACAGTAAACGTAGATAATAACAAGATTAGGATTACAATTCCCTTTGATTCTTCTGATGCCTGGCAATCTTACAGGATATCACCATTTCCGACTTTCATGACGAATCACTCAAATCCAGTAATATCCAGTTTGACAGGACACGTATTGATTTCCCCAGACAAGGAAACATATACGGTCATTAAAGACTTAAATCAATTAACTCACTGTTCAGACGCAATGGATAGAAAAATATGTACAGCTGACTCATTTGAATTCCATAAAAACTTAATGGATTCATGCGAGTTAGGTATAGTGCTAGACGGTGCTCTCTCCCATACAAGTGAAAATTGTCTGGATAAGCTTTATCCCTTTGACAATAATGAGTTCAATTGCAGACTGAATAATGGCTCGTGGATACGATACGACAAGGACGGCTTCAATGTATCATGCCCTGACGGATCCACGTCCTTCACACATATCTTCGTCGCAGCAGATGGTTGTGTCGGGACTTCCCCGAATTCCATGGTGACTGGTCTACGGACAATCATCAGAGAACGAGCCTACTTCGCGAACTTCACGTGGACCTCTACAATGCCAGCACTTCCTCTCCCGTACAACGGACATGTGGCAAAGCGGTTGATGAAACTTACCGAAAAGGACCACCTGTCACCGACTTATAAAGAAATTCTTCACCCCATACTACTGGCTGGTTTGTGTATCACGGTGGTGATATTTATCGCCGTGAACATCCTTGTTTGGCGTAGGTTACGGCACAGCAAGCAGCTAAAAAGGAATGAGTTGCCTAGCCCCGACAATACCCCCTATTTGATCCAGTTCAAAGCTGTTTGAGTGGCCACCTCATTCGCTAAGGGAGTAATTTGTCGGGAAGATGTTTGTATGAAAAGCTGATTAGTACGCTAGTAATATGTAATTAAAGAAATTTTCTACATTTGCATTGTTAAAAATACATTTAAAACAACATTTAAAAAAATAAATAAAATAAAAAAGGATATAAATCATTTTTTCTCTCGGCATCTAATAAAAATATATAAGCCGGAATGTTAAAAAAGAAAAGAGAAAAAAAAAATAAAATAAAATATATAACAGAATCTATGGGCATCTAATAAAATATATCAGCCCTATATATATATATATATATATATATATATATATATATATATATATATATATATATATATATATATATATATATATATATATATATATGTACGAAACCATGGTACGTGTACGTACCAGGAATTTGTGTTTGTGCACTAAAAATTGAGTATTTTGTTTCTGACAAAGGTAACAATTATTCTTTATCAAGTTACCGAATCATATGTAAGTCAGAAGTTTTTTTTTTTGTTTTTTGGTACCATATAATCATTTGCTAGCAATGTACCATATATATGATCTTGGTTTTATCATGCATTTTTCTTTTTGCTTTGGTAATATCTTTTTTGTATGCATTGTTGTTATTATTTTTTAATGTGCCTATTTGGACATTCGTCCTCGGTTGATTTTGGCTAAAGTTAAATAAAGAATAATACGTATGTCCAGTCACACCTAATAACCATGTTTCGGCTTGTTGTTAAATTTTTGTAAAAAAAAATTGAGATAGCTGGCCGAGCTAATGTAATGATTAGAATAGTTAATATTACATGTTTAAAACAAATGACGTAATATGTCATGTTGGTTGGAGGAGCTAACCCTGGGATTTGCTGTAGTCATTCAAATCGTAAACAGGACATACAATGCAAACCTATGCAAACCTCGGCAAATTGACATTCTTCTTAAACGTCAACACATTGTCTCATCGTGTGAAAGTTTGTGACGTCACCGGATGCAGGTGTCTTCCGAGTTTGTGACGTGTCTTAAATAAACTAAGCATACGATATCTGTGATATCGATAATTTAGTCAGTTCATATCTATACTTCACCAGAATTGGTCATCTGGACCAACCCAGCTTCCTCCAGTGATGGAGATGTTTAACTCTGTTGTTTTTATAGAATAAAGACTTAAAAACTATTAAGATGTATTCAGTTACCATTTACATTCATCTGAAAACAACTCATACTCAATGTGTGCTTATAACAGTAGCACGCCAATACATGCACTAGATACTTCTACATGTTATGTAACATGTTTATTCAGGACAATGTTTTTTTTTTTTTTTTCTAAACGGAAGCTGTTGTCATGAATAGATATTACAACTATTTTTCGTCTTGTAGTGATAGGAATGATGTTGATTTCATTACTTACTTTATTTCTGTTTTTATAGATTGTTAAAACTAATATTACATCTTCACTTCGAATGGTTTATAATTTCCTATTCATTTATGTACTACATCATGGATCCACAAACTCGTTCAGAACGCAAAATAATTTTCAAATTCTAATATTCTTTCAGTCTAGAATTAAATGGGTTTATTTGCAATGAGAAATCTGGCAGACACAATACTTAATTAAGTAAATTGGACCTGTTAAAAAGACGAACACGAAAACCAGATGTATTATTCATTGTATGAGACCCGTGGTGATGAGGATTCCCTTGGCAAGGTTTTATTATTTCTATTTATGACACAATCTCTCTCTCTCTCTCTCTCTCTCTCTCTCTCTCTCTCTCTCTCTCTCTCTCTCTCTCTCTCTCTCTCTCTCTCTCTCTCCCCTTTATATCATATTGCCAATATTAAAATATACATACGCAAACGGCCACACACAAATGCACACATACACGTATCAATACATGCATATATATGTATATATATATGTGTTTTTATGTGTGTATATGTATATATTTATAATAGGAATAACGCTAAGAGACAGATAAAGAGCAGCATTGATACGGGAGCAAACTAATGTAGAGGATATTTTAACAACATGCAAGAAAAATGAATGGACATATGATGAGAATGACAGATTAAAGATCCCTAGATATTGCAAATGAAGCAGGGGAAGGAAGAGAAGAAGACTGATTGACGAGTTAAGAAGATTTGCCGGTATAAACTGGTATAGAAAGACCATAAATGGACGCGAATGGAAGGGCATGTCTGTAGCATTTTTCTTGCAGTGGGCTAGTCACAGCTGATGATGATGATAATATATAAATATATATATATATATATATATATATATATATATATATATATTTATATATATATATATATATATATATATATATATATATATATATATATATATATATTTATTTATTTATATACATATATGTGTGTGTGCGTGCGTGCGTGCATGTGCGTACATAGTGTATGTATTCCTATTAGTGAGAAGCAACAGCATCATTCAGATTCGTTACGAAAGGAAACTGGACAAACGGGAGAAGGTAGAGAAAAGCTACGACCATTCTGAGTTGAAATGCATTTCCTATTTGCAGTTGTCCTGAAAACAGTCTGTATTGTGAGTCTTTTATTGCACACAGCAACGGCCTCGCTTTTATTCGATTCTCCGTCTTCTTCTTCTTCTTTTTGGAACGACTACTGGAAAGTTGAGATGAGCAAAGCAAGAACAAACAACGAGAGAAAAGCAAATAGAAGACAAGCTGGAGGGCCGATCGATTGAAGAAAGGTTTTACATGATTTGTTCGCCTTCTAGTTTATACGGTTGCTTGTTGTTACACTTAGCTAGTGGTGGGGCGGGGGGGGGGGGGGGGGGGGGGTCGTCGATTCCCCCTCTTTCCTGAAGGTTCAAGTCTGGTTTTTCGTCTAGAGAGACATATCTCTGGGGTAGGGAGGGTGGAGAGAACACGATCACTAGATGGGCCCAGGAGACGCAGCTGAGAGAACTTCCTGGAAAGCCTACATGCTTTACATTGGGTTTTGGAAATCAAAGTTAATCGAAATGGCACAAAGGCAAATTAGCATGGAATAGACAATAAAGAAAAAAATTAGAAATTGATGATTAGGGAATTTAGTTAGAATTAATATTAAAGAAAGAATTTTAAGATAATTTCAAGCACATTTTGTATCTGTAATATTATAAAGCAACACCATGGTAGTCGAGTACGAGGATTAGTGGGTCCCAATGATACCTGATAAAGAGAGGTTGCGAGTGAGCAATATTCGCATTCATAATAAATTACAAATGGCTAATAAACGTTTAATACTGTGACCCATGTCATTTATTTTACAATATACAATTTCATCGCGTATCACTTCGAATTTCTTTTTACAACAGACTCATTAGACTATAAGCAGTACAACTTGTTCGGATATATAAATCGGAGAATTATAACCGCATAGTGTTAATAATATTGAACGCCATAAAATATGTGACTATACTGTATGCTGTACAGCATTTTTCCAGGAATATATCGCACTCCCCAAGAAAGATTAGATCACCAAATGTTCAGCTGGGCTCCACAAGGCACTAGGAGAGTTGGAAGACCCAGGCCTAAATGGCTGAGGGCTATGAAGCGCGAAGTAGGAGGTGATGGATGGAGAAGTATTGAATTAAAAACTCAAGATGGAGACGACTGACAAAATCTAACCCAGGCCCTTTGCGTCATTAGGCGTAGGAGGAGATAATGACGATGATATATATATATATATATATATATATATATATATATATATATATATATATATATATATATCACTAAGCTGAAGGAAGGATCAGTAAATGGAAGTTATGATCTAACGCTTTCGTGTTGTCCTCTTAAGAGTTATGACAAGACGAAAGCGCTAGGTCAAAATTTCGTTTTTCTGATCCTTCTTCCAGCTTAGTGACAAATGTAAACATCGCATGCTTCAGTGATAGATCTTTCTTTAGTGTTTCCTTAATTTTGGTCTGATTGTGTTTACGAATATCTTGGGTTGTTAGTTTGCTTATTATTTTGAATAGTTTTAATTCTATTTCAGCTCTCTTGGCTGTCACCCTCATTTCTAATTTTTTCTTCTTAGGTTTTTGGTGTTTTCTGATAGTTTTCCTTGATTTTTTTTAGGAACTCTTCCACCAATCTCTTGAGCTGATTCTAATTCAAATTTTATCAAATTACTGTTCATTTCTTATTTACTTTCTTCCATTTCACCATGTAACTGAGAGTACCTACTTAGTAATGCCAAACTAAACTCATCAGATTTTTCTCTTATTACAGGAGTGTTTATTTTCTTTCTCTTTCCTTAGATCTAAACAAGTTTTGCTTCTTTTCTTTCTATGGTCTCTTGATTTTAGCTTGTTTAACACAGCTATATCTTTGACTTAGTTAACTTTTTCACTGAGAATAAACTCTATTTCATTGTTCGTCATTCCATTTGGGCTTCTCCATACCCATTTTCTATGTAACTTTTTATGAAAGAAACTCTTCATGTTTTAAGATTATTTCTTGCAGCAAATAGAATTTGCATGTCTCCTCTGCCAATCCTTTTGTCTACTCCAAATTTACCCACTGCCGATTCTCCTCTCTTATTCTGACCTGCTTTAGCATTAAAATCCCAAAACAAATCTAAATTGAGTATTATGTTTTTTCAAAGATATCTCCAGATCTTCGTAAAAAGTTTCTCTTTCTTCCTTATTTTATTGGATGATGTTGGTACAACTTCTTATTTAGTTTGATA
>NC_090737.1:99299604-99329604 GCF_036898095.1 Palaemon carinicauda | reverse complement strand
TGCAACCCTTCCAGAAACAACATTATTACTTCCATTCTTGTCTGTTTGTCTTTAAACAATTCCAACTCTTAGTGAGATAAAGATTCACTTCACGAACATCATGGCTCTAGCGAATTGAACCTGTAATGT
Source organism: Palaemon carinicauda (assembly GCF_036898095.1). Classification (NCBI taxonomy): domain Eukaryota; kingdom Metazoa; phylum Arthropoda; class Malacostraca; order Decapoda; family Palaemonidae; genus Palaemon; species Palaemon carinicauda. The sequence goes on along the minus strand of NC_090737.1, from coordinate 99,329,475 downwards.
TTCTCAAGATGATATTTATTTTGAAATTGAGTTTTATGTAACTGGGGGATATAAACTCGACGCTATATATATACACATATATTATACACACACACATAAACATATATATATATATATATATATATATATATATATATATATATATATTTATATATATAATGACAAATTTTGCCAGCGGGAAGGGGGGAGCCCCACCCTGCCAGCGGGAAGAGGGGAGCCCCGCCCTGCCAGCGGGGGGGGGGAGCCTCGCCCTGCCAGCAGTAAGGGGGGAGCCCCGCCCTGCAAGCTGGAAAGGGGGGAGCCACGATCTGCCAGTGGTAAGGGGAGAGCCCCGCTCTGCCACCGGGAAGGGGGGAGCCACGCCCCATCAGCGGGAAGGTGGGAGCCCTGTCCTGCCAGCGGGAAAGGGGGAGCCCCGCCCTGCCAGCGGGTAGGGGGGAGCCCCACCCTGCCAGGGGGAAGGGGGGAGCCCCGCCCTGCCAGCGATAAGGGGGGAGCCCTGCCCTGCCAGCGGGAAAGGGGAATCCAGGAAGGGGGGAGCCCCGTCCTGACAGCGGAAAGGGGGAGCCCCGCCCTGCAGCGGGAAGGGAGGAGCCCCGCCCTGCCAGCGGGTAGGGGGAGCCCCACCCTACCAGCGGGAAGGGGAAGCCCCGCCCTGCCACCTGGATGCTGGGGGCCCCTCCCTGCCAGCGGGAAGGGGGGAGCCCCGCCCTGCCTGCGGGAAGGGGGAAGCCCCTCCCTTCCAGCGGGAAGTGGGGAGCGCGCCCTACCAGCGGGAAGGGGGAGCCCCGCCCTGCCAGCGGGAAGTGGGGAGGGCGCCCTGCCAGCGGGAAGGGGGGAGCCCCGCCCTGCCAGCGGGAAGGGGTGAGCCCCGCCCTGCCAGCGGGAAGGGGGGAGGCCCGCCCTGCCAGCGGGAAGGGGGGAGCCCCACCCTGCCAGTGGGAAGGGGGGAGCCCCGCCCTGCCAGCGGGAAGGGGGGAACCCCGCCCTGCCATCGGGAAGGGGGGAGCCCCCCACCTGCCAGTGGGAAGGGGGGAGCCCCCCACCTGCCAGCGGGAAGGGGGGAGCCCCCACCTGCCAGCGGGAAGGGGGAGCCCCCCACCTGCCAGCGGGAAGGGGGGAGCCCCGCCCTACCAGCGGGAAGGGGGGAGCCCCCTTCCCTGCCAGCGGGAAGGGGGGAGGCCCACCCTGCCAGCGGGAAAGGGGGAGCCCCGCCCCGCCAGCTGGAAAGGGGGAACCCCGCCCTACCAGCGGGAAAGGGGGAACCCCGCCCTGCCAGCGGGAAAGGGGGAGCCCCGCCCTTCCAGCAGGAAGGGGGAGACCCTCCGGGCTAGCAGGAGGGGGCCAGCCCCGCCCAGCCAACAATAGAGATTTACTGTATGTAGCTTATTTTTAAAAAAAAACATGAAGGGTGAATTGAGGAAAGCAGTCTTGAAGACTTCTTCTTTCTCTCTTTGAGGAATAAGAAGTCTTCAAGATTTTTACTTTGAAGACTTCTTTCTTCTAAGAAGAAAGGGATCAACAAAAAGTGGAATCAGGAAGGCAGTCATGAAAAGAAAACAAGAATCTTGAAGACTTCTTCTTCCTCTCCATGAGGAAGAAGAAGTCTTCAAGATACTTGTTTTGAAGACTTCTTCTTCCTCATGGAGAGAAATAAGAAGTCTTCAAGATTCTTGTTTTGAAGACTTCTTTCTTCTAAGAAGAAAGGGGTCAACGACAAGTGTAATCAGGAAGGTAGTCATGAAAAGCAAAACAAGAATCTTGAAGACTTCTTCCTTCTCTCCATGAGGAAGAAGAAGTCTTCAAGATTCTTGTTTTGAAGACTTCTTCTTCCTCATGGAGAGAAAGAAGAGGTCTTCAAGACTCTTGTTTGGAAGACATCTTTCTTCTAAGACGGAAGGGATCAACGACAAGTGGAATCAGGAAGGCAGTCAGGAAAAGCAAAACCAGAATCTTGAAGACTAATAACTGATTTATTTGAAAGGATTCGGACAGTAAATACAGGAAGAAGAGGGAGACAGGAAGGAGAACAGGAGAGAAGAAATGAAGAAGAAGTCTTCAAGATTCTTGTTTGGAAGACTTCTTTCTTCTAAGAAGAAAGGGGTCAACGACAAGTGTAATCAGGAAGGTAGTCACGAAAAGCAAAACAAGAATCTTGAAGACTTCTTCCTTCTCTCCATGAGGAAGAAGAAGTCTTCAATATTCTTGGTTTGAAGACCTTCTTCCTCATGGAGAGAAAGGAGAAGTCTCCAAGATTCTTGTTTTGAAGACTTCTTCTTCCTCATGGAGAGAAAGAAGAAGTCTTCAAGATTCTGGTTTTGAAGACATCTTTCTTTTAAGACGGAAGGGATCAACGACAAGTGGAATCAGGAAGGCAGTCATGAAAAACAAAACAAGAATCTTCAAGACTAATAACTGATTTATTTGAAAGGATTCGGACAGTAAATACAGGAAGAAGAGGGAGACAGGAAAGAGAACGGGAGAGAAGAAATAAAGAATCCGAAAAGGAGAACTAGTTATTATTTGTTGATCACTTTATGATTGTGCGGATTTGAAATGAAAAATATGGAATACCGATGCATTTCCAAATCGGATTCAAATTGTCATTCGTCTTGAGCAGGATTGTTAGAAAAGATAAAAAGATGGTTTTAATCGTTTTATTGATCAACCCAAATTTGCAAGATTTTATCACCAACTTGCCTCCGAGGCCATGAAAAAGGAAACAAGATTTGGGTGATGCAGAAAATGCTTTGGTGAAAGTTAAGAGAATTATTGATTCTGCTACTTTGGAAGAAACCCAAAATACATCGTCTAAAAGGAATCAACGACAAGTGGATTCAGGAAGGCAGTTATGAAAAGCTAAACAAGAATCTTCCAGACTAATAATGGATTTATTTGAAAGGATTCGGACAGAAAATACAGGAAGAAGAGGGAAACAGGAAGGAGAACGGGAGAGAAGAAATAAAAAATCCGAAAAGGAGAACTAGTTATTATTTGTTGATCACTTTACGATTGTGCGGATTTGAAATGAGAAAGTAAAGTCCATAATGTTGAAGATCCAAAAATAAAGATTGTGCAGAATAAGGCGGAAACTACACAGAAGTAGAAAATATTGAAGGACCAGAGAAAGCTAGAATTCTTCAATCTGAAGTAATTTTTTTTCCTCTAAAAGGAAGAACTTCTAAGGAGAGACACTCCAATTGGACGTCTTCCTGTTAGCACGTGCTAATAAGACAAATAATTATCTAGGACCGACGAAGGAACGGGTTTGGGATCGGAGATTTTTGTTTTACTGCGCCCCGGATTTGAACTTCGGGCTCCAGCTTCGGTCGTCATTTTGTGTCAGACTCATCATCATCTGTCTGCCATCAGTGTTCATGTCATCCAACACAAGTAACAGCTTTTAAAATATACAACCAGCGCTCCGTTCCCCTTAGGGGCCGTGGTCTGCCCTGTATATAGGCGGGTCAATCTAAATCATCATCACCAGGAGAGGCAATTTGAGACTCGAGACCTCTTACGGTCATTATAAACAGGATATTTTAATTGCAAAGGGATCAATGGTTCAATTGGGTTCCGTCGTTATGAAACGACTTCAAGATGTTTGTCAAAAGAAATTCGGCCAAGAAGCACAACGGCAGGAGGAGAGGAACTGGCCAAACGAATACTCTGAAGAAAGAGTTTGTTGCCCTTCATCAGGACCCCTAAAAGATTGATACACAATCGGGACGTCAAAACGAAAGTTAGCTTACGGGAAGAGTAGGAATAGGGTACCTTCACACGCGCGCACACGTGTATATATATATATATATATATATATATATATATATATATATATATATATATATATATATATATAAAATATATATGCGTGTGTGTGTGTGTTTGCTGGGTATTAATTTCTTACCTGTTACTATGTTGCTAATTTCTTTGATAAATTAATTCATGGGGGAATAAAACATTAAAGGGGAATTCGTATAATTATGTTTAGATATAGCTGACCATAACAGACAGTAAGTAGAGTATTGAGAAACTAGGTCTTCCTTATTCCTTTTTTCCTATGGAATTAAAACACTCTTCATGGATGTTGATGCTTAAGGAGGTGTAGACCCAAATGCTATTTTTCCTTCGTTTTTTATAAAGACCACTGATTTCTTAGCTCTTAAGTTGTCTGCTATTTTTTTCAAGTTATCAAATTATATATATATATATATATATATATATATATATATATATATATATATATATATATACATATATATATATATATATATATATATGTATGTATATATACATATATATATATATATTTTATAGTCACAAAAGGAGAACTGAGATTGTGTTTTAATTTTTCCTTTCGTAGCTTTAATACTTTAATATATTATGCTCATTGCGTGTTAGCTTTTGTGATTTCCACACACACACACACACACACGCATATATATATATATATATATATATATATATATATATATATATATATATATATATATGTATATATATATATATATATATATATATATATATATATATACATATATACATTGTATATATATACATATATGATGTATTATAGCCACGAAAGGAAAAATGAAAAAGACTTGATTGGAGTTAGTACTTTCATCCACTCAGGACATTATCAAACTCAGCAATGAGAATACATATACAAAGACATCGTATTTATACAGGAGAAGGGGATCCAACAGCTGTCAGTTTCTTAATAATTCCGGAGAAGTCAGATTTTAGATAAAAGGATAATACTGGATTAGCGGAAAACAGACCTGGACTTAGATTCAAATTTCTACCTTGAGTACAGGAGATTAAAAATGATTCAACAATATTCCTTTGGAAATAGTCATTTACATGGATTACTTTTTCCGTCTTTGACCAACCAATTCTGTGACTTGACCCTAACCAGTGGGAGGCCAAGGCATTATTAAGAGAACCCCTGGAGACGGCCACCTGATGTTGTTTTAATCTGACTGGTATACTTTTTGATGTTTGGCCAACATAAAATAGGTTACACTCTGAACAAGGAATGCTATATATTACATTATTATCATTTCCAGAACTATTCTTAATTAACATGTTTTTTAAAGTACAATTATATTTAAACACTACAGCAATATCTAGTTTTTTCAAAAGGGGTATAACATCTAAAAAACAAACATGAAATGGCAAACAAAGCATATTATTAATTGTTTCCTTTCTCTCTAATTGGACACTATAAAATGTTTTCTTAGCCTTATTCATACATTTTTCTAAGAAATATTTAGGATAACAAAGATCTGTAGCAATTTTTTCTATTTTAGTGAACTCCTCCTCAATGTAATCTGGGCTACAAATTCTCAATTCTCAGATTAAAACAACATCAGGTGGCTGAGTGGATGAAAGTACTAACTCCAATCAAGTCTTTTTCATTTTTCCTTTCGTGGCTATAATACATTTTATATTCATCACGTGTCAGCTTTCGTGATTTCTACACATATATACACATATATATATATATATATATATATATATATATATATATATATATATATATATATATATATATTTATATATAGTGATAAATATTGCACATTTAGACGTGTTTTTCATATTTATATAAGCCTTATATTATACTCCCTTAATATCTGGATCAGAGATCAGAGAACCAAAGGGGAATCAACCCAAGAGATAATAGCTTCTGGTCGGCCGGGCAATCGAACCCTGGTCCGAGAAACTGGCACAAAAATTGGTATTACACACACACACACACACACACACACACACACACACATATATATATATATATATATATATATATATATATATATATATATATATATATATATATATATGTATGTATAATGTGTGTGTGTTTTGTATTTACAGTGGATATTTGAGACGTCAAATGATAATAAACAATTGAAATATGGCAACTTGATTTGTAACTTTTGTATGCTTTTGCTAACAAGACAGCCCTTTACTGTATTTGGTTCGCTAAGGTTGGAGAAGGCTCCGCCCATTTCGTAGTAGTAAGAAGAGCAACACCTTGTCTGTTTTGTCATGGGAACACTAGAGACATCTGACGAAAGATTTCCCCAGAGTGTCGGCGTTCTTTTGATTCTAACTGTACCTATAGTTGTATACGTCAAATTTTCTTTTTTTTTTCTTTACACAGAATATGATTTCTATTTTCATATTAGTAATATACTGTATGATAGAATTCCAGGATTGATTATCAGATTAAATAGAAAGCATAAAATGAAGATCCTTCGACCGTATGCACCAACAGCATCCAAAACAGAGGAAGAAAGAGAAACTTTTTTTGAAGATCTGGAGATATCTTAAAAACCTAAGACTATTTTGCATTTGTTTAGGGGGATTTCTATGTAAAATAGGTCAGGAGAAGAGAGGGAAATCAACTGTAGGCAAATTTGGAGTTGGCAAAAGATTACATTATTTAAAGGGAAGAGATTAACCAGCCAATGAGTCAAGCTCGACTCTTACAGAACTGGCAAGAATAAAATCGGGAGGTCAAAATACTCACATTAAAGATGATAATAAAATATAAAGTAGAGATATAGAAAATATAAGATAAACATAATAAAATTCAAAATAAACACAGAAAATATAGGATGAAAATATAATCTTTATATAAAAGTCCGTGATAAATAGAAATTTAAATCTGATTTATAAAACTTTTATTTCTTAAAAAATTTTCCGAGTCTGATAAAATGACCGTAAAACATTTTGTGCCAAAACATAAATATCTCTTTCTATCAAAAACTTTACAATTGCTAAAAATGTGTTGTGGAAACAACATAGGAGACATATAAAACTTTCCTGAAAAAAAAAACAATCTAATAATCATAATTTTTTTTTTTTATAAAAAAATAAACAAAGAAAATGGACATGGAGATGCCCAAATCTAAAAAAAAAATTGAAATAGATTTTATTCTCAGTGATAAAGTTGATATAGTTAATGACGTGAAAGTGTTAGATAAATTAAGATTAATTGACCATACAATGGTTAGAAGCAAAATGTGTTTATGTCTTAGGGAAAAAAATTAAGAAAATAAACACTCCTGTAATAAGAAAAAAATTGCTGGATTAGTGTACATAGGTTTAGCTGAGTGCATGTTTAGACATGGCTGTGTAATATATCACAGACACATAGGCCTACTGTAGATCTATGTGTGTGATATATTCCGCAGCCATGTCTAAACATGCACTTAGTTGTGGCAAGCAGCTCTTCTAGGAGAAGGACATTCCAAAATCAAACCATTGTTCTCTAGTCTTGGGTAGTGCTATAACGACTGTATCATCGTCTTCCACTGTCTTAGGGTAGAGTTATTTTGCTTGGGGGTACACTTGGGCACACTATTCTCTCTTATTTCTCTTCCCCTTGTTATTTTGAGGTTTTTTATAGTTTATATATGAAAGATTTATTCTAATGTTATTATTCTTAAACTTCTCATGTAGTATATTTTCTTATTTACTATCCACACTGTCCTATTTTCTCCGTTGAGACCCTTGGCTTATAGCATCCTACTTTTCAAACTAGGGTTGTAGCTTAGCAAGTAATAATAATAATAATAATAATAATAATAATAATAATAATAATAATAATAATTACAAATGAGCAGCAAAGAGGAAAAGTACCCAGAACCTATAGGATTGTTGCTATTAAACTTCGATCTAGCGAGATTGCAGGAATAACTCTGACTCTCTCACTCCCCTCCCTCTCCCCTCCCCTTCCCCTCTCCCCTAACTCTATCTCCCTGAAACCTACTGTGGAGAATATGGGCGAAGGAGGTGGCTCACCTCAGAGAAAATAGTCTTCATAAAAAAGAAAAAGTACTGGCATTTGGTTGAGCCACTGGTTGTTGACTCGTAAGCCCTCCCCCCACGACAAGGGAGCCAGTATTGGGAGGGAAAAAAACCCCGGAGAAGTCATGCTTCTCCCCTTTCAAAAGTTTTATTCCTAGATTATTAATCTCACAAGAAATTAATAACCTAAGAAAGTTCCTTACAAATAAAACTTCTACTTGAAATTAAACCCAAACTAAAAAGTCCCCCTACAGACCGTAGTAACAGTCAACTACCTTATACCAAAGATTACAAATAAACTGAACAAACCTGTTACTGGTCTTCTCCACCTCCTGTCCATTTTGCAACATCCTTAGGGTCCTGCTCAATTCCTCCAGAGATGGCCGCTCCTTTGTGTCCTTAGACAAGCTCCTGCTGACGAGGTTCTTCAGAACCTGATTTTCTCCAAATCCAGGTATCTTCTCCAACAGCTTCCCAAAGGAGAAGATGTCCGTCTTTGGGCTTGTTCGTCTGCAATCCTTGCTCAGCACTGGGTCATAATGATACCCCTCGAAATTCTTAACCGGTCTTGGAAACAGTCTGGTTCCAAAGAGCAAGCAAAACCCAAAATCAATTATTGTGGCCACTGGGTCTTCCGGGCACACACTCTCTTCAATCATTACATTGCCAGCATGCAAGTCATTATGACCAAGGCCTTTCCTGTGGATGCCCCCAAGAATCTCCGTCACCTTAGCCAGCACACCAAAAATCCTCTGCACATCATCTGCGTATTTACGCATAAACTGACTTAGATTGTAGCCGCCATTGTAAGACATGGCTATGGCTACATCACTCTTGGTGTCACGCCGTCCATACAGAACAGGAACTCCTTTAATTCCAGCCAGCTTCTCTAAACATTCGGCTTCTCTGAAGAAAGCTTGTCTTTGCGCAAGTCCATTATCCTTCAAGACCTTCAGCACACCATCTATCCAAACTCTTTTCGATCTGATCCTGCATCTGAGGGCCCTTCCATACGAGCCTTCCCCAAGGAGTCTTCTTGTCCTGATATCACTCCGTTTCAGCCTTCTGTGGGGGTCACTTGCGGGTTCCAGCTTCACTTTCTTTGGGGACATCCGTGACTCTTCCTCTCTCCGCTTCCTCTTCGTACCAGCTTTAGCGAATCTTGCATCTGGTTTCTTCTCGGGGCCAAGTCTTCTTTTCTTTGGAGAGTTCCCTCTTCGACCATCCCCACTCAAATCTTTCCTCTTCAGAGTCTTCGGCATCGTTGCTTCTATTGAGAACTAGGTCTGCCAAACTTACCTTATGAACAAAGGACCTTCTAAGACTTACCTGCAGTTCTCAATGGACGTGGCACCCAAATACCTATCTTTATATACCCTAGGTTGAGATATTTTTCCGATTTTTTAATTTTTGAAAAATCCACGCAATTTTTGAAAAATTTCCAGGCTTCTGAAGGCTATAAAAGTCTCTTGGAACCGAAAGTCTTCAGCAACGATCATTCACCAACGCAGTCTTCAAGAAAGCAATATTGATTCTCGCTCTTTAGAGCTCCTGACGATCCTCTGGAGACATATTTAGGATTACGTCAATATTCTGGTTTTCGACTTTCCTATTTCTTGGAATTCCTAGGATTCTGAAGACTGAAAAACCCTCGTAGCCGAAAGTCTTCTTTTCCAATAATTCGATATCGTCTCCATCAGTAGAGTCCCCTGGTTTCTTTGGAGTCAAAACTAGGATTTCTGTGATACTTTTATTCCCTGAAATTCTTTCTATTCTGTTTCACTCGAAATTGACAATAATACATTACGAAAATTATAATTTCCACCTAAGTAACTGGAAATGAGAGAGAGAGAGAGAGAGAGAGAGAGAGAGAGAGAGAGAGAGAGAGAGAGAGAGATCTGGAATTCTCCGGGAATATGTTACGTAGACGTGTCTAGACACGCAATTAGCATACACAACGAATACAATTCCAGTTATTAAAATGAACAGCAAAGATGAAAAAATTCTCAAATAACATAAGAAGAGCAGCAGCATTAAACTTGACTCCATCTTTCATCAATAACTCGGAATCTCGAAACCTGTGGGGATTCCGAGCGAGGGCTGAAGTTCACCTTAGTTGCTTCGCTATCAATTGTTTTGAAAGAGCTTCAAGGGCAAGATAATATTGGTAAAAAACAAAAACAAATCACAAATAAGATAAAAGAAATATATATATATATATATATATATATATATATATGAGACCAAATTTAAATGAAGGGTAAGCATAGGTTGGAAAGCTTTTTGTAAACAAAATGACATTATGAAAAGTATAAAGCCACTTTTTCTCGAAAAAAGAAAAGAAAAGTATTTAATGAGATGGTCCTACCGGTATTAACTAATGCATCAGAAACTTGGAACGTTACTAAAGATTTAGGTATAAGTTAGTAACAACTCAAAGAGATATGGAAAGAATAATGATGGGAATAACAAGAGACAGAAAAAGAGCAACATGGATACGAGAGTAAACTAATGTAAAGATTATTCAACAACGTGTAAGAAAAAGAATTGGATATGGTCAGGACATATAATGAGAATGAAAGACAATAGATGGGCATTAAGAATAACAGAATGGGTCCCTAGAGATTCTAAAAGAAGCAGGGGAAGGAACAAAAGACGATGGATTGACAAACTAAGAAAATTTTCGGGTATAAACTGGCATAGAAAGACCATAAACAGTGGACTGGTAACTGCTGCTGATGATGGTAATAATTATATATACTATATACTGTACGAGTATATCATCACCATCAGCCGTTACTGGTCCACTGCAGAACAAAGGACTCGGACATGTCCTTCCACTTGTGCCTGTTTATGGTCTTTCTATGCCAGTCCTCACCCGAAAACATTCTTAGTTCGTCAATCCATCGTCTTCGCTTCCTTCCCCTGCTTCTTTTGCCATCTCTAGGGACCCATTCTGTTATTCTTTATTTCCATTTATTATCTATCATTCTCATTATATGTCCTGCCCGTGTCCATCTCTTTTCCTTAATTTTTGTTAGAATATCCACTACTTTAGTTTGCACTCGTATCCATGTTGCTATTTTTCTGGTTCTTAGTGTTACTCCTATCATTATTCTCTCTCAGAGTTGTAAATAATTTATCGTGTTCCAAGGGTTTAGTAAAACTCCAGGTTTCTGATGCATAAGTTAATACTGGTAGGACCAACTCATGAAATACTTTTCTGTTCAGAAAAGTGGCATTTTACATTTCATAATCTAATTTTCTTTACCAAATTCTCTCCATCCCATGTTTATCCTTCTTTCAATTTCGGGCACGCGTCCCGGGAAAACATTTACTGTCTGTCCAATTATGCATATTAACAATCTCTAGAGTTGGTCCATAACTCTAATTCGTTGTCTCTACATTTTCACCAAACAGTATATTCATTTTAAGTCCTACATTTCTGCTTTCTCTTTTCAAATCTTTTATCATCTTTTGCAATTCCACCCATGATTCATTAAACAAATTTATGTCATCTGCAGTTCTTAAGTTGTTAAGGTATTCCCCATTAATATTAATTCCTACATTTCCAAATCTAAATACTTAAAAACCTCTTTTAGGGATGCTGTAAATAATTGAGGAGAGATGGGATCTCCCTGTCTAACTCCTTTCTCAATCAGAATTTTTTCACTGTCTTCATGTACTTATAGGATTGTTGTACTTCCTGTAGACACATCTTCAAGTGTTCTGTTTTTTTACGATCAAAACTTTCTCGTAGCTGTTTGTTATACTCGTTGATTTTTCCATTGGTAGGTTGATTACATGGATTTGGTCAGTTGTTGAATACCTTCTTCTTAAGCCTACCTACTCTCTTGGTTGATTAAAGTGTAGCTGTTTCTCTATGCGGCCTGATATGATCTTTCTAAATATTTTATAAGTTACTAAGAGGAAACTTATTGGGCGGTAATTTTCGAGATCTTTTGTGTCTCCTTTTTGTGAATTAGTATAATGATAAAGTTTCTCTAAGCTGTAGGTATAGAGCATTCTTGCAGACATTTGATGTAGAGTTCAGCGAGTTTTAATACTATGAAATCTTCTCCATCTATTATCAAATCAATTGTTAAGCCATCTTCTTCTGCTGCTTTGCCTCTTCTCATACCTTTTAATGCTTTCTTTACTTCTTCTTTTACGTTTAGTACCGACTCAGGTGTTTCCTTATTTCTATTTAAAGGTTTAAAGGCCGCTCATGAATGGCAGAGGCAAGGGACAGTGACATTGCCCTATCAAGCAGGACAATGCCCTAGAGACTGACCCTATATACATATGTTCAGCGTTCTGGCCCCCTTTCCACCCAAGCTAGGACCAAGGAGTGCCAGGCAATGGCTGCTGATGACTCAACAAATAGACCTAAAAGTGAATGACGGTCGTTTATAATTTTGTCAATTTTTGGGTCATAGGTGACTTGGCTTAGTCAATTTTGGACGTATTTGGACGTAATCCAAATCTGGATCAATAGTCTGGATCAGATGCAAATCGAATGTCGTTCTTTTCGTGTCAACTTCATCCTTTGGCGGAGGTAAGAAGTCTGATTGCTCTTGTTATAGTTTTGACTATATTGTGGGATGGTTTTTCATTATCGAATAGTTGAGGTAATGTTATTTTGTAAGTTCAGAATTGATGAAAATAGTGTTTCTTGTTGAATAGGTTTACATAAGTCTCGTTTCATAGTTTATTGGTTTCCTAATTCTTTATCATTATTATTTACTACTAGGGTGGCCAGGGCACTAGTCACGGCACACCCCCCCCCCCCTGTTGAGATACTACCGCTAGAGAGTTATGGGGTCCTTTGACTGGCGAGACAGTACTATTGGATTCTTCTGTCTGATTACGGCTCATTCTCCCTTTGCCTACATATACACCGAATAATCTGGCCTATTCTCTATACTCCTCTGCCCTCATGCACATGACAACACTGAGATTACCAAATAAATTTTCTTCTCTTAATGGGTTAAGTATTGCACTGTAATTATTCAGTGGTTACTTTCCTCTTGGTAAGGGTAGAAGAGACTCTTTAGCTATGGTAAATAGCTCTTCTAGGAGAAGGACACTCCAAAATCAAACCATTGTTCTCTTGTCTTGGTAGTGCCATAGCCTATGTGCCATGGTCTTCCAATGTCTTGGATTAGAGTTCTCTTGCTTGAGGGTTCACTCGGGCACACTATTTTATCTTATTTCGCTTCCTCTTTTTTTTTTTATCAAAGATTTATAGTTTATATAGGAAACATTTATTTTAGTATAACTGTTCTTAAAATATTTTATTTTTCCCTGTTTCCTTTCCTCACTGGACTATTGTCCCTGTTGGAGCCCCAGGGCTTATAGCATCCTGCTTTTCCAACTAGGGTTATAGCTTAGCAAGTATTAATAATAATAATAATAATAATAATAATAATAATAATAATAATAATAATAATAATATATTCTATTTTTATAGAATATTCCTTAACTATCTTTAACTTTTCCAAATCAGGCTACTTTCCCTATCTCTATTGGACTGTTACGGTTTTAACATTTTGCTTTTACACCTGAGTTTGATTCAAAACAATAAAAATAATGATAATAATCATACTAGTTGATATTATTATTATTATTATTATTATTATTATTATTATTATTATTATTATTAGCCAAATCCAACGTTGTTTAACATTGCAGATTTGAAGACCAGTACAGTAGGATTTTTTTCAGCTTTTTATTTTTATTTTACAATGATGTACAACAGTACTCCATGATTTAGCGGTAATGTATTCATTTTCGAAATGTTCTAGGATCCACTACACCAAAAAATAAAATAAAATGTACATAGAATATAGAAATGTAATTTCCGTTGGGCATTCCGATTTCTATTTCACTGGAAGGTTATCTGCCTGATAGAAATTTTTTTGTTTTTTTGTTTTTTTGTCTTAAAAAAACAATTTAATCGTATCACTGTATTACAATGGATACTGCTTGCATGAGAGATGTGAACGTATGTCGTCTATATATGAATACTATGAACACGGAAGTTTGCATTTCAAAGGCCTCTGATATTTGATCGACTCGGCCATCCTACAAAAAACAAAGTCTGTAAAGCGAGGTCGTTAGACTTTCAGATGAGAAGTTTGTTAACAGAATTTTTTTCTTTCATATCTGATATAAAAGTTACATTAAAACATGGCGTACCACAGGTGTTTCATACATGCTCATACACTGTATCAGTATTTCATGCATTAGTCTGAATTTTTGTGACATTCTTGCTCAGAAGTGCTTGTATATAAACTTGATATTTGTTGAAATAAAGTTAGTCACATTCATCTCCTCTCTTTGTTATAACTTAACAGCAATCTGGGATAATTGGTGACCGCCAGAGGGCCAGCTCCCTCCTGCCTTCCCCCTCCACTGCTGTGTCTTACTGTTTGGTGGTGCCGTCCTCCGACCCTGACTCTTCTATGCATGCCACATTCATGAAAGTACTGCCCTTGTCCAGTACAGAGGCATCTCTTGGTTTCAGTGCACCGGGGTTTAGTTTCACATCAAGGAGGTGACTCGCTCAAGCACCAAAGTGGACTATATTCTCACAACGATTCCCAAGGACACTTTCCCGGAAATCTCAAATTGATTTTGTGACCAAGCGGACACAAAACACACCTCTTGGAATAGTACTCCCCATCGCCAGCTGCTCATATAGCCAAGCTTTTCCATCTTTCTCAACAATCGTTCGGGGTACAGTATCGCTCGCCTGAAACCTGCCACAAATGGTTTTCTTTGGAAGGTGAACTTACATCGTGCCCTTTTGGTATAACGCCTACCAGAATCTGTAAGTGCTGCCATCCCTGATGTCGATATTTTGTCCATGAAGGACCTAATGATCAAAGTTAACGCTCTTATGGACAGCCACTTCACCACCTTCAAGACTTCTATCAACATGTCCACTCCTGACAAAGAGGACAATTATTAAACATCTAATGAATCTGATGTAAATGCAGTAGAACGAAATGCAGTAGGACACAGACACCCACCCCGGCGACAAAGCTGCCCACCACCCACATATGTAATCCCTCGCTCACGCCCCAACTAGCAACATATCCAGTCATTTACTGATGCCTATCAGCTGCCGTTATTCTACTACCACTCTAGATTCGTGACTGCTATAAAGAAATGTACGATTGGTTGTCAGTGTCCATCGCTTGTAGTGGTGACCTCCCCTATCACTAATCTTTTGTTTTTACATGATGTAGGTACTGGCGTGGGATTTTTGGTAGACACTGGGACTTGACTCTGTCAGTCTAAGTCTGCTGAAGTCCACCTGATAGCTGCCAACGGATCTTCGGACTTCACTGACGGGCATGACACCCTCACCTTATCTTTAGGGAGTGCCAAATATCATTGGAAGTTTCTAGTTGCTGACGTCCCTTGCCAATCCTCATGGAGAATTTCCTCTCGGATTTCCACTTCCTTGTTGATGTTTCTTACCGACGGTTAGTGAACACAGTCTCCTACTCTTTGAGATCTCTTCAACCTGGCTCCTCTGACCTTGCTCTTCACATCAGTGCACCCACGGATGCCTATGCCCACATCTTTACTTCGTACCCAGAAGTCTTCCTCACATAACTTCGCATAAAGCCCAGAGTTCCAACAGAATACGGTATTTATCACCATATCAAGACAACCAGTCCCCCAGTATTTGCTAGATTAGCTGTCTGGCATCTGATCATTGGACCATCTCTAAACAAACGTTCGCTGGAATGGGCCTTTGCCAAAGGCCTCAAGCCCATAGTCATTACCCTTACACATCGTCCCAAAGAAAAATGCCTCACTGCACCCATCTGGAGATTACAGGTGTCTGAACAAGCCGACAGAACCGGATCACTACCCCTTCCAAAACATCGACGTTACCTCCTTGCGCAAAGTGAAGGTTTTCTCCACGTTCGACCTTTTGAAGGGATATTTTCAAGTACCTATGAACCCAGAAGACATTCTGAAGACAGCAATCTCCACCCCCTTCGGTACAAACACCTTCAATTACTCCTGTTTTGGCCTTTGTAGTCCAGTACGACAGATGTACCTTTGGCACCAGCGAAGTATCCTTCTTAGGGTACCGAATCAATCCTTAAGGAGTCCACCCCTTCCCTGAGAAGGTAGGAACCATTCAGAAATTGCCCACCCACTTGAATATCAAAGCACTGCAAGAATTCTTTGGCAAGATTAACTATTATCATCGGTTCCTGCCAGCCATTGCCTCTACTCTTGCCCGCCTCTTTGCCTCCCACAAGGGCAAGACAAAAGACCTTAAATGAGGTCCCCTTCAAAAAGCAGCCTTCTGCAATGCAAAGAATGCCCTATCAACTGCTGTTGTTCTTAGTTTTCCCATGCCTCATGTCCCTCTCCTCTCCACCAATGCCAGTGACGTTACTAATGGTGCAGTAATCGAGTAGGTGGAGTACGTCTCACCTGGACAGTAGAAAACTGTCCAATGCAGAATCCGGCTTCTTTACCTTCCACCATGGATTGCTGGCGGTGCATTTGGCTGTCCATCACTTTCGCTACATCTTAGAAGATACGCCCTGAGTCATTTGCACGGACTACTAAATACAATTGTACCCTTTAACACATCCCTGGGAAAATTAATCCCGTTGCTGATGCCCTGTCAAGAAACATTGGTTGTCATTCACCTGGGATTGGATTACAATGCTTTGGCAGAAGCCCAACATAAAGATCCAGAGTGCCAATCATGTAGGCCATTCTGCACCTCCTTCCAATGGGAAGACGTAGCCCTTGATAACTCCATTGCCACCCTCCTCTGTGACGTCAGTTCTGGTAGACCACAACTATGGATACCTGCTCCCATGTGCTTACAGGTGTTTAATTTCATTCATGGCTTTTCACATTCATTGTGCCTATCTACTGCACAGCTACTAGAAACGAAGTTCATTTATCTCGGCATTACTGAGGATGATGAGGATTGGGTCGGCACCTGTGCGGATTCAGAAGTGGGCACCTTCCCTCAACCTCAGAGTCATTTTGCCCATATTCACATTAACGTAGTAGGTCCCCCACCCACCACCATCCCTATGCAAACTGCAACGTCCTCCACATGTACATCCACCTTATTCTCAGGCTGGATATTGAGATTTGGTATCCCTGTGCATATTACTTCTGACAGGGGTACCACTTACACCTCTCAATTGTGGACATCATTAGCAAATATCCTGGGCATCACCCTACATCAGACAACCGCCCTCAACCCTGCAGGAAACAGAATGGTTGAACGTTTTCATTGCACCCTTAAAGCAGCTTTGTTGTCCCGATGTAATAAATCCAACTGGTTTACTCAGCTTCCCTGGGTCCTCCTGGGACTAAAGACCTCTCCTGAAGACGCCCAGGATGTCTCAGTGCCTTAAATAGTGATAGCAACCCGATGGTCATCTATGCTGAATTTTTCCCATCTGCAACTTTCTCCAACAATATCCATGGTCTACGTCTTAGGGAAAAATTTAATCCTAGCCCCAGAAAAACAACACATATTAACTGATTCGCAGAAGGCATCATATGTTTTCCTGCGCAACGACACTAGCAAGCCAGTGCTGATGCCACCTTATGCTGGCCCTTTCCTCATGATCCATCGCACACAGAAGGCTTTCTTAGTTAACATTCGTGGGAAAGAAGACTTGGTCTCCATCGATTGCCTAAAACCTGCCTTTCTTCTGCAAAATGACCCGCCTACAGTGTGCGTCTCAAAAGCAGGGTGCCCTATTTCACATTTATGTCCTTTTTAGGGGTGGTGAGTCATGTACCAAATCTGTTTCACACATGCTCATACACAGTAACGATATATCCTTTTTTTTTTGTATATCGATTTCTCCCCCACTAATAACGGAACCTGTTTAAGCCTGCCTTTTCATACTTTAGTCTGTTTGAATTTTTGTGACATTCTTACTCGGAACCGCTTGTAAAAAAATCGTTATCTGTTGAAAGAAAGTTTGTTGTATTCATTTTTATCTCTTTTATAACCTAACAGCACTCTCGCACAATGGCTTACCAATTTGAAAAGTGTGTATGTGTTTTGTGTGTGTGAGGGAGAGAGAGTGACTGTGTGTGTGTGTTTGTGAGGAGAGAGAGAGAGAGAGAGAGAGAGAGAGAGAGAGAGAGAGAGAGAGAGAGAGAGAGAGAGTACCGTTACCCAAATATCCAAAATACGTGTGTGAAGAAAATATACTTCCGCCCAATTACACATGATACATGCTGTATTTCACAAAAGTAAAAGCAGTATTTGTTGAAAAATAATTAGATCTAATATATTAAGGATTAATTTACTTTTATGTTGCATTAACAAGACGTAATCTCCATAAGCAATCGGCATTAAACCTAGCTGTTGGAATGAATAGGTTCCTATAAAATGCAAACATTTTACATCTTGCAAAAATGCTTCCTATCAATTAAACAGGAAGCTCCTAATATACAAATAAAACTTATAATTTTAAAACTTAAAAAAATAGTCCTTTTAAAGGAAAGCGAATTATACATACATATATATATATATATATATATATATATATATAAATTATATAAATATATATATATATATATATATATATATATATATATATATATATAAATATATATATATATATATATATATATATATATATCATATAATGTACATATTTATAAATCACTAAAAACCCAAGACATTCGTAAGCATAACCAGACCCAAATTGAAGAAACAATAAAGGAAGGAAGAATCATCATATTGATGAACAGAAGACTTGGTATAGGATACCAATATATATTTGCATTATAGGATGTAAAGGAAAATATCAACAATAAAGGTAGGGTAATAATATTGCGGAGGATCTCCATACAATGCTATCTAATATTGATATAAGAATTAATTTTGGCAATAGAAATAATGAAACACCTCAGCCGGTACCAAACGTAACTGTAGAAGTGAAGAAAACATTAGAATACATGAAAAGAGGCAAAACAGCATGAGAAGATGACATAACAATTTATTTAGTAATAGATGAAAGAGATTCCATGATAGTAAAACTGGCTGAACATAGTACAAGATATCTGTAAGAATGCTCTATACCAACAGCTTGGGAAAATTTTATCATTATAGTAATTCACAAAAAAGGAGACAAAAAAAGACCTGAAAATTACCGTCAATAAGTTTACCCCGTAATATATAAAATGTTTACAATGATCATATTATGCTGAATGGGAAGACATAGACTTTAATCACCCAAGAGAGCAGGTAGGTTTAGAAATAGGTATTCAACAACTGGAGATATGTATAGAAGAAATACAACAATTCTAAAACTAAAGCATAGTGAGAAAATTCCGATTGAAAAAAGAGAATCAGTGTGACCCCATCTCTCCTAATCTATTCACAGCATGCCTAGAAGAAGTTTTAAAAATTTAGACTGGGAAAATGTAGGAATTATCATTAATGGAGAATACCTTAACAACTTAAGGGAATCACACAAGATAATAGAAGATTTGAATAAAGCAAGCAGTAAAGTGGGACTGAAAATGAATATGAGTAAAACTAAAATAACATTCAGTGAAAATGCAGATAACAAATAAGAATTATGGACGAACCTTTCTTTAAAAAGAATAGTATTTAGTGAGATGGTCCTACCAGTTTTAATTTATGCATCAGAAACTTGTTGTCTTACTAAAGACTTAGAGCATAAGCTAGTTACAATTCAGAGAGCTATGGAAAGAATAATGATAGGATTAAAACTAAGAGACAGAAAGAGAGCAATATGGATACGAGAGCAAATTAAAGTAAACGATATTCTATCCACATGTTAGAAAAAGAAATGGCCGTGGGCTGACATATGATGAGAATGGCCGATAATAAATGGACATTAAAAATAACAGAATGAGTCCTTAGAAATTGCAAAAAAAGTAGGAGAAAAAAAAGAAGACTGCTGATTGACAAACTAAGAAAGTGTGAGGGCGTAGACTGGTATAGAAAGACCATAAACAGGCGTAAATGTAAAGACATATCCGAGGCCCTTCTCTTGCATTGGACTAGTCACTTCTGATGATGATGATATATATGTACAGATATGTGTGTATGCATATACATGTATGTATGAATATATGTATATTCCTTTATTTGTGTTTGAAACTAAGATAATCTGGGATATTTGTATAAAACCCGTTTAATCAAAATTATGTAAACTGATGATCCATTTTGGGAAAATTTCACGCAACTCGGTTCCACCCTTTTGAGCTTCGAATGGTTTCACGTGCTCTAGAACTCTCTCTTTATAGTAAATATTTGATTCAAGATAGGAGTCTTTTCGTATGTTCGGACTTCCTATTACTTTTATGATGTTAGAGAAAATATTTATATAAACACCAATGAAAACACAACTACAATTCACCCATAGAATAAACATATCCTCCCCCCTCCACACACTAAAGAGGTGGGAGATGAACAATTCCTCCTTCATCTAAGCTTATCTTTCCATATATGCCAATGGTGATAGCGTCCCAATATCCTTATCTTGCCTAAGCTCAAAGAGAAATTGGTAGAATAAATTTTTTCCTAACAAATGGAAGAATATATAAACAACAGAAAAACATAAGCAATAAGGGCATTCCAATTTGCCGGGGAGGGGAAAATGATATTGTCACTAGATTGCGCAATGCGAGTGTTAATTTAACAGATGGAATGGGGGGAAAGTTGCGTGACACATATTACCAATTAATCTGATAATAAAAAAGACCTATCATTTTTAAATAATATCCATATTTCCATTGTTTATAAACATGGCAGCATAGGTGATATTTAATTTCTCCTAATTTATAGGGGCTTTTGAATAAAATCCTATTTTATTTAAATGGAAGGAAAATTTCCACTCTCCGTAGACGGATGGATAGTTATGCTTTTTAGAAATAATTATATTCAGTGATGAATGAAATTGCCTTTATTGACGAGAAAACTTTTTATCTCCATTAACAAAGGGAAAAAAACTTGGATATTGAAAAATAGATTATTGGAGAAAAGTACCGCCGTAAACTTCTCAAAATAAATTTGGATCATTTGAGTCAACGTTGGCCAATCTTCCTCAGTGAAAATATTTGGTATATGATGATAATTATTCTGTTGGATTTTTATTCATGTTGCTGATGTTTGTTTAAGTTGATTTAAGGCAATAGAGCTTCTTAGCCTCTGGGTCTTATAACTCTCTCTGCAATAAGGATTCTTTGAGTAAGTGAATATTTCGCTTGTTGGGAAGTACCGGGAAACCGGAATAAGAAATTCATAATCACATTTACCAGAAATTCGTAACTAAAATACAGTAAGAAAATCATAACTTTATACATTGATAAGTTATTCTATTATGTAAAAAAGTATTAAATTAAACAAAATAAAACCAAAGTAATTTATTTTCTTAGGTATTCAAGTGATTAAGGATTTTACTTCTCTGTCTATTTAAATGAGAGAGAGAGAGAGAGAGAGAGAGAGAGAGAGAGAGAGAGAGAGAGAGAGAGGAGTGGGGTTAATGTATTTGCAAAGACGTTGAAAGATTTATGAGTTTACTTCTCTCAATATATTTTCAGCTTTTCAGAGGATGGAAAAGACCTCATTTCCCTGGCTCTGAAAAAGTCGACAGGAAATTATGGAATTTCTCATACATATAAACAAGGGCCTGACGTGTATTAGCCCCCCCCCCCCTCCTCTCTCTCTCTCTCTCTCTCTCTCTCTCTCTCTCTCTCTCTCGTGTGTTTTTGTTTGCTTCTTATGCTGTCTTCTCTGTATCCTAGTTTATTCCGATGATTCATCCTAATATTTTCTGGAATTATCAAAGTCTACCCTTTCATCGTTTCGATTCGTTCTTTATTATTGTCATTTCTTTATCGCGATACGAACAAAAATATAAAAACCTTTTGATGTGCAGTCATCTGCGCAGGGCTTCTCAGATCTCAATTGATCTGAGGTTCATGAGAATTTCACCATTACGTAAGATCTTTAATGTCTCTACAGGCAAACGTTATTCATAGATTTTAATCAAATTCTGTTGAGACCCGGATTAAGGAACATGGGAGGGATGATAAGAGAGGAAACCAAATAAATATTTAGTTTTCTTTTCTTTTTTATTTATTTATGGTGTGAACAAACTAAAATCTGTTTTGTAGGCTTATGTGTTACAGGCTTGCTTTTTACAGTCTTGTTTTCCTTTTCAAATAATTTGAAATATTTTCTTATAATCAGAATTATTTTTTCTTTTTTTCTTTTAAAACTTGATAAGTTATAGTTTGAGATTTGGGTTCTGTCTCCATATTTTTTTTTATTTTTTTGATTCATTTACTTTCAGCATTCATTAACACTCGGTAGTCGTAATAAATGGAATCTTTTTGCAGTATATTTGTATTATGTTGACAAATAGGCAACCAAATATTCCATGCTAAAACATGAATGAAAATCATTTTTAAAAACTTCATTATTAATATTCATATAATAATGAAGGTTAATTTGGAAATTATTAGAGCATTGTGAATTAAATAATACTTATATAGAAAGCTGAAACTAAGGATGCTACCTGCAATTGCTGTGACAAAGACAACAAATAATTCCACATACAAAAAAAAAAAAAAAAAAAAAAAAAAAAACAGCGATGAAAGTGGTGGAAGTGAAGTCAGTTTCTGCTGTATTGATAAAATATTTAAGAAAATATCTCTCTAAATATCGCCCCACCCCCGTACCCCGCGAAACCACCACCATCAAATCTACACATACCAAATGGAATCCTGGATCCGGTTTAAAATGTAACTTTGTAAAAAAAAAAAAAAAAAAAAAATGCATTGCAGTCCATCAGCAATGATTTCCGGTGTTTCATGTACCTACAAAACCATATACACAATCTAACACATAACCACTGTACACCCAATAATGAAGAGATGGTAACGAGAATAGGGTAACTTAAAGAACACCCAAGGAAAAAAAACACGATTGAAAAATTACCCCAATTTTGGAAAATCGTCCCCTAATCATAACGTACAGTACACCAGTGACAGATAAACGTTTTTAGGAACCAGTAATAGTCTGTTAACAGGGTCATCATGGCCTTAGGGTCCCAAATATCAATTCTACCTTATATGCCCAGAAAATGAGGTCTGCATCACACGTTATTGGTCGAGTATTTTTCAATTAACAACTGTTAACCTTGCATGCTGTGCAATTGCGCACCACGGTTCCACTAGCACCGTAGACTGTATGGTATAAGAGTCAACTAGTTTTAAATGGTGAATGCTACCAAAAGAAAATCTCTCTCTCTCTCTCTCTCTCTCTCTCTCTCTCTCTCTCTATATATATATATATATATATATATATGTATATGTGTGTGTGTGTGTGTGTGTTTGTGTGTGAGTAGTGTGTGAGTATTTTTGTTTCCTCCTTGTAGCTCAGTCAACCCTTCCCCTCAACCCCCCCCCCCTCCCCCAAAGAACGGGATTTCGATATCCTGGAACGGATCTGGAAAGCTTCCACGTGGGCTGCAGCAGTAAATTAGGCGAATAGGGAAGGTGGATGTTGAGGATCGTACTTGGGGTGAAGTGAAGACCTATAACAGATATGAGTAATCATTGTGCCGTCAAAATAAAATCTCTCCACCTCCTGGGTAAAGCCGTCCTCTCTCTCTCTCTCTCTCTCTCTCTCTCTCTCTCTCTCTCAACCAATTTCTGACTAAATATTGGTATCAAATGAAAACGTCCATTCTCTCTCTGTGTCTGTCAGTCAAAGAACTTATATACAAAGGTGTGATATTAGTTATGTGATTAATTATAGATGTGTATATAATATTTTTTGCAGATTCCAAGTCTTTTAAAAGAGTTTTAAATGTATGTAGCAACTGTAGTACTTCAAAAGGGACAAAGATGGGTAATTTTCTTTGTTATTCATTTTGCATCACTCCTTTATATTCTGAGGCAAAACATTAATAGTAAATAATGATAAGGGAAAACGTTGCTCCAAATAATGAACACCTCGAAGAGCTCACTTGTTTTCCTTACGACTTGTACTAATTGGTTTCTGACTGTCACTTAATTCTGTCTAACCTCACTTGAACTGTATAAGATTTGTTGCTTATTACTGGAATCATGTAGAATTTACTTGTAGGCTTACATATGCTCAAACTCTGTATGGTACATTCCTTACATCGACGGATCATAATGTTTGATAAAGTTTGACTACTGTCTACATCGTCATTTATCAGTTCAGCCTCTAAACTTCAGTTATTGAACATATGCCTTCCTCAAGTCCTTCCACATCTATCTGTATGCAGCCATACGGGTCCAATATTACATATATCGATCTATGTCATCTTGCCAGTCGGTCTTATGTCTTCCTTGGTTTCTTGTTTACCCGCGGGCAGAGCCAAGGTCAATCAATACCCACGGTACGTCCAAAAGGTTGCACGGGATTTCCAACGGTTTTCGGTCATCCTAGCTGTGTCCAGCTTAGTTCCACATAACCTTGCTGATGGTTTCGAGGATCCCACTTACGTTTCATTGTTGTTTATGCGTTTGTCCTGGCTGGTGTGATGAGTAAATGTTAATACGTTAATTGACCTTAGTTTTTTTAATGAAAGGATTTTATTTCTTTTAATCATTGTAATAAAATTCTGTTTAGTTTCAATATATTATTCTTGTATTTTACAGGTTATCAAACGACGGTCAAGTCTCATCACAACGTCTGCGTATTAAGGTAAGTGTTGGGTGATATTTTTAATTTGAATATCATGAACGGATGGATGAAGGGCTCATTTCAAGGTTAGAACTGTAAATTTTGAGTTGTCGTTGCGTGAGTCGCTGTATTTTACATTTGTGCTGGTTACTGTGGTTGAAAGGTAGTTTGTTCGCAAATGTTTTTATCTTCGTTTTGTCTTTATTTTTACTTTTTAGAGAATGTTTTTGGTAGTTTTTGAAATGTAATCTATACCTAACAGAGTAAATATCTAACGATGGTAAAATAATCCTTACTTACTCATTGAGCGTGTATGAAACACGTGCTGTACAAGGTCTAGGACCATGCTTTAATAATTTCTTATTGGAGGATTCTGTGCATCTCTATAAGACTATTAATGGTTATGTAGTCTGTCAGTGCTTAACTTTTCCTAAGGTGAATGTAAACGACTAACTGCAGATGTACAGATACTTTTGTCAATGGTAAATTTGAATTTCTTTCGTTCATGGAGCTAAAATACTGATTCAAGTGTTTGGCATTTGCATATGGCTCAGATGTTGAGAATTTAGTTTATCTCTTTTGTTTACCAAATTCTCATTACTTTTATTTCAATAGTTTCTGGAAGTTCACCTTAATCGTTGTGGCTGTTTTTGCCTGCCAGGCAAAGGTGGACTTAATGGTTGCACATGGAAGGCTGTATTTTCTAAAGTATGCCTTGAATCCAGGTCAAATATCAAACATAGTTTGTACCTTTCCATGTTTAAATAGCTGATTTTTGGAATAAGCATATTATTTTTCCCCTCTGCTAAGTGTTATTACTCTCTCTCTCTCTCTCTCTCTCTCTCTCTCTCTCTCTCTCTCTCTCTCTCTCTCTCTCTATCTCTCTCTCTCTCTCTCTCTCTCTCTCTCCTAAATTAAGAACTTTTTGACACACCTCACAGTACATACGCTCTCTTAAGGCATTGCTTCTAAAAAGAAAACTAATCGACCTGAATGGCATAGCATTAAATTTTTTTTAAACCGCTTTAACTATGCATTACTCTGTGTTGACTTTTTTAGTGGTAAAGAGTTTTAGTTATAATTCCTGACTTTGAAATTATAATATTAAATTAGATTAGCTGTGATGTCAAATAAAAAAAGATGATAACTAACTGAATGAATAATCATAAAAGTCAGAGATAGTTTTCGTTATTTTGTTTATTTAGCTTTTGCTTAATAAATGAATTAATAGGCCTCTAGGGTTTATTCATTGTGCTTTTGTAAAATTAATTCTTAGGACGTCTCCAAAGGTGTCATTATAGCGTTATGCAAAATTAACTTTATAATACAAATTAATTTTACTTAACAACCTATTACGTTGTCTCAGAATCGTCACCCCAGAGTCCTTGGGAGCCCCAGAACCTCCTGGCAACTAGCATCTGTCATTGTCTGGAGAGAAGGGATTTACTTTATATATATATATATATATATATATATATATATATATATATATATATATATATATTTATATATATATATATATGTATATATATATATATATATATATATATATATATATATATATATATATATATATATATGTATATAGCTTATGAGCTTTGTCTGTAGGTGTATGATTAGATAATGGATTAGATAATGGATTGTTCCTAGACAATTTAGTTAAGTGAAGTATGCAGCAGTGACTGGAGTGTTTAATATCTCTTGCCACCCATATTTCATCGAAACAGCTTCATGCTGGAAAAAATAAGTCGTATATATTGATATTCATATGTTTATGTGTGATTCTTTGATATTATGTTCAACTATATTTTCGTAAGTCAAAGCAGCAAGAGAAAAGCTTTATCATCTGTATTACATTTTTGCTATGATACCTTGGCGAGGCTTTTGCATTCTATTCCGGGCTACGGAATTACACCGTTTAAATGTTGCACTTTTTGTTTTGTCGGATAAAATCAAAATAATACAGAAATATATCATGGGGCTTTATTCTTTAACATAGGACGCTTCAAAAAGAAAATTGTTATAGTTTTCCCTTTGACAAACTTTTATTTCTGGAAGTCGTGTTGTTTTTTTTTTTTTTGTTTTTTTTTTTGTTTTTTTTTTTTTTTACAGAGCTCATAGATTTTTTCAATCCTTTGGAAATTCAAAGTAAAATTGGGTTAGTGAAAAACGATGGGGGAAAAATTGCTGATATTTCTCGCTCGAAAATTTTTTTGAATTTTTTAATTTTCCTTAGTAATAAACGTATAATTGGATATCACTAAGTCCTTCAACCCCGCGTTATACCTTATGTGCGCATTTGATTATGTTATTCATTTTCTGCTCTTTAGAATAATCTAATCTCTTTAGGATGTTTGTTATTTTCTTTATCTTATTATTATCAATATTATTATCATCATTTTTACAAACTTCCTCATCCAAATATTTTCCAAAAACGCTGCCAATTTTCTTGGTTCATGCGATCTGTGAAAGACCTCTTTTCTCATTCTACCATCAGGTATCATCTATGCTCTCCATCTCCTCTATAAGTCAAGTACTTCCATTCTTCCATTATTCATACTAATATTAATTTTTTCTATCTTACTGTTTTCCATTTTCCTTACTCCTTTCTATTTCCCTTAATACCTTCTTTTCTGCTAATAATCACAATCAACGTGTTACTCTGACAAATACTTTCAAACTCTTCGCTTAGTTTCTGCAGTTTCTCTTCACTATCCAAATTCAGCGATATACTGTATCTTATACAAACATCAACCATTCCACATTCCATTTATTTTCTTATCTATAACTTTGTGCTTATCTTGCTGTCCTTCCTCTGACGTCTTGCATGACTCCACGGTATTAACAAAGACGATTAGTGCCAATGGTTACACAATACACCTCTATCTCAGGACCTCTTTCATTCCATGATTATCACTCTCCCGCTTACATATTCTAACACTTACCTTGTATTGCTTCTCTATCAAATCTAATGTACACTTCTTTCCCAGCATAGAAACTCACGATTAAGTTCAACGACTTTTCCCCTATATCACTTATGGCCTCCATGGGCCCATTGGTAGTCCCTTTGGCACAAATTCCTGGAAACAAATAAAAATGATCAATCTCTCTCTCTCTCTCTCTCTCTCTCTCTCTCTCTCTCTCTCTCTCTCTCTCTCTCTCTCTCTCTCTCTCATCACATATTATGAAAGTGTATGAGAGGGTAATAAAAAAGAAAATAATGAACCATTTGGTCAAAAATAATTTGTTTAATATGGGTCAACACGGTTTCGTACCTGGAAAAAGTACACAGACCCAACTGATAGCTCACTATGAAAACATATACAATAATATGATAAATGAAAAAGACACAGATGTGATCTATCTAGATTTTGCAAAAGCCTTTGACAAGGTAGACCATAACATATTGGAGAAAAAAATGAGAAAGCATAATATTGTGGGAAAGATAGGAAAATGGGTAAAAGAATTCCTGCAAAACAGAAAACAGATAGTGGTTGCAAATGACGAGAAATCAGATGAAGCCCAGGTAATATCTGGTGTGCCCCAAGGTACGGTATTAGCTGCACTGCTATTTGTTATTATGATCTCAGACATAGACTGTGATGTTGAAAACTCCGTAGTGAGAAGTTTCGCCGATGACACAAGAATAAGTAGAGAAATTACTTGTGATGAAGATAGGAACTCACTACAAAGAGATCTAAACAAAATATATGAATGGGCGGAGATAAATAGGATGGTATTTAACTCCGATAAATTCGAATCAATAAATTATGGAAACAGAGAAGGAATGGTGTATGCATACAAGGGACCTAATAATGAGACAATCACAAACAAGGAAGCAATTAAAGACCTTGGTGTAATTTTAAATAGGAATATGTTATGCAACGACCAAATAGCAACACTGTTGGCTAAATGTAAAGCAAAAATGGGAATGTTATTCAGACACTTTAAAACAAGAAAAGCTGAACACATGATTATGCTTTACAAAACTTATGTGCGTAGTACACTCGAGTACTGCAATGTGATATGGTACCCACACTACCAAAAGGATATTGCGCAAATAGAGAGTGTACAAAGGTCCTATACTGCTAGAATAGAAGAAGTTAAGGACCTTGATTACTGGGAAAGACTGCAATTCTTAAAACTATACAGTCTAGAAAGGAGAAGAGAACGCTACATGATAATACAAGCATGGAAGCAAATAGAAGGAATTGCTGAAAACATCATGGAGCTTAAAGTATCAGAAAGAGCAAGCAGAGGTAGATTAATAGTGCCAAAAAGCATTCCAGGTAAACTGAGAAAGGCGCACAGGACATTAATCCACTACGCACCAGCATCGATAATGCAGCGACTATTTAATGTGCTGCCAGCTCATCTAAGAAACATATCAGGAGTGAGCGTAGATGCGTTTAAAAATCAGCTCGATAAATACCTAAGATGCATCCCAGACCATCCAAGACTGGAAGATGCAAAATACACCGGAAGATGTATTAGCAACTCTCTGGTGGATATAAGAGGTGCCTCACACTGAGGGACCTGGGGAAACCCAAACAAAAAATAAGGCAATAAGGTAAGGCTCTCTCTCTTCCTTTTTACTGGCTATCTTCAGTGATTCAACCTTCCTTTTTTCTTCGCTTTCTTCTACTTCTTCATCTTTTGTCGTGTCTTTTAAACGACGCAAATAAGCCAACGATGAAGTTCTGACCTGAATTGTTCTCCTTTGATAAGCGAAAGTCAAAGACTTCCTTTAACTTCTCTTCTCTCTTCAAAAGAAAAGAAAAATAAAAGACTGAAGGAAAACACGATCGTCTGTTTTCAACTCCTCATCAATGGTTTCTCAGTTCTTGTTGTCAGTCCATTTGCGAAGACTCTTGAAGTATTTTCATACTCGCTCGTTCCCGTCCTTGTTTTTCCACTTATTTTCCTGTGTTATTAGGGAAATGCCGACCTCAATCCATGAGGAAAGAGGAAAGCTAAGCATCAGGTTAATGACCCATCTTTTTCTGGCGCTGTTGATGTATTTTTGTGCTGCTTCTCTCTTGCCATTTTTTTTTTTCGTTTTTCCTCTTTTTTTCCTCCACCTTGTTTCGACCTAAAAGCAAAGTGAGCAGAGGGTGATTAATGACCCTGCCAAGTAAACAAATAGATACAATAAATGATTGTCTTATTCACATGTGATATTGCATGTTGGTCTATAATAACTATAAACGACTATAAACGCTTTATCATTTATCAGACATCTTCCTGGTTGAAACAATTGTTTTCAAAATATCGGCTGACCGCGTTGTTATTTGTAAGCAATTAGTATAATTACCGACGTGCAGCAACTA
>NC_090737.1:99262104-99292104 GCF_036898095.1 Palaemon carinicauda | reverse complement strand
TTTTATTTGGTTGTCTTTTTTAGCTTCATCAGTTGTAAAAGGGAAAAATGCGTACATGTATAGATTCTCATGCATAAGTGTACATATTTACGAGGGTGACTCCAGAAAGTGTAACGTTTTAGATTCTGAATGATTAATTCATGAGGTGATAGGCAGCCCGAAGGTCTTCTCTTTTTGTCCCCGACTTGATACACTTCATAGGGTTGACTATCAAGTAGATGTTACTGCTAACATCAATAGAGGCACGAATTGGATCAAATGAGGGTATATTGATTTCTAAGGCAAACAAATAAGTATAAACACACACATGTATATAATGTATGTATGCAGTACACAGTATAGACAGTAGTTGTTCTAAAAAAAAAAAAAAAATTGCAACGACTGGTTTGCACCAATTTTAAAGTTGTTGTCATGCTTTAGCTGTTTAAAGGGCGATTTATTCAGTTATAATTTCTTAATTACTTTTTCCAACTTGTTTGCTCTAGTTTAATGGGTTAATAGTCGATTGGAAAAATCTTTTTTTTGCAATTATTAGGTGATATTTATGATTAGGCTCATACAGAGATGAAAATGAAATTGATTGCCGGAATGAAAGAGGACAAAAATAACCCATACAGCATACTAAAAAGACTTTATTTAAGCACCAGTAAGTAAAAGACAGAACATAGAGAGGCTGTTTAAGAGAGGAAAATTGTTGAATGGTTAGAGAGACACTACTTTTGTTTACCGATACTCATTGCATAAATATCATCTGGTCAGACTGGTCCTCAGTTAGAGCCATGGCAGGAACTGACTGTTGTCGGCATAAATATATCTAAAATTTCGACATATTTATCTCTAGT
Source organism: Palaemon carinicauda (assembly GCF_036898095.1). Taxonomy (NCBI): domain Eukaryota; kingdom Metazoa; phylum Arthropoda; class Malacostraca; order Decapoda; family Palaemonidae; genus Palaemon; species Palaemon carinicauda. Next base: position 99,291,262 of record NC_090737.1, on the reverse strand, counting down.
GAAGTGACCATCAATATGAGCCATGCCCACTCTTTGCTTCTTCAAGGTTATTTTCTTTTATATGTCTGGTGTTTACCCTTTTCCAGTAGTGCAGGCAGCTGTGGTTGGATGACTTTAATGTCTTTTCGTTAGAAAATATGCCTCTACCCGAAACCATACCAATGAGCAAACCAAAGATAGTTTGAACTGCGTCGCCCCTGTTTTCCCTTCACTGCAGTGGTCTTTTGATGCGCACCTACCTTATGGGGACTTCTTTGCACTTTTTCAAAGGGCCCATCTAATTGTTATTATTATTGGTCCATTAATTTTCATACTACTGTATGTTCACATGACATGTTTTTTTGGCCTAGAAAAGAAGCTAGTTGCATATGCAGATGATGCCACTATTTTTGCATTAATTCCATTTCCTGAATGTAGATCTGGGGTTACTGAATCCCTTATTAGAGATCTAACTAAAATTAGTGCATGGCGCAAATTATTGGGCATGAAGTTGAACCCCAACAAAACTCAAAGTATGATTGTAAGTAGGTCGAGAACAGTGGCTCCTCAACACCCGGATCTCAGCATTGATAATGTTTTTTTCAACTGTATGACTTAGAATTTTAAGTGTGCTCTTCATAGCAAATTTACTTCTGAAACACACATTAGGTCTTTCATTCAGCTACGCAAAAATGGCTTATTGAGAAAGTTTTCAAGATTTTCGGTGATTAATCTATCTATTTTGAAGTGTTTTAATTCTTTCATTCTGCATAGTTTCATGTATTGTTCTCTTGTTTGCTCTTCAGCTGCTGATTATCACCTTAATTTGTTGGATAGGAACTTACGGTCTGTTAAATTTCTTATTCCTGATCTAGATATTAATTTCTGGTATCTTCGTTCATTTAGTTCCTTGTGCATGTTACATAAGAGTTTTCATAATTTTGACCATCATTTGCATTAAGATCTTCCCGGACAGTACCATACTAAGTATGCAGTTAATGCTAATAGCCATGCCTTCTCCATCAGAAGGTTTATTTCAGCTGTGACCAAGTTGCGGAATGATTTTAGTAATCAGTTCGTTGAATCAGTGGAACTTCAAAAGTTCCAACTTGCATGGAATGTTTTTATGTTGAACAGGCTGATATAAGTATCTTTTTATACTTTATCTATGAAAGATATATTTTAATGTTTTAGCTGTTCCTAAAATATGGTATCTTAATTGGCAATAAAGAGGAGTAACCTCTTTGTGATGGTGATGGGTATGGGAAACCATTAAGGAAATTGTCCATGGTAGTGTTTATGAATGCTTATTTGTATGTTACTAATCACCATATTACGAATATAATGAAAATTTTGCATAAATATTTGTATGTACTGTATTTGTTCGAATAGAATGAAGAGTGAACTTGGTGCTTTGGTTTTCTTAATAAATCATTCGAAAAGAATGAAAATTACGTTATCATTATGTAATCAGACGGAAATGGAATCATTTGGTATAATAATACACTAACAAACATAGAAATATAACACTGACATATATTAAGTTTATTGTATAATCATTTACGAAGAGTGGAGCAATTGAAACCATCCAAGCGTGTATGTCAACCTTGTTCAGATAATACCTGCGACTGCCCAAGGAAACAATAGTCGAAGCCCTCTGTACCTAGGGGTCCTAATTTCAATCTAATACAGATACTGATATCCAAATATGATAATACGGAAACACAATATTCAATAATCTTTCATGTAAAGAGCATTTCAGTAATACAGCTATATAATTAAGAACAGGTATCCCATAAGGGTAAAATCAGATAAAATATTTGAAACACGCAGTCTTGCTTGTTATGAACGCAGAGCTATTCTAATTAACAGTCTCTTGTTGAATCAGGATTTATACATAGTTCATATTTCAAGTTATTATTGGGCCACAACAAAGAGGTTGATTTAGAAGGAGAGAGAGAGAGAGAGAGAGAGAGAGAGAGAGAGAGAGAGAGAGAGAGAGAGAGAATTATTTTTTCACAAGTGACTTATGATGAACAGCCACTTCGTGTTTGCTAATGTGGACGACGAGAGACATTAGACTGTGTTAAGCAAAGGTATAAGTACTGTAAGTAAATGTGGGTCCACCATAGTCATAGGAGACTAGAGACTTGATTTTAGGACTTGTCACGCACGGATATTACTTAATAATGCCAGATAAAATTTTTTATCCACTATTGTTAACTTACTGATGTAGTAGAAACGGTTTAAAGACTGTGCGAGGTGGTTGTTAGGTGTTAACAGAGCGGCGAGATGAATGCAAGTGAAGTTTATTCAACATGACAGCGAGCTTTTATAAAGACAGTTGAGAGTAAGACTGACATAAAATTCAAACAGTATAAAACATGAGATAGCAAGCTTAAATAGGTTTCTATTAACAGTGCGGTGGAAAGCGAAAGGTAGAAAAACCAAGCAAAGATGTTACAGTGTACAAGCGTGTATAAAAAACGTGTGGTACATGGCTTCCCCCTTTTAAAAGACATACATGTTAAATAGTTCGCCCTGTTCATGAGAAGCGTAATGTAGAAGAAACGTAGGTTGGAGGCGATCAACGAAGACCCAGCCTTCTTTGCCCCGAATGTTAATTAAGAAAGCCTTTAATGTGCAATAGATCCTGAGGAAAGAGTGCATAAAAGGGGGCATTTTCGGTGGCTTGCTAGTGTCGTGATGCAGAAAAACGTGTGTTGCCATGTCCAAATCTATCAGTATGTGTTGTTTTGCTGAGGGCTTGTAACTCTGGCTGCATGGAGTAAATTTCCCAAAATGTGATGTAGGCGCTAGAGATTGTTGGAGGAGGTTGCATACGGGAAAAATTTGGCAGGGACAACCATTGGGTTGCCGTACACCATTTCAGCTGCTGAAATATCTAGGGCTTCTTTAGGAGTGGTCCTTAGTCCCAGACGCACATAGGGCAGCTGAGTAAACCAGTTGGAGTCATTGCAGCGGGACATCAAAGCTGCTATGAGGATGCAATGAAAATGTACAACCCTTCCGTTGGCTGCAGAGTTGTAGGCGGCTGTCTGATGTAGGGTAATGCAAAGAAGATTCGTTAATGATGTCCACAATTGAAAGGTGAAAGTGGTATTCCTGTCAGAGGTGATATGTTCATGTATACCAAATCTTGCTATCCACCCTGAGAGTAAGGCAGATGTAGATGAGGATGACTTTGCAGTTTCCATGGGGATGGCTTCAGGCCAAGTGGAGTGGCTAATGATGGTAAATGGGTAATGGTGTCCTTGTGATGTGAGTAGGGGACTTACTACATCGACGTGAATGTGGGAGAAAATGATGCAGAATTTGAGGAAAGGTGCCTACTCTTGAATTTGTGTGTCAATCTTCTTTTGAATTTTGGCATGAAGTACAAGTGCAGACTCAATCCTTAGCATCCCTAGTAATGGCATGCCAAATGAACTTCATCTTCAGTAACTTTGCAGTAGATTGCTCCCAGGGATGTGAAAGGCCCTGGATGAAATCAAATATCTGTAGGCGTATTTGGAAAGGTATCCATGGTCATGGCTCACCAGTACTGACATCACAGAGGAGGATGGTGTTGGAGTCATCGAGACTGACGTCTTCCCAATGGAGGGATGTGCAGGATGTCCTGCATGCTTAGTACTCTGGAGCTTTTCATTGGGCTTCTGCCAAGGCCTGGTAATCCAATCTCAGGTGAATGGCTGCTAATATGTTTCTTGACAGGGCATTGGCAACGGGATTCATTTACCCAGGGATGTGTTGAAGGGTGCAGTTATATTCAGCCATGGCATAGAGGTGATGTTGTTGACTAACCATCGATGAACAACATCAACCAGTAGATGAAAATGGGAGAGGAAATCCACGCTGAGGATTGGCAATGTGACATCAGCAATGAGAAATTTCCAATGATATTTGGCACTCCCAAACGATATTGTGAATGTCTCGTACCTGTGAGTATGGACTGTAGATCCAATGGCAGCTACCAGGCGGATGTCAGCAGGCTCAGAATGACTACATTGTGTCCTGGAAAGTGGCCTTGGTAGAAGAGAAGGGCAAGCACTAGTGTCTGCCAAAACCGCAGGCCCATACTTGCATCATGTGAAAACAAAAGATTAGGGATAGGAGGTCACTGCCATAAGCAATAGCCCACTGAAGAGTTTTTTTCATGGTGACAACCATTCGCACATTTCTTCACAGCAGCCCAGAATCTGGAGCGGTAGTAGCATAACTGCAGCTGATGAGCGTCGGTGAGTGGCTGTAGAGATCGTTGATCGAGGGGTGGCATATTTGGTGGTAGGCAACATTGCCGTCTCTGTTCTACCACATTCACGTCATCTATGGTCGATGTTGAATAGTTGTTCTCTACATCAGGAGTGGAGGCTTTGGTTGAGGTCTTGAGAGTGGTGAAGTGGCTGTCAATAGGGGTGTCGACTTTGATCATCAGGTCCTTCAAAATATCGACATCAGTGAGGGCAGCACGTACGGGATAGGGTAGGTGTTGTACCCAAAGGTTCATTTGCTGAGGAGAGCCATCTGCAGCAGGTCGCAAGCGAGTGAGATTGGACAATTCCCTGAGATCAAGCGAGGCCTTTTGGTCACCCAACATCTCTCTGCTGTTGAATGGTGGAGGTTTCCTTGAGGCGGCGTGTGTCCAAGACTCAGGTTCGTTGGTGGCATTGTAAAAATGTTAGGATTAATGGGTGGGCGAAAAATGCAGTGTTGAAGAGAGAGAGAGAGAGAGAGAGAGAGAGAGAGAGAGAGAGAGAGAGAGAGAGAGAGAGAGAGAGAGAGGAGGGAGGGCTAGAGTGGAATGACAGAGGAGAAGCAGTTCTCTTAAATAACAGTTAACACATGCAGTAAATGCGAGAGTCTAGGAAGCTTGCCCGACTGAATGGATAAAATACAGATTTCAAAGATTATCCCATCACGGTAAGTAGATACTTGAAAGTTTGTGAAAAGAAAGTAAGGTGTTGTAAGAAAGGATATCCTATACCTGGACCCGGGGGTAAAGTGTTGCCAGATCAAATATGGTTGAGAAATAAAGGTTTGTAAAAATACTTGTTGCTAATAGTACTGTGTATTTATGTAGGGCTATATATAAATACACACACACACGCACACACACACACACACTATATATATATATATATATATATATATATATGTGTGTGTGTGTGTGTGTGTGTATGTATGTATGTATGTATGTATGTATAACGGTGAGAAGTAAAATTTGTTCATATCTATAAGAAGAGAAAGAGAAAAACTAATTTTAAGAAAGAATATAAACACTTAATAAGAGAAAAAAAGTGTTGAATTTAGCTTTGCATTACAAAATAGGTACTCCCAATTACAAAATGAAATGAAAGCAAGTAAAGAAGAAACGAAAAGCAATGAACAAAATTTGTATTCGGATCAGCATAAGAGATAGGAGAAAAAGTTCATAAAGAAGATTAAGGTAAATTATCAGAAAACACCAAAAATCTAACAAATAAAATATTGGGAATCTGGGAAAAATCCTAAAGAGCTGAAATAGAATTAACAAAAAATATCCAAAACAATAAACAAAGTAAAAACCCAAGACATTTTTAAACACAATCAGACCAAAATTGAGGAAACATTAATGAAAGGATGAAGCATCAAGTTAGATGAAAAGAAGACCTGGAACGGGATGCCAACAGATATTTGCTTTATTGGATGAAAATGGAAATATTAGCAACAAAAGATATGGAGTGATAATCATTGCAAAGTATTTTTATACAATGTTATAAAATAATGATATCGGATACTTTGCCAATAAAAATAATGAAACACCTAAGTTAGTGCCAAAAGTAATAGTAGAAGAAGTAAAGAAACCATTGTGAGATATGAAAAGAGGTAAAGCTTAAGATGGCTTAACAATTGATTTAATAATAAATGGACAGATTGAACCTTATACAAAATGAAAGCCCTTCAAAAGCAAGGAATAGATGAATATTGTGTTAGAAGACTTGAAGATACCTATGTGGGTGTACAGCAATCTTAAAACTACAGATGCGTGCCTAGAAGTTTTTAAGAAATTAGATTGGGAAAATGTAGGAATTAATATTTATAGGGAATACCTTAACAACTTAGAATTTGCAGATGCCATAGTTCTATTAAGTGAGTCTTGGGAAGAATTGGAAAAGATTATAGAAGATTTGAATAAAGAAAGCAATGTAGGACTGAAAATTAACATGATTAGAATTAAGATAATGTTTAATGAAATATAAATTATATATATATATATGTATATATATATATATATATATATATATATATATATATATATATATATATATTTCAGAGCTTATTGTTTTTCCTGTTATAGAACATTCTTCAAAAGATTAGTAGTAATAAATAACCACTCCCATCCCCTTTCATTTTACCAGTCCGAGACAATCCATAATAGATCTGAAAAGAAAGTTGACGCCACTACCTCTAAAAGGAAAAATGACAGACAAATTGTTGATTACCAAATGGTAATGGTTCACAACGAGGCCTGAAAGCCAACGAGCGTTCTTTCCCCACTTGAATAGGGAAATAATAATAAACATGGTATAAAGGCTTCAACAATATGTTATGAATTGGAATATTAAAATAAAGTTTTGGAAAATCAGAACTTTCAGGAATTAGAGTAGTGATTAGATGTGAAACATTTTGAGTTTACTTTAGGTTAGAGAGAGAGAGAGAGAGAGAGAGAGAGAGAGAGAGAGAGAGAGAGAGAGAGAGAGAGAGAGAGAGAGAGAATTCTTCAGGGTATCAAGCTGCAGGTGTTGGTTTATTGAAATAGAGCAATTTAATTTCTGAGTCGTGTATACTAAAATTGAAAGAGTTTTTTATATGAAAAAAAAAACTTTTATATTCTTTCTCGATTTTCGCTTCCCTTTTTGTCTATTCTTAAAGAATATTGTGGTGACATTTCAGTTACAATGCTTTCTACAGTTAACAGTTTTCGAGCTTATTCTCTCTACTTTTAGAATGATATAAGTGTTTTTAGGACAGTAAATTTATGCTGACATCTTGAACACTACAATATTACAGTATGTATTAAAATGTTTAACCTGTCTGGATTGAGTAGATTTGTTCTAAAATTCATTAGGGAAATAGTAATTGTTCTCTTCCTTTTGTCAGTATAGACCTGCATTCATGAACGAGGCGCTATTTTGTGAAGTCACAAAAGACTGTCCTTTTTAAATCTCTCTCTCTCTCTCTCTCTCTCTCTCTCTCTCTCTCTCTCTCTCACACACACACACACACATGTAAAGTTTAGCATTGGGCTACGATCAGTGCAAAGCAAAACTATTAAAAGTGCGAATAGGACTGTAATACGCAATCACCTCGATTATGAAATAAGCAGAGAAAAACAAAGACAAAACCTTGGAAACTGTGAATTTCAAAACTCCGAAACAGCATCGTCAATAGCTCGCAACAATGGCAACTGGACAATAGGGTTTAGTGGAAAACGGAGAAAGAAAAAAACCCTTCTAAACTCCAGTTGTTGGAAGACACGGGACTAGAGAGAGGTTTGGGAGGTGGCATCTGGAAAGGGGTTGAAACTAGAAGGGATATGACTCTAGGTACTGGGGGGGGGGGGGGGGTTGACTATAAGGTCTGTGTAAGGGTGTAAGGATGGAAGTGTGCCTCGCCCTAGTGGGAAAAGTGACAGGTGTTTATTGGTTAAAACCCGAAACGGAAAAAACAGTGAAGGTATAGAAGGCAAGGGGAGGAGAGAGCTAAAGTCTACTATGGATACACAATCCAGCTTTCCCTTTATAGGCTTCATGCACAGAGAGAGAGAGAGAGAGAGAGAGAGAGAGAGAGAGAGAGAGAGAGAGAGAGAGAGAGATGGGTGCCATTAGACTTCATGGATAACATTTCACCTTTCTTTTTATTGTCCTGTTGAGACAGACACACAGACAGACGCAAGAGCAATATGGACAGAGAGAGAGAGAGAGAGAGAGAGAGAGAGAGAGAGAGAGAGAGAGAGAGAGTAAAATGTACAATCGTCTAATTACGTGAATTTTGAATAAGTTTTGCTTCAAGCTGTAGGAAAGGTACATTATTTCTTCGAAATATAAGTCACTGAGCTGGATAGTGACATAAAATCTAATGAATTCCTGAATACAGTTGATTTTATATAAAGAAGTGATTACCTCGCGTGGTATGAAATCCATAGAATAAAGATGATTAATAAATAGATAATATATCATCTCTTTGGTCTAGAAGTTTTCATATTGCAAATTTTCGAATAACAGGCGACAGGATATTTGTTTAAATATTATATTACATCTCCCCATTACAAAATGTCCTGATTGAAATGATCATATAATAAAAAGAATAGTGACTTTAGGTGTCGTATCATGTTATGTGTTTTGTTTGGTTTTTCGTTTGTAAGTAGATTCCACTAAAAATAAGTTATGTACTGATTTTTGGGATAGTTACCAAAAGACAAGATATTGGGGAAGAGGGGAATGCGACTTTTGGCAATGAGCCTTGAAATCCACTTCACGTTTCAACCGAATCTGTGCAGATTCATTGAAATGAATCCTAAGTACAAATAGAACAAATAAAGGTAAATTAAGAAACAGAAATATCGATATTCGTAAACAATAATATAGCCACAAAATCTAAAAATAATGTGACTAGCCGAGAAAAGGTTGTGACTCAAAGGCAGGATGAAAGCAACTGAGTAAACTTTATTGCAGAACACTCGTTTATATGTAGATAAACTCCAGACAAAAAGGGCATACAAAACATAACAGGCAATTTCATGTTCAACCGAAAAGCTCACCGGTTAACAGTTAACGGTGAGAAAAACTGACGTGTTATTTCAGGTTCTTATCAGTGCAAGGGGAGAGCGAAGATACAAGCATAATACGTACAGAAAATGAAATGTCATTACTATGTACGATCGTGTGACACACGGTTGGTACATGGCTCCTCCCCTAAGAACGACATACTGTACATGTTAAATAGGGCGCCCTGATCTAGAGAGGCGAACTGTAGGCGGGTCATCTGGCATGAGATAAGCATGGAGACCCAGTCTTGTTTGCCTCGAATGTTTAGTAGGAATGCTTTCGGACTGCGTCGGATCACAAGGAAAGGGCCCGTGTAAGGGTGCGTTAGCGGTAGCTTGCTAGTGTCGTTACGTAGGAAGACCTGCATTGCAGAGTGCAAGTCTGTCGGTATGTGATGCTTCGCTGGGGGCTTGTAAGTCTGGCGGCATGGAGTAAATTTTCCCACGATGTGATGTATGCGCCTTTAGGAGTGGTCCTTAGTCCCAGGAGGACCCAGGGAAGCTGAGTAAACCAGTTGGAATCCTTGCAGCAGGACATCAAAGCTGCTTTGAGGGTGCGATGAAAACGTTCAACCATTCCATTGGCAGCGGGGTTGTAGGCAGTTGTCTGATGTAGGGTGATGCCCAAGAGATTCGCTAATGATGTCCACAATTAAGAGGTGAAAGTGGTACCGCTGTCAGAAGTAATATGCTCAAGGATACCAAATCTTGCAATCCATCCTGAGAGTAAGGCAGACGTAGATGAGGTGGACGTTGCAGTTTCTATGGGAAGGTCGATGATGGTAAACAGGTAACGATGTCCTTGGGATGTGGGTAGGGGGCCTACAACGTCGACGGGAATGTCGGCGAAACGACGCTGAGGTTGAGGAAAGGTGCCCACTCCTGAATCCATGTGTCGATGTACTTTGGAAGTTTGGCAAGAAGTACAGGTACGGACACAATCTTTAGCATCCTTAGAAATGCCGTGCCAAATGAACTTCGTATTCAGCAGCTGTGCAGTAGAACGGCAGGAGGGATGTGAAAGGCCATGAATGAAATCAAACACCTGTCGGCGCATGGGAGCAGGAATCCAAGGTCGCGGTCTACCAGTACTGACGTCCCAGAGGAGGGTGGTGTTGGAGTCGTCAAGGGTGATGTCTTCCCAATGGAAGGATGTGCAGGATGTCCTACATGCTTGATATTCGTGATCCTGTCGTTTGGCCTCAGCCAAGGTGTTATAATCCAATCCCAGTTGAACGGCAGCCAACGTGCTTTGTGACAGGGCATCGGCAACGGAATTCATTTTCCCAGGGACGTATTGAAGGATGCAATTGTATTCAGCCACGGCGGAGAGATGTCGGCGTTGCCGGGCGGACCAGGCGTCAGACTGTCGAGTGAAGGCATGCACCAGAGGCATGTGGTCTGTGCGTGGTGAAAACTTTCGCGTTGTGCAGGTAGGAGGTCACGTCAGCGATGCTTTGGAGGGGGTAATGCTCCAGTTCTGTTTGCATGTTCAGGCACCTGTAATCCCTCCACAGACGGAGCGAGCCGTCTTTCTTCAGAACAGTGTGTAAGGGTGATGCCCATGGGCTGGAGGCCTTTTTGCAAAGGCCCATTTCCTCCATTCAGCGAACGTCTGTTTGGCGGCTGCCAATCGTTCCGGTGCCAGACGTCTGAATTTTGCGAAGACTGGGGGGTCTCGTTGTCTTAATATGGTGATAAATAACGTGCTTGGCAGGAGATGTGGACGTTTGGCGAAATTCTGGACGGAAAACTTCCGGCTACGATGTGAGGAGGTGGGCGTAGGCATCCCTGGGTGCGGTGATGTGATGAGGGAGGTTGGAAGGGGCAGGTTGAAAAGGTGTCGACAAGTACGAGTCTGCATTGACCAATCGTCGGTGGGCGACATTGACCAGAAGGTGGAAATGAGAGAGAAAATCCGCACCGAGGATATGCAATGTGATGTTAGCAACGAGAAACTTCCAATTAAATTTACCGTTTCCAAACGATAATGTGAAGTTCTCGTAACCATAGGTGGTAATCGAAGATTCGTTGGCAGCTATCAGGCGGACGTCGGCAGACGTGGACAGTCTACATCGTGTCCTGAAGAGTTCCCTTGGAAAAAGAAAACGCACGCCCGATCATGCATCATGTAAAAGAAAAGATTAGAAACATGGGAGGCCACTGCTACGAGCGATGGCCTACTTACATGTTTTTTGGCCACTGACAATCCTTGGCACATTTCTTCGCGGCTGCCCCGAATCTGTTGTGGTAGTAGCAAAACTGCAGCCGATGGGAGGCAGTAAATGGCATTTTTTTATCTTATTCTTGAAAAGCCATTATTTCATAGGACTTTAGTAATTCTGTCGAACTTCATGGGTGCCTCTCCAGGAAGAACAACGAGAAATGGCTCTCCGAACAAAAGCTTTAATGTTAGCAGTTTTGTACCTTGTGGGGCAGTCACTGTCACCATTCAGACAGGCCAATTTTCGTGGGTTTGACATGCATGATGGTGTTACAGCCAGTGTTGCATGTCTCCACAAGGATGTCAAGGAAGGGAGATACTCTTGGAGGCAGTGCTCGAGGGTGAACTTGAGGGAGCTGCATTCCTTGAATGTACATTGAAGTTCTTCTTTGCACTTCTCATTGGCTACTTTTACGAAAAGGTCATCAATATAGCGCACATTTTCATCAGAATAATTGATCAAAAATATCTTAAGAAACTGACAGTAAGCCAATTTTTTTTTGCAATTGAGGAAGAAACAAACTGAATGTGTTACTCAAAAGTGAATTCGGAATCAAGAATAACAGACAAAATTTTCAAGGAGTTTTATATATAATCAAAGAAACGCTATCAATGCAGAGATTTGCATGTTGAGAAGCCTTGTCCTCGACCTTCTTATAATTATACTTCGAGTTTTGTAAGGGTTCAGCTTAATGCCCCATAATTTGCACCATGCACTATATTTTGGCTAGATCTCTATTAAAGGATTCAGTAACCCCGGATTTACATTCAGGAGATGGAATTTACTTAAAGAGAGTAGCATCATCAGCATATGCAACGAGTTTCTTTTCTATGCCAAACACTTGTCGTGTGTATATATTATGAATAGTAATGAGCCAAGAACAGTACCCTGAGGAACACCACATTTCACATTCCTATACTCATTATAGTGTCTTATCAACAGCAATTCTTTGCAATCTATTACTTAATCATTCAATAATGATGCTAAGAAAAGACCCACTTAATCCAAATTATTTGAGTTTGAAAATAAGGTCCTCATGATTAACATGGTCAAAGACAGCACTAAAATCAAGACCAATCATATAAACTTCCAGACCACAATCAAGGGATTTCTGTACGGGTTGGAAATTATAAGAAGGGCATCACATGCTCCAAGCTCTTTGCTAAAGCCGAATTGCAAATTAGGGAACAGATTATTACCTTCAGCATACCTATTTCAATGTTTTGCCAAAAGACGTTCAGAATCTTTAGATAATATTGTATTTATGGAAATTGGACTATATTCTGCAAGGCTAGCACTTCCTCAAACACATTTTTGCCTAATGGAGTAACATACCCAATTCTTTAAGTTAAAAAAAGAACCTCTTGTTGCAAACTGGAAAAAAAAATAACAAACAACTTATGAGCAGTCTTTATAAAAAACAAGGGAAAAATTCCAGTTTGATCGACACCATAAGCATCAAGGTTCATCAATAGTGTTTTAATTTCATGGAACGGACAAGCTAAACATGTTAGTATACCGCGAGGTAAACAGGAATGAGGAAGATCGAGTTTCTCATTACTATACTCTACTTACTGTCAAACACATCAACCAAAAGGGGTTGCCTTTTCCTTTAGACAGTGATAGAGTCATCTGGTTTAAGTAAAGGAGGAACTGTGAAGTCTACACCAAAGAGTACAGATTTAAGGGTTGTCCTCAACTTATGTTCGTAAGCTGTACCAGAAAAGGTTTCTTTCGTGGTCAAATTGTATTCCTTTTCAGATGAAGAATAAACAATGAGCAACAATTCTTAGCTGAATATAGTTCTTCCAAGTCGAATCTGATCTGTTACCCGAATAAAGACGATAAACCTCCTAATGCTCCAAATAAGTGCATCTTTTACTAGATATGTTAATGCACACAAGGGCATATGCCTATCAATTATGTACGCATATCAATTATGTTGACTAGATTCCGATCGAAGAGAACATCAGGTTCAACACTTTTATACCACTGTGACCAAGTCAAATGCTAAAGATCACTCAGAATGCTATTCCAGTCTACTTGAGACTTTATATACCGTATATCTTACATGAGTATGACACATCAGTGGTAGACTGCCCAGTCTTAATTACTAACGAAATCAGGGCATGATCATATGCCCCATCAAGAGAACCAACCTTACTGGTTATAACACCAAGGAAGTCAGTGTATTCTAGGTCCAAGCAGTTACTAGACCTTGAGTAACTTCACTTATGATTTGGTCACGCCTTGATTCAGAGGCAAAGACCAAAGCTCTTAAGCCATGGCAATCAGTAGTAGAAACGGAACATAACCACTCCCTATGGTGAGCGCTGAAATCACAACAAGCACAAAAGAGGAATTTCTATCATCTTTTTGTATCTTAGTTGTAATGATAAGAAGTCAATCGAAGATAGAATCATCACTGTCTCGATTCCAATAGATCGAACGCAAATAAAAGTTGGTATGCCTACATAAAAACTTTAGTATCTGAATCTCATGACATCCACATTCATAGCAGGACTTATGAGAAACAGAGTACTCATTCCTTTTACACTGTTGTTGCATTGCATGGCATCCTGTTTCGAAATTATTGGTTTCTTAAAACTTGGAATAAGGAGCTCAGATGAGAGCCTCATTTGAGAAACCAAAGTTTATGAGCTTAATAGAATCTTATACTGCCTAGAAGTAACTGGAAGGTCTCTCATATTGCCATGCAGTCTACGAATATTGCAATACATTAGATAACACTTACGAAGTTCTAGACCTAGCTTTACGTAAAATACTAAAATCAAGATGATTAAAATTAGTGTTACACACTCCATGGCAATGATCTCTTATCGAGGATTGAGAAGATCATTGCCATGGAGTGTGTAACACCGATTTTAATCATCTTGATTTTAGTATTTTATGTAAAGCTCGATTTGAGACCGAGCTAAGATTATTGGAAATATTTTACATAGAAAAACTTCAACCGAAACTAAACCTAGATAACTCTGCTTTCGGCAGAAAAGTGTTTAAGGAACTATTTATAATTTCAAATTATCTTATTTTTGCTCACGTCTTTTACCAATGTTTTTTTAATGTTTGTATCAATGTATGTTTTTAACTTTGATAACTAGAGAGAGAGAGAGTGAACTTTGGTTCTTTCACAGGACAGGTTATTGTCATCTACCCTACGCATCCCTAGAAGTGCATATACATGGACTTAGTAACTTCTAGATTATTCTAAATAGACTATTTCCGTGACATGGGGCCAGACGCCTAGCAACGACAAAGTTACTAACTAGAAATGAATTCAAGGGAGCGAACCTTGCTTCCAAGGCAAGTCTCTCTCAACAGCTCCGCCCACCTACCGTTCTCGGAAATAAAAAAAAAATGAAAACTTACGCTGGGGTTTTCGATAACCTTCCAAAACACGTGGCAAATATAAGAATTGCGTATTTTCTCACAAACATGACGCAATACCTCATAAAGATATCAAAGAAAAAATTTACATAAGGCCTCATTCATACCTCGTAGGGTCATATAACACTCTTAAACAGTTACGTAAGACTTCTTAACAAAATACGTGAAATAAAAAGTTAATTTTTAAAAATAACGTAAATTTACGTACACTGACTCGAATGAAGAATACAATAAAATTAACGACGAAAGTCTTATGTAATTTACATACCAAACTTATACATACATGAGAAGAATTCACCTTATGAGCTGGCTATCTACCTCTTGAATACACAAATGAAATACACGAATAAAATACAATAATAAATTATTTACTCGACACTAGACCAGCTTCGTAAGAATATATATATATATATATATATATATATATATATATATATATATATGTGTGTGTATATATATATATATATATATATATATATATATATATATATATATATATATATATATTATACTTTGGCTCATGACTGGGAACCAAACGTATAATACAATGTATACTACGACTGGCAAGTTAATCAACCTCTCGAATTCCAAACTCACTTGTTTGCTTTCACATTAAAACTGTTACACTTTAGAATATCAATACAAGAATTCTGAAACAGTTAGATAACTCCCAAAAAGCAATATATAAAACACTGAATATCCAAAGGTCTCTTAAGTGCACTCAACACTAAACTGGGTAATTATTATAACGAAAAACATACTACAGGTAATTAACAGGATACGATCGTAACTATTCTAAACAATGATGATTGGAATAATACACTTTTTACAGAAATAAATATATTCTATATAAATTACAACTCTTTGAAAGAATTTACATGAATCAAATAGATCACTCAAAATATTAAGTCTGAACAAAACTTAGATTAAAACACAAATGCTACGATCAGAAAATTATATAATGACTTGACTTTAAATGTTAAATCGGAATAATCCTTAGACTAAGTAAAAAGAAGTAACACTTCGAAAATTATACAATCACTTGTTTCATTTGAAATTAAATCTATGTACAATATTTAAGTTTGACACTTAATGAAAAATAGATAACCAGATCACAGTACAAATGCCTAACCTTCCTACAGGACCATTTACAAAAACTCTAAGAGAATTTTTACAAGTACTCACTACACACGATATATGGCCAGCAAAAAATCACTTTGGAGAGGACACATTATAGGTACTGAACACTTTTAAAACAATACTCTGAGCTGTGTGAGTGAGTGAGAGAGAGGAGAGATGGCAAACTTGAGGCTGGAAATCTCTATCTGTCTATCTAACCCTGGGGGTCACCATATATATATATATATATATATATATATATATATATATATTTATATATATATATATATATATATATATATTTATATATACACATACATACATATACCAAGGCACTTCCCCCAATTTTGGGGGGTACTCGACATCAACAAATGAAACTAAACAAAAAGTGGACCTCTACTCTCTACGTTCCTCCCAGCCTGACAACGGACTCAACCGAGTTCAGCTGGTACTGCTAGGGTGCCACAGCCCACCCTCCCCCGTTATCCACCACAGATCAAGCTTCATAATGCTGAATCCCCTACTGCTGCTACCTCCGCGGTCATCTAAGGCACCGGAGGAAGCAGCAGGGCCTACCGGAACTGCGTCACAATCGCTCGCCATTCATTCCTATTTCTAGCACGCTCTCTTGCCTCTCTCACATCTATCCTCCTATCACCCAGAGCTTTTTTTACTCCATCCATCCACCCAAACCTTGGCCTTCCTCTTGTACTTCTCCCATCAACTCTTGCATTCATCACCTTCTTTAGCAGACAGCCATTTTCCATTCTCTCAACATGGCCAAACCACCTCAACACATTCATATCCACTCTAGCTGCTAACTCATTTCTTACACCCGTTCTCACCCTCACCACTTCATTCCTAACCCTATCTACTCGAGATACACCAGCCATACTCCTTAGACACTTCATCTCAAACACATTCAATTTCTGTCTCTCCGTCACTTTCGTTCCCTACAACTCCGATCCATACATTACAGTTGGTACAATCACTTTCTCATATAGAACTCTCTTTACATTCATGCCCAACCCTCTATTTTTTACTACTCCCTTAACTGCCCCCAACACTTTGCAACCTTCATTCACTGTCTGACGTACATCTGCTTCCACTCCACCATTTGCTGCAACAACAGACCCCCAAGTACTTAAACTGATCCACCTTCTCAAGTAACTCTCCATCAACATGACATTCAACCTTGCACCACCTTCCCTTCTCGTACATCTCATAACCTTACTCTTACCCACATTAACTCTCAACTTCCTTCTCTCACACACCCTTCCAAATTCTGTCACTAGTCGGTCAAGCTTCTCTTCTGTGTTTGCAACCAGTACAGTATCATCCGCAAACAACAACTGATTTACCTTCCATTCATGGTCATTCTCGTCTACCAGTTTTAATCCTCGTCCAAGCACTCGAGCATTCACCTCTCTCACTACTCCATCAACATACAAGTTAAACAACCATGGCGACATCACACATCCCTGTCTCAGCCCCACTCTCACCGGAAACCAATCACTCACTTCATTTCCTATTCTAACACATGCTTTACTACCTTTGTAGAAACTTTTCACTGCTTGAAACAACCTTCCACCAACTCCATATAACTTCATCACATTCCACATTGCTTCGCTATGAACTCTATCATACGCTTTCTCCAGATCCATAAACGCAACATACACCTCCTTACCTTTTGCTAAATATTTCTTGCATATCTGCCTAACTGTAAAAATCTGATTCATACAACCCCTACCTCTTCTAAAACCACCCTGTACTTCTAAGATTGCATTCTCTGTTTTATCCTTAATCCTATTAATCATTACTCTACCATACACTTTTCCAACTACACTCAACAAACTAATACCTCTTGAAATACAACACTCATGCACATCTCCCTTACCCTTATATAGTGGTACAATACATGCACAAACCTAATCTACTGGTACCATTGACAACACAAAACACATATTAAACAATCTCACCAACCATTCAAGTACAGTCACACCCCCTTCCTTCAACATCTCAGCTCTCACACCATCCATACCAGATGCTTTTCCTACTCTCGTTTCATCTAGTGCTCTCTTCACTTCCTCTATTGTAATCTCTCTCTCATTCTCATCTCCCATCACCGGCACCTCAACACCTGCAACAGCAATTATATCTGCCTCCCTATTATCCTCAACATTCAGTAAACTTTCAAAATATTCCGCCCACCTTTTCCTTTCCTCCTCTCCTTTTAACAACCTTCCATTTCCATCTGTCACTGTCTCTTCAATTCTTGAGCCAGCCTTCCTTACTCTCTTCACTTCTTTCCAAAACTTCATCTTATTCTCTTCATATGACTGACCTAATCCCTGACCCCACATCAGGTCAGCTGTCCTCTTTGCCTCACGTACCTTGCGCTTTACTTCCACATTTTTCTCTCTATATTTTTCATACTTCTCTATACTATTACTCTGCAGCCATTCTTCAAAAGTCCTCTTTTTCTCTTCCACGTTTACCTTCACTCCTTCATTCCACCATTCACTGCCCTTCCTCATGCTGCCTCCAACAACCTTCTTGCCACACACATCACTTGCAATCCCAACAAAATTTTCTTTTACTAACTTCCACTCCTCCTCTAAAATACCAGTTTCTCTTACTCTCACTTCGTCATATGCCATTTTCAACCTTTCCTGATATTTACTTTTTACCCCCGGTTTTATTAGCTCTTCAACCCTAACTAGCTCCCTTTTACATCCACCTACTCTATTCCCCCACTCTTTTGCTACAACTAATTTTCCTTCCACCAAAAAATGATCAAACATACCGTTAGCCATACCCCTAAACACGTGCACGTCTTTCAATCTTTTAGTTATCAACACATAATCCATTAATGCCCTTTCTACTACTCTTCCATTTGCCACTCTTACCCATGTATACTTGTTTTTATCTTTCTTTTTGAAAAAGCTAGCACTTATTACCATCTCTTGTTCAACACCCATATCTACCAGTCTCTCACCACTCTCATTTTCACCTGGTACGCCATACTTCCCAATGACACCTTCTACCTCTCCAGCGCCCACTCTAGCATTTAAGTCACCCATGACAACTACATAATTCCTTCTACCCAGTCCTTCTACACACCTAGTTAATTCATTCCAGAACTCATTCCGCTCTTCTTCACTTTTCTCACTACCTGGCCCATACGCACTGACAAACGCCCAACATTCCCTACCCAACCTAACCCTTACCCACATTAACCTAGATGATATTTCCTCCCATTCCACTACTTTACCTGTCATCCATTCACTCAGCAATAAAGCTACACCCTCTCTCACTCTTCCCCTTTCAATCCCAGACACTACCAAACATTTCACCAAACATCACTTCACCCTTTCCTTTCATCTTTGTCTCACACAAGGCCAATACATCCATCCTTCTCTTCCTAAACATAGTTCCAATCTCACATCTTTTACTCTCTATCGTACTACATCCACGCACATTCAAACACCCCAAAACTAGAGTGCGGGGAGCAGTCACTCTCCCCCCAGCTCCATCGCTTTGTTATATATATATAAATGAAACTTAGCTACTTCCACAAACTTCCCCAAGAACTGGGAAGCATGAGCGGCCGGGCAAAGGCGTCAGAGTTACCAAGTATTACTCTCTCGAACTTGTATTCACGTAACTCCGGACGGCTCTCTCAGTCAGCTAGCTCCGCCCACCCTTTGTCCCCGAAATGAAAAAAAGATGACATCTTATCACTAGGTTTTTCCAGAATTTTCCAAAGCATGTGGTACATTGTGTATTCTCTCAAAAACATGACGCAATACCTTATAGAATATAAAATAACATTACATAAGCCTTGTTCATATTTCAAATGGGCACATAATACTCTCAAACAGATTGCGTAAGACTTCGTAACATAGATACGTGAAGTGTGTGTGTGTGTGTGCGTTTGTTTGTGTGTGTGTGAGTGAGTATATGTTTGTCCTATCAAATTTTTCAAACTTTCATAAAACTGAAGCTATGTTCTTGCATCACTCTCTTGTACACTCTGGCTAACAAAACTCTATACACCCCCATCGTAAATGCCACGAAGACTTAGAACGCAGCTACTTAAAACGTATTCTAAGAATCTATCATCAATTACCAATTAACTATAACGTTAACATCAAAGTTCAAAAAATCATTTTAGGGGATAAATTATGCCGATGTTAGCTGTTCTTTCAGCCTCATCAATTACAGGACGATGAGGCTGAAGTTATCCATTTAGAGGAGGTCATTTATCATAGGACCCTATAAAGGGATTTGCATTCAATTAAACCAGAAATATTAATTGTGGAAAAAAGAGCTTCAATGTAGCTTCCAAGGAAATATTTTTTCCTGTATTTGATTTTGGTTTGGTATTCAACCTTTCTGCTTAGGAGGAAACTTTTTGTCCAAACAAAAGTTTTTGGATTAATTAAAACAAAGGTAGAACAATATTTCAACGTTATTGATTAACTCTTCTTCCAGATTATCATGTCAGAGATTTTTCAGAATATGTCATAATATGTAACAACTACAAATAAATAAAAGCAGATCTGTCACAATCTGAGAACGCCGCCTTAACCAGTGATACTGAACATTCCCTTTCGTTTTGAAATGTTAAAGATTTTGAGCAAATGTTTAAGAGTGCGATCACTAATTCACAATTAGCGAAATTTTTTGAAAGTGGATGGTAGAAATCATCAATATATCAAACTATCCAGCAGTTCACAACAGACTAAAAAAAAAAAGAAAAAAAAAATAGGTTGTACATGGTTTAATTGTCGGGTTTACAGTCAAATTTCTGCCTAATACCAGTGACATCGACATCTTCTTACTTTGTCAGATGTCATCATAATATGTGTCCCGAAAAGGTATTTGAGTTTTTCAGGTGATTGTATAAGATTGGCAAAAATTGATCTGGTCCTTCAGTAACATTAATGATTTTTTGAGTCACATGCACACTTACAGTACATATATGATATACATATATCTATATATATCTATCTATCCATCTATCTATCTATATACATATGTATATATTAATATATATAAAAATATATATACACGTATTTTAATATATATATATATATATATATATATATATATATATATACATACTGTATATATATATATATATATATATATATATATATATATATATATATATATATACATACTGTATATATATATATATATATATATATATATATATATATATATATACATACTGTGTATATATATATATATATATATATATATATATATATATATATGTATGTGTGTATGTATACATACACATATGTATATATAATATATACACTATATATATTAATATGTATATGTATATATCATAATTGTATATAAAGATATGCAAATATGTATATACACACTTATATATATATATATATATATATATATATATATATATATATATGTGTGTGTGTATGTATACATACACACACACACACACACATATATATATATATATATATATATATATATATATATATATATATATATACCGTATATATTTATATGCATATGTATATATTATAATTGTATGTAAAGATATGTATTACTTAGCTTATTGCTGTCCTTCGAATCGAAGACGACTTCTGCTTCACTGTGATGGGGATGAAGTTAGATCTGTTGTCGTCGGTGCCACCTTGCATGGCTGTGAAGACCAATTCTGGATCCACACACTCTGCCACACAACTGGCAAGTCAGGTTTGGGTTGACCGGGGGTATCTGATCTCGATGGTTTTGTCTTCTCTCCCTGCGCTGTTGTCTTGCCTGGTTCCGGGTGTCTTCAAGTTGATTGACTCCAGCTTTACAGAGTGAGTGCCATAGTGGTCTGTTCATTTCTAGTTGCTCAGGTTGCATGTTGCACTTCTTGAGCGTAGCCATGATGTTGTCCTTGTACCTCTTTTCCTGACCCCCTGGATTACGCCGAGCTTCAGGGAGCTGACTGTAGAGGACCTGGCGAGGAAGGCGATGTTCTGGCATACGGATGACGTGGCCGATCCACCTGAGTTGTTTTTCTGCCAATGTGGATTCTATACTCAGCAGGTTTGAACGGCGGAGAATTTCAGAGTGAGGTACTTTGTCTTGCCATGTGAGCCCTAATATACGCTGAAGACAGCGAATATGGAATGCCTCAAGTTGTTTTACATGTCGATGGTAAGCCATCCAGGATTCTGCTCCATATAGCAAGGTGGACATGCTGACAGCTCTGTACACAGCTACTTTTGTTTCTGTCTTGAGGTGGTGATTTAGGAAGACTCTGGACCTGAGTCGGCCGAAAGATGCTGAGGCATGATTTATTCAGGCAACTATTTCCTCATCAATATTGTGTTTTTTAGTGAAGATGCTTCCAAGGTAGATGAAGCTATCAGCTTGTTTGATGGCTTCCCCATTCATATGAAATACTGGGGGATCTCCAGTAATTTTTTGCTGGGATAGGATTTCAGTTTTGTTGATGTTAACTTTGAGCTCCATGGCTCGGTAAATTGATGAGACAATGGTAAGGCTGCGTTGGAGGGCGTCGGGTGAGTGAGCCACCAGAGCGTGATCATCTGCATATTGGAGTTCCATTAGGTGTGTCATTGTTGTTTTTGTCACAGACTGGAGGCGCCTAAGGTTGAATAAGTTTCCGTCTAGTCGAAACTGTACTTTCAATTGATCTTCTTCATTGACTTGTTGGTGAGGAGGGTGACTGCAGTGAGGTAGATGTTGAATATCACTGGAGCCAGGACACATCCTTGTTTTACTCCAGTTTTACCCTGAAAAGTTGTGATTTACTACCACCCATACTTACACAGGCTTGCATATCATTGTGTAAGTTTCTTAGAATGTTAAGGAATTTCGGAGGTACTCCAAATTTAGAGAGAGCAGTCCATAAAAGGTCTCTGTTCACCGTGTCGAAGGCCTTTGTTAGATCGATGAAGGTTATGTGAAGTTCACGGTTTTGCTCATGGCATTTCTCTTGTAGTTGTCGGGCCACGAATATCATGTCACAAGTGCTGCGTTCTTTACGAAAACCACATTGCGTCTCTGGTAGTACATTAACTGAAATGGGTTTGCAAAGTCTTGCAAGCATTATTCTTGCCAGGATTTTACTTGCAACGCCGAGCAAGGTGATGCCTCTGCTACTGTCACAGAGGGAACGGTCCCCTTTACGTTTGTAGATGGTGACAATGTCTGAGACAAGCAACTCATGGGGGACTTCTTCCATGTTCCAAATAGAGAGAATAAGGTTGTGAAGATGTTGATGGAGTAAGTAGCCCCCCTCCTTGAATAGTTCAGCTGGTAGACCATCAGGGCCGGGGCTTTTGTTGTTTTTCATGGCCCTGATGGCTTGTATAGTTTCTGGGAAAGTGGGGTTGGTATCTAGGATTTCTGAGTGAGGAACATCAGGGATGTTGTTGAGGATATTAGGCTCTACAGTATTTCAATGGTTAAGGATCAAGCTGAAATGTTGTGCCCAGCGATCTATTTTCTCCTGTTTGTTTTTTAGGAGGTTTTCTTCTAGAGAGCGAACAGGAGTTATACTACTTTTTGTTGGGCCATATAAAATTTTAATAGAGTTGTAGAGACCATGTTGATCATTTGCATCTGCGCATGATTGAGTTTCTTTTGCACGGTCATTCCATCAGTTATTTTACATGTCTCTGAGTATTTTCTGCACTTCTGATCTTAGCTGTTGGAAGTTTTCTTTGAGAGCTACAGAAGTAGGTTGTGAGAGCCATGCATCGTGCGCTTTTTTTTTTGCTGTGATTAGGTCATGTATACCATCAGCGTTGTTATCAAACCAATTTTGATGACGTCGTGTGGAGAAGCCAAGGGTTTCTTTTGCATTTTCCTGAATTAATGTTTTCAGTTTTGTCCACTCAGAGTCAAGCTCATTGTCGATGTTGTTTGGATCAATGTTAGGGATCTCAGCCAGCTTTCTTAGAGGGAGGTTTGCAAGAAAGAAGAGGACGGATGGTTAGCTTGAGCTTAGCACGTATTAGATTGTGATCTGTGTGGCACTCGGCACCTCTCATTGCACGGGTCTGGAAGGCATCTTGCTGGTCTCGCTTTTTTATTATGACATAGTCAATCAAGTGCCAGTGTTTTGACCTTGGGTGCATCCACGAAGTTTGGTGCTTGTTTTTGAGCTGAAAAAGGGTGTTGGTGATGACTAGGTTGTGTTCTGAGCATAAGGAGAGCAATCTGAGTCCATTGCTATTCATATTGCCAACACCATGATGACCGATGGCGCCTCCCCAGATGTGGTGTTCCCTTCCCACTCTGGCATCAAAGTCACCTAAGAGGACCAGTTTATCTTCCCTTGGAGTTTAGTTAATGGCTGAGTCTAATAATTCATAGAAAGAGTCTTTTGTCTCATCTTCACTGTCCAGTGTAGGAGCGTAAGCACTCATGAGAGTGGCATAACGACCTTTTGCAAGTGTGATGCGCCAGGACATCAACCTCTCCGAGATGCCAGCTGGTGAGTCTGGGATTTTACTTAGCAGTTTTGTTTTCACTGCAAAACCGACACCATGGTTTCTGCGTTCATTTGCTGGATAACCTTTCCAGAAGAATGTGCATCCGTCTCCTACCTCTGTTAGGGTGTCCTCTTCTGAAAGACGAGTTTCACTTAAGTCACCTATGTCAATGTTGTATCTTTGCAGTGCATGGGCAACAAGAGCTGTCCTGCGGTGTGGTCTGTCATTTTCATCACTATCAATTAGTGTGCGAACATTCCAGGTGGCAATGTTAAGGGGTATTTTACTTCTATTTCGACCGCAGTAAGGAATGCCTTGGTGGATGCGGTTATCCACCCATGTGGTAGTGAATCAGCCAATGTTTAGGTTACCTTTTCTAAACCCTTCACTGCCAGGGGTGAGCGGTGGGGCCTCCATTTCTGGCTGCTCAGTCGCACTGGAAGCTGCCGAGGGATAGACCTGATTCATGCCATGTCTCCAACGACCATCACTCCAGTGCCGCCCATGTGCAGGACTCGGGCTGATGATTTTCAGCCGGATTCTCGACCTGTTACCGTCACCCTATCCTTTCGCCGTGGGACTTTTGTTGGTTGGTGGTGAGGATGAGAAATGGTGGTGAAAGCGAACGAAGCAGTGTGCTAGCGCAGAGAAAGGATTATCGTGGCTGTGGGGGTGCGCTCTTCCCACAACCACATCTTGGCCCTCCTCAACTCATGTCAGTGGCATGAACGATTCAGGACGACTGACAGCAGATTTGGGTTGCAGGGATATGCCAGAAAACCCATTATTTCAGGAAACCGCCTTATGTGGTACCCCGCGCACAGATTTTTCGTTTGGGGTTTACTCCTGTAGCCTTAACCCACCCAAGGGCTGTCCACAAGGCAGTGGGTGCCGTGGTTGGTAGGTATCAGGGTGCATCCACAATCTGGTGGTCCTGCATGCCGTACCTCTGGGGCCCACTGCTGCTCCGAGATCCCCTGTTGGTTTAGCCTAGACACCTAGTTACCGTGCGTGGCCACTGGGAGGCACAACAGGGGTCTAGGTGATGGAGATATGTATATATGTATATACACACACACACACACACATATATATATATATATATATATATATATATATATATATATATATATATGTATATTTAAATGAAAATGTAGGGACAACATATCAGAGTTATGGACGAACCTATAGAGATTGTTAATAAATATACTTACTAAGAACAGACAGTAAGTGTTCCCCGGGACACGCGACCGAAATTGAAAGGAGAACATTTGGTAAACAAAATCAGATTAGGAGAAGTAAAATGCCACTTTCTCTAAAAAGGAAAGTATTTAATCAAATGGTCCTACCAGTATTAACATATGCATCGGAAACTTGGAGCCTTACTAAAGCCTTTGAACATGAAGTAGTTGCAACTCAAAGAGTTATGAAAAGAATAATGATGCGATTAACAATATAAAACAGGTAAAGAACAACATGGATACGAGAGGAAAATAAGTAGAGGATATTCTAACATGTAAGGAAAGGAAATAGACTTGGCCAGTTCATATAATAGATGGACATTAAGAATAACAAAACAGGTCCTAAGAAATTGCAAAAGAAGAAGGGAAAGGAAAAGAAAACAATGGATTAACGATCTAAGAAAGTTTGCGGGTGTGGACTGGCATAGAAAGACCATAAATAGACGCAAGTAGAAGTACATGTCTGAGGCCTTTGTTCTTCAGTGGACTAGTAACGGTTGACGATGATATATATATATATATATATATATATATATATATATATATATATATATATACATATATATATATTATATATATATATATATACATATATATATATATTATATATATATTTATATATATATGTATGTATATATATATACAAATATACGTGTGTGTGTACATATGCATACATACATATACACACACACACACACACACATATATATATATATATATACACATGTATATATATACATATATATATAGATATATATATATATATATATATATATATATGTATATATAAAGTATATATGTATATATATATATATATATATATATATATATATATATATATATATATATTTATGTATAAATATATGGTGTGTGTATGTATATGCATACACACACACACACACATATATATATATATATATATATATATATATATATATATATATATATATATATATATATATATATGTATATATATATACATACATATATATATACATATATATATATATGTGTGTGTGTATGTGTGTGTGTGTGTGTGATTATCATCATCATCATCATCATCGCCTACGTCTATCGACGCAAAGTTTCTCGATTAGGATTTGCCAGTCGTCTCTATCCTTGGCTTAAAGCTTCAAACCAATACGTCAGTCATCATCTCCTACTTGACACTTCATAGTTCTCAGCCATGTAGGCCTGGGTCTTCCAACTCTTCTAGTGCCTTGTGGAGCCCAGTGTAATAATTGGGTGTACTAAACTGTCTTTGGGAGTGCGAAAAGCATGCTCAAATTATCTCTATCTTCCCCTCACCATGATCTCATTCACATATAGCTCTTGAGTAATCTCTCTTATAGTTTCATTTCTAATCCTGTACTGTCATATAACTTCCAATATTCCTCTGAGGGATTTGTTCTCAAATCTAAAAAAATGTTTTGGATATTGTTTCATTGTCACACCATGACTCATGTCCATACTGTAACACAGATCTCACTAAATTGATATATAGCTCTATTTTTATATGTAATTTCAGGCTACTTGATTTCCAAATTATACTTGATCTAGCCAATGTCTGATTTGGTTTTTTTATTCTTTCATTAAACTCCAATTCTAAAGACTATGTATTAGAGAGTGTATTTCCTAAATACTTGAATGATTCTACCTCCTTAATCCTTTTTCCTTCCAATGATATTTCATTTACCATTGCATATTCCGTTCTTATCGTCTTAGTCTTTATTCTATTTATCTTGAGCCCAATCTCGTATGATATTTCATGCATTCTAGTAAGCAATCATTGCAAATCCTGTGGTGTTCTCCTAATAAGAATTGCATCATTAGCATACTCTAGGTCAGCTAATTTCTTATTACCAATCCAGTCCAATCCTTCTCCACCATCACCAATTGTTCTCCTTTGCCTTCAGTATTTTCCATTTCTATATGGAGTTGCTGCTTCTAGTTAGCTTTCTCCAGCTTCTTTAGTTCTGTACATTTTGTTCTCTTAGGCCATTGTCCTCCATGTCATTCAATAATTTATCTTTCAACCTGTGATAGTCTCTTTCTGTCAACCTAACAGCACACATAAGGAAGTAGAAAAGGCAGGAGAAAAGTGCTTCCTTAGCCTGTGCATTTCAGTTAGCCACATTACCACCAACAAGTGATGCAGCTAAACATCATTCGTACAGACGACATACCTCACAATACAGCAGTGTTTAGGGAAAACCCCGTCACCCTTAGACTGGGGATGGCGAGAGATAAATGGAATACTTATCTCCATAGAAACAGATGTTGCATTTGCACCATATAAAATGTTACACATGATATCATGCAGTCGTAGAGAAAATGGCTTTAAAAATTACACACGCATTTGTAGAAGACTAGATCTCTTCTGCAGTTCAATGTGTTTAAAATGTTAGGTTTGTAAAAACTCTAAACCATCCACTGATGAATATCTTACAGCAATGCCTGATGATGATGATGTATGAAATTATTCTGATATAGAGAAATGTCTAATATTTTTGTAATATTAAGATTTTTTGTTAATGTTTGTACATATATTATCGGAAAATTATTCTTCAACAATGGTCTTTTCAAAAAAAAATTCTTGTGAAAGTCAGTTTAATCTTATTATAAAAAAAGTGTTATATAATGGGTATTACTATATATCTAGCTTATCACATAATTAGGAACACATGATTATTTTATCTTACATGCCAAAAATATTTATGATGAATATCAGTGGCTATTTAATAAAATCCTGTTATTTATTGATATAAAATTTTGTTCGGGTGACAGCTTGAAAATCCAAGATGGCTACCAGCTTACAACACTGTAAAAGGCAGATACGGCTTCCTTGGCCTCCAAAACATGTGTATAGGCACCAAAATAGGAATTCTAGGTGCCTTGGAAATGTCATATGCTTAAAATTATATTATAACGCCATCTTGAAAATACAAGATGGCTACCAGCAACTATTCTGTCAATACTGTAAATGGCAGAAACAGATTCCCTGGCCTCCAAAACATATGAATAGACACCAAGATATTGATTCTAGGCGCTTTAGACATGGTCGTAAGCGTAAAACTATATTATGACACCATCTTCGCCGCCATCTTGAATTTTGAAGAGAACACTAAGCAGATTGTTCGGGACTTTAAATATGTTGTTTAGGATGGGCATCAATCCTGAAAAATCTAACTTGCTACCAATTTAATCCAGGTTCAACACAAATACAACTTGACTAATATGTGTAAATGGTCAGTCTTTAGGGTATTTTCCTGCTCGATAGGGGAATGCCACTGTCCCTTGCCTCTGCCATTCACGAGTGGCCTTTAACCCTTTAAACCTGTAACCTAAGATAGTATAAGATCATGCTACAGAAGGACTAGAGAACAATGCTTTGATTTTCAAGTGCCCTTCTCCTAGGAAAGCTGTTTACCATACCTAAATAGTTTATTCTACCCTGGCACTTACTGAGAAGAAAGTAGGCACTGAACAATTACAGTGCAGTAGTTAACTCATTTAGTGAAGACGAATTTTTCAGTTATCTTAGTGTTGCCATGTGTGAGAAAAGAGGTGAATGTGGAAAGATTTGGCCAGACAATTCGGTGTATGTGTAAGCAAAGGAAAAATGAGCCGTACCCAGAGAGGGCTCCAATGTAGTACTATGTGACCAAATAAAGGACCTAATAACTCTCTAGCGATAGTATATTGATGGGTGCCAGATGCATTGGCCAGCCTACTACCTGCCATAACAGCCTCTGATTCAAAGTTAAAATTTTATGTTCGCAGATGGAAAAATATGGAATGTATGGGGAATCAGGTTATAAAATTCTATAGTTAATAAGAGAACAAATTTTTTAAAGA
>NC_090737.1:99257104-99259604 GCF_036898095.1 Palaemon carinicauda | reverse complement strand
TTCATACACTCAAATATGAAGCAAGTTTGAAGTCTCTGTAACAACGATGTACAAACTTAAGGCTGATTACATGAATTGGACATTTTGCGTGACCGTGACCTTGCCCTATGGACTTGACCTTCCAAAATTTCAATATTTCCAGTTTTTTACGTAACAGTTCATCCCTAAAAGTTTCATTACTCTACGATTAAAATTGTAGGCTGGAATCTGTTCACAAACAAACACACCCAAACATAAACAGGCGTGAAAACATAACATTCTTCCAACTTCGTTGCCTGAGGTCATTACACTTTAGCATACACGTGGGAAACTTATCCTATGATGCCTGTTGGTGAGTCAGTATGTAAAACTTAAGGAAAGAGATTCCTTGGCGTTATCATTGGAGAAAGACCCTTTTAAGAGGCTAGAAGAGGGTTTATATACACGTTTGTGTGCATAAAAGAAACATCGCACTTTTTATGCCAATATACGTAATTGAAATAAAAATTATGCTCTAGAACGGCTCAATCTTGGCATTTCAAAATTCCAAAGGGGTCTTTTGAACAATTCATTCTTAGCATTCTTAGATGGAAAAGAGGTCATTTGACCTTAATGCTCAAGTAAGGGTCATAAATCTTTACACTTAGCTCGCTTATATTTTTGTGTATAGCAAAATAATATTGGTCAGCCTTTATGTATTATTATGATAATTCAATTGAACAGAGAAATATACTAAGAAAAAGTTAATCTTTGCCATTCCCCTATAAGGAAATGCTAGGACCTTTTCTTCCCTTTCCTTATGAAGGTGGCAGTGTAGTCGTGACCAATCTACTGTATATGTGATTATTATTATTATTATTATTATTATTATTATTATTATTATTATTATTATTATTATTATTATTATTATTATTATTATTCAAATCGTTAAAATTATCATTATTATCCAAATTATTGTTACTCGGGACCTCTTCTTCAGGCAATTGCAAAGATGCTAACATAACATATATTTGTGCGGCTTGAAGTTCCAATGTCCATCTGAACATTTGATGTTACTCTATGCAAGTGGGGAAATAGTGAACTATGACCAAAATATCAGTCTCAGTCAGTTGCCCTTATAACAGTATCACCATTGGGCTTATCACGGTCAGCCTCCTTCACATGATAATAATAATAATAATAATAATAATAATAATAATAATAATAATAAGAGAGAGAGAGAGAGAGAGAGAGAGAGAGAGAGAGAGAGAGAGAGAGAGAGAGAGAGAGAGAGAGAGAGAGAGAGAGAGATTGTCAATATTTTTATTTGTATGAAAAGTTCCAGTTATATTTCAATAACTTGAGATACTACCGCTAGAGAGTTATGGGGTCCTTTTTACTGGCCAGGCAGTACTACATTGGATCCTTCTCTCTAGTTACGGTTCATTTTCCCTTTGCCCACCCATACACCGAATAGTCTGCCCTATTCTTACACATTCTCCTCTGTCTCCATACACCCGACAACATTGAGATTACCAAACCATTCTTCTTCACCTAAGGGATTATCTACGACACTGTAATTGTACAGTGGTTACTTAACTCGTGGTAAGGGTAGAAGAGAGACTTTAGCTGTGGTAAGCAGCTCTTCTTCCTAGAAGGAAACTCCAAAATCAAACCTTTGTTCTCTAGTCTTGGGTTAGTGCTATAGCCTCTGCACCATGGTCTTCCACTGTCTTGGGTTACAGTTCTCTTGCTTGAGGGTACACTCGGGCACACTATTCTGTCTTATTTCTCTTCCTCTTGTTTTGTTCAAGTTTTTATAATATATATATAGGACATATTTATTTTAATATTGTTACTGTCCTTAAGATATTTAATTTTCCTTGTTTCCTTTCCTCACTGAGCTACTTTCCCTGTTGAAGCCCCTTGGGCTTATAGCATCCTGCTTTTCCAACTAGGGTTGTAGCTTAGCAAGTAATAATAATAATTGTTTATATATACGAAACATGTTTAATCCACCGATCTACGCTGTTTATGGAGATGTCTGATTTGCTTATGCCTATATCACGGAAGACCGAATGCATTGGAATCACGACTTGCTATTTCAGCATTAAGAAATAAGTTGTAAGATGGAGTTGAAACAAGTACGCAAGTGATCATTTCAGAAACTACAAATAATATTAGTGAGAATGCAAAATATAGATTTAACGGTTCAAATGCCGCTCATGAATGGCAGAGACAAGGGACAGTGACATTGCCCTAGTAAGCAGGACAATGCCATAGAGACTGATTATATGTATATATATATGATCAGCACCCAAGCCCCCTCTCCATACAAGCTAGGACCAGGTAGGGCCAGGCAATGAATGCTGATGACTCATCAGGTAGAACTATAGGCTCCCCCAAACCCCCATCCTTAGCTCACAAGGCTGGTAAGGTTGCTGACACTTAAGGAACTAACGAATGTTAGCGGGAATCGAACCCCAGTCTGGCGATCAACGGCCAGAGACGTTTCCAGTAGGACACAGCAACCCTTCCAAAC
>NC_090737.1:99239604-99252104 GCF_036898095.1 Palaemon carinicauda | reverse complement strand
CATCTACGGGTAGTGGGCAACCGACCTCATGCCAAGAGTACTTCCTTGCACCGCCCCCCCCCCCCCCCCCTCTCCCTTTAAAGGGAAAGAGAAAGTTTGCAAGACGAGGAAATGAAGAGTACAATAAAGAATGATAGTGTGAATCCCCTAGGTCAACTGTTCGTCTAAAGAGGGCATATTACCTTATCCTGTTACTTATTAGGAATAGTTTTGGTGTTTTATTAGATTTTTAATTACAAATATTTTCCCGGAAAATTCACTCAGTTTTTCTTATTTTCAAATTCAGTAAACGAGACGAGTGTTTTGTTTACAGGTGTTCCGGGTAAAAACTGTTCCAGTCTCTAATTACGTAGAATCAAAGAGTGAACTGATGTTTCGGTAAAGTAGACTCGTTATTTGTTGCAAAGAAGGGTCATCTAGACTATTCCTCACAAGACGCATTCTCTCTCTCTCTCTCTCTCTCTCTCTCTCTCTCTCTCTCTCTCTCTCTCTCTCTCTCTCTCTCTCTCTCTCTGTACTATTGACTTCTTGGTAATGAATCGCCGTCTCCATAATACTGTATACATTCTCCATATATACAGTATACTGTAAAAGGTCTTGAAACAAAATATTCTTTTCTTTATTATTATTGGTAGTAGGTTGGCCAGGGCACCAGTCACCGTCGAAATACTACCGCTAGAGAGTTATTGTGTTCTTTAACTGACCGGACAGTATTAGATCGGATCCCTCTCTTTGGTTACTGTTCAGTTTTCCTCAGCCTACACATGCACTTAATGGTGTGGCCTATTCTCTCCACATACTCCTCTGACTTCATACATATGACAACACTGAGATTACCAAATAATTCTTTTTCACACAATGGGTTAACTACTATATATAACATTGAGATTACCAAACAATTCTTCTTCACTAAATGCGTTAACTTCTATATACAGCATTGAGATTACCAAACAATTCTTCTTCACTCAATGCGTTAACTTCTATAGACAGCATTGATATTACCAAACAAATTTTCTTCACTCAATGCGTTAACTTCTATAGACAGCATTGATATTACCAAACAATTTTTTTTCACACAATGCATTAACTTCTATATACAGCATTGAGATTACCAAACAATTCTTCTTCACTCATTGCGTTAACTTCTATATACAGCATTGAGATTACCAAACAATTCTTCTTCACACAATGCGTTAACTTCTATAGACAGCATTGATATTACCAAACAATTTTTCTTCACTCAATGCGTTAACTTCTATAGACAGCATTGATATTACCAAACAATTTTTTTTCACACAATGCGTTAACTTCTATATACAGCATTGAGATTACCAAACAATTCTTCTTCACTCAATGCGTTAACATCTATAGACAGCATTGATATTACCAAACAATTTTTCTTCACACAATGGGTTAACTACTATATACAACATTGAGATTACCAAACAATTCTTCTTCACTCAATGCGTTAACTTCTATACACAGCATTGAGATTACCAAACAATTCTTCTTCACTCAATGCGTTAACTTCTATATACAGCATTGAGATTACCAAACAATTCTTCTTCACTCAATGCGTTAACTTCTATAGACAGCATTGATATTACCAAACAATTTTTCTTCACTCAATGCATTAACTTCTATAGACAGCATTGATATTACCAAACAATTTTTTT
Organism: Palaemon carinicauda; assembly: GCF_036898095.1. Lineage (NCBI taxonomy): Eukaryota > Metazoa > Arthropoda > Malacostraca > Decapoda > Palaemonidae > Palaemon > Palaemon carinicauda. The sequence goes on along the minus strand of NC_090737.1, from coordinate 99,250,428 downwards.
TCACACAATGCGTTAACTTCTATATACAGCATTGAGATTACCAAACAATTCTTCTTCACACAATGGGTTAACTAATATATACAACATTGAGATTACCAAACAATTCTTCTTCACTCAATGCGTTAACTTCTATACACAGCATTGAGATTACCAAACAATTCTTCTTCACTCAATGCGTTAACTTCTATAGACAGCATTGATATTACCAAACAATTTTTTTTCACACAATGCATTAACTTCTATATACAGCATTGAGATTACCAAACAATTCTTCTTCACTCAATGCGTTAACTTCTATATACAGCATTGATATTACCAAACAATTTTTCTTCACTCAATGCGTTAACTTCTATAGACAGCATTGATATTACCAAACAGTTTTTTTTTCACACAATGGGTTAACTACTATATACAACATTGAGATTACCAAACAATTCTTCTTCACTCAATGCATTAACTTCTATAGACAGCATTGATATTACCAAACAATTTTTTTTCACACAATGGGTTAACTACTATATACAACATTGAGATTACCAAACAATTCTTCTTCATTCAATGTGTTAACTTCTATAGACAGCATTGATATTACCAAACAATTTTTCTTCACTCAATGCGTTAACTTCTATAGACAGCATTGATATTACCAAACAATTTTTTTTCACTCAATGCGTTAACTTCTATAGACAGTATTGATATTACCAAACACTTTTTCTTCACTCAATGCGTTAACTTCTATAGACAGCATTGATATTACCAAACAATTTTTTTTTCACACAATGCGTTAACTTCTATATACAGCATTGAGATTACCAAACAATTCTTCTTCACTCAATGCGTTAACTTCTATAGACAGCATTGATATTACCAAACAATTTTTCTTCACACAATGGGTTAACTTCTATATACAGCATTGAGATTACCAAACAATTCTTCTTCACTCAATGCGTTAACTTCTATAGACAGCATTGATATTACCAAACAATTTTTCTTCACACAATGGGTTAACTTCTATATACAGCATTGAGATTACCAAACAATTCTTCTTCACTCAATGCGTTAACTTCTATATACAGCATTGATATTACCAAACAATTTTTCTTCACACAATGCATTAACTTCTATAGACAGCATTGAGATTACCAAACAATTCTTCTTCACTCAATGCGTTAACTTCTATAGACAGCATTGATATTACCAAACAATTTTTTTTCACACAATGCGTTAACTTCTAAATACAGCATTGAGATTACCAAACAATTCTTCTTCACTCAATGCGTTAACTTCTATAGACAGCATTGATATTACCAAACAATTTTTTTTTCACACAATGCGTTAACTTCTATATACAGCATTGAGATTACCAAACAATTCTTCTTCACTCAATGCGTTAACTTCTATAGACAGCATTGATATTACCAAACAATTTTTCTTCACACAATGGGTTAACTTCTATATGCAGCATTGAGATTACCAAACAATTCTTCTTCACTCAATGCGTTAACTTCTATAGACAGCTATGATATTACCAAACAATTCTTCTTCACACAATGGGTTAACTTCTACATACAGCATTGAGATTACCAAACAATTCTTCTTCACTCAATGCGTTAACTTCTATAGACAGCATTGATATTACCAAACAATTTTTCTTCACACAATGGGTTAACTACTATATACAACATTGAGATTACCAAACAATTCTTCTTCACTCAATGCGTTAACTTCTATAGACAGCATTGAGATTACCAAACAATTCTTCTTCACTCAATGGGTTAAATTCTATATACAATATTGAGATTACCAAACAATTCAATGGGTTAACTACTATACTATAAAATTTATAGTATAGTAGTTAACCCATTGAGTGAAGAAGAATTGCTTGATAATCTCAGTGTTGTCAGATGTATGAGGACAGAGGAGTTTGTGGATAGAATAGGCCATACTATTAAGTGTATGTGTAGGCAGAGAAAAAATTAACCGTAACCAGAGACAGATTCCCTGTAGTACTGTCCGGTCAGTTAAAGTTCACAGTAACTCTAACGGTAGTATCTAAACGGGTGACTGGTGCCTGGCCAAACTATTACCTATAATAATTATAATAAAACTATATTTTGTTTTAGGTCCTTTTATTTTGAAGATTTTATATTTTTAAATATGAAAGATTTGTTTTAATGTTGTTACTGTTCTTAAACTTCTTGTAGTTTATCTACTTATCTCCTTTCCTGACTGGGCTATTTTCTCTGTTGGAGCCTTTGGGCTTATAGCATACTGGTTTTCATACTAGGGTTGTAGCCTATTAAGCAATATTATTATTATTATTATTATTATTATTATTATTATTATTAATATTATTAGTATTATTACCATTATTATTATTATTGTTATTATTATTACTAGGGAAATACTTTGAGAATGATTTGGCTTTTGATACATTGGAATGATTAAACTTCTAAATAGGAGATGATATTTTTATATACTCCATATATTTGATTAAAAGAGCAATCATACTTTATACTGTAAAGTATGATTTCCTGTAAAGTTCATAGAAAAATAAAGGAGGTAATTTAAAAGCTTAGTGGAGACCCATCTGGAAAAGAAAGAATACGCATTGGAATTACAAATAGCATCTTTGAGAGAGAGAGAGAGAGAGAGAGAGAGAGAGAGAGAGAGAGAGAGAGAGAGAGAGAGAGAGAGAGATTCAAATTCGTCTCTAATATCAAAATCTGGTCCATCCGTTGTAAACCGAAGAGCAATACATAGAGAAAAGTTTTTCTTGCAAATGTAACGAGATTGGAACACTCGGCTGCAAGTAATTGATATTGACTCAAATTTAGATGGTCAAATATCTTGTTTCCTCTCAGCTTCCGTCACCATGGCAACCGACTCAGTGATTTTGAAGGCCCTTAATATACAGTTGTGGATGGGAAATGGCCATTTATATATTTGAGAGAGAGAGAGAGAAAGAGAGAGAGAGAGAGAGCGGACACCAAACTATGTTCGGGAGGATTATTGTTGGAGGTTGAGTGCACGAGTAAAAGGGACAGAGTTTAGGAGGGGAGGTTTAAGATCGTATGGAACGACGTGGAGGAGAGGAAGAAGAGAAAAGTGGAGAAGGAGGAGAAGTAGGTGAGATAAGCATTAAAGGAGAGGAGAAAAACGTCACCGAGAGGCAAGATGTAAGAAGCAAGTGAGGCGGAAAATAGGGGCCAGAGCGTGCGTGAAATTGACGAAGGCCATTGGCGCTGAAAAAGAAAAAAATCCTAGAGTGGTGGAGGTTGTAACCTACAGAATTTTACAGGATCCCAAAGGAGTCAGAATTCATCAACTGACCTCACATCCTTTGGGTGAGGCTTAGTCAAGCCTCTTGGTAGGGCACTTCTCTTGAAGATTGTGTCTACGGAGTCCGCTGTCCAAGACATTGTTCTTAATCACCGCATTCGACCCATTATAGTTCAAAGCAAAGTTAGGTTTTAAAGGTTTAAATTCCACTCATGAATGGCAGAGGCAAAGGGCAGCGTCATTGCCCTACCCAGCAGGACAATGCCCTAAAGCGTCCAAGACCCCTCTCCACCCAAACTAGGATCACGGAGGGCCAGGCAATGGCTGCTGATGATTCCAGAAGTCAAGTTCTAGGCTACCCCAAAACCCCCATCCGTAGCTCACAAGAATGGTGAGGTTGCAGACACTACAAGAAACTATCAAATTTGATCGGGACTCTAACTCCAATCCAGCGGAACGCCAGGCAGGGTCGTTTCCAATTAGCCACCACAACCCTTAAATATTTCATATATATACTGTATATATGTATGTATATATATATATATATATATATATATATATATATATATATATATACATACATATATATATGTATAATATATATATATATATTCTGTGTATACATATATGTGTATATATACACACAGAATATATATATATATATATATATATATATATATATATATATATATATATATATATATATATATATACAGTATACACACACACACATATATATATATATATATATATATATGTATATATATACAGTATATATATGATATATATATGACATATATATAAATATATATAAATATATATATATATAATATATTTAATATATATATACATATATACATACATATATATATATATATATATATATATATATATATATATACTGTATATATATATATATATATATATATATATATATATATATATATATATATATATATATATATATATATATAATGTTTGGCCCGTCAAAAGTACTTATCTTTAATCAAATAATTTTCCATTGGACTTATAATCCTATGGCAGAGTTAATTTGACATCAAAAGATATTTGTGGCTTGCTTTAGTAAGTTAAAATCCCCAGTGTTAATTAAAAAAAAATATAGAAAATTGGCCAAGTGTTACAAACTTCCCAGTCATCAAAGAAAAGCAAAATCAGCAATAAAAGTTCCGCCTTCTGCAGTTAGTTGACGCTTAAGTACAGTATACTGTACAAGAGATGTCTTTATACAGGGTGTAAAGGTAAAGATACTTTCCATAGTGAATTGAAAAAGCTTAAGGTGACAGACAGTGGTAGAAATAAATCTTCCAAGTGGTAGTTTGCTGCTATTTATTAACTTATTCTATATTGAATGATTTATGTAATGTTAATGTTCATGCTTTAGTGTTTCGAGCTTGCAAAGCTAGTTTATGATATTGTCTGTGATAATATTATTACCATTATTATTGTTGCAGTTACTGATCACAACTTTCAGTGAGGCATTTACATCGTGTTGCCTCATTTTATACTGTCTGAATTATTTTATTTTGTGAGTTGGGTACACTTAGCTGAATTGTGTGTTATGTATAATGCTTTTCAATAGAATTATTATTATTATTATTATTATTATTATTATTATTATTATTAGAGAGCAGCCTACAGATATTTTAGTTTATAATGACCACAGTTCCTGATCACAGCTTTCAATGAAGCAATAACCCGTCAAATTGGTTTTCAGTACTCGTTGATAGCAAAGCACCGTCTCATTACTGCTCTCGTTTTAGAAGAAATAAAAAAAAGAATCACAGCTGGACAGAGGTACTTTTTATGAAAAGGATTTCCAATTTGGTTAATCATCATGAGGTAGAGTGAATTCGATATTAAAAGGTATATGTGGCCTATTAGTGTTGCTCATAAAAGTATCACATACACACACACGCACACACACACACACGCGTACATGTGTAAAGTGTATATATTCGCAAAATACATAAAGAAATTCTATATTCTTATTTATCTAATCAATAAGACCACATTTGATGACAACCATAATAAAAACTAAATTTGTACAATAGCGGTAAAGGTTCAATTTGAGATCTGAAACGAATGTGGAAATAAAAGCACTAAAATAACCCTCGTAACAGTCTGTTATTGTTCTGTATAGTTTTACGTCTTTCAGTGGATTAGCTCTGCAAAAGCATCAAAGGCATATGTTAATTAATGCAAGCTTTACAACACGCAAACTTAATCTTTTAATCGAGCAACATTGGTAATCTGTGTAACTGTTTCTAGTTTTTAAAAATACAAACAGAGTAATAATCTCAATAGAAAACTTCCCTCCTCGTTTCAAAAAAAAAAAAAAAAATGTCACTGAAAGGTGTTGCAAATACGTCCAATCAAAAGACTTTTCTGATGTCTGTAAATAAGAGAAAAAATAGACACTTACACAGGCTGTCTTGACTTCAGTGGAACGAGTTCTTCTCATCGACTCCACTATGATGTCCACGACTTCTTTCCAATTTCATCACGTTCGGGAATTGCTCCTGTACAGCGAATCATTGAACTATCGTGTCCAAGAGCTTCTGACTTGCTTTGCTTCACTTTCATCTATGACTTTTTAATGAGGTCATTAATGGAAATTAGTTATTAAATATGTTAAAGGAAAATAGAATTGAGAAGTAAAACATCTTCCAATATGTACGTATTTAGAACCGATATTTCGTATAGGATGTAAACAATAACTTTCATACAAGGATGGGAAGAAGCTGTTACATCATAATAGGCTTAATAATTTATTGCAATTATATGCAATCACTGTGGTCCTTTACGGTAAGACGACAGAGGATCATCTTGACATCTTTATCTCACAGAAATTAGACAATAAACAAAAGTTATTTCAATTTCATATACTAATTGGTCATTTACTTTGTGTGTTGTGTATGTGTGTGTGGGTGTGTATTCTAGAATAGCAGATAATGCTATGTTGCATTTAGAAACAAAAGCTACTCGTAACTGACATACAGTAATACGGAAAGTGGCCATAACAATAGTTATAATATTAGCAAACTCTGTTGACCTGACGACCTTAGAAATTCATTCTTTCGATCAAGAAGAATATCTTGTCCACCTTTATACGAAATTCACCTGTAATTTTAATCTATTACAGGTGAAGTTCGTATGCAGGTAGACAGAATATTCTTGCCAAGGATTTTTTGAGTTTGGAAATTGTTTCTTCAATTCAGCTTTCCATCCAATTGATTGGCATGTGGGACTTTTCATTTGCCTTGTATACTTCCCCGCCGCTTAGTTGCTCGATATGACTTTAGTTTGAATGGCAATGCAATTTCCCGACATCAGCATTACGCTTCAATTTCCCGTTAAGATTTTTTGGAAGACTTGTCTTATTGTTTCGGATGTTTGTTTCAAAGTAAATTGATGGCGATGAAACGCGACATTCCAGGTGAGAACTTTGGAAATGAAATGTTTTTATATTTGTTTTTAGTTTTACCATATTTCATATGCACATTCATTAGCAGTATTTTCATTCAAGTGGGTTTTTATTACAATTACATATATTTATCTTAGGTAATGCTGTGATACTTGATGAAGATCAGTACACGCACTTCTTTCAATTTATTTTTCTCCGACGCAATCAAGAAATATTGAAGCTGCATTGCAAAAACAACACATTTGCAATTAGGCCTTAACAAGTCTATTTAAATTCATAAATAAACTTCTCTCTTCCGCATCCTTTGGGTACTCATGGGCTCAACAAGCAAGCGGAAGGTACTTGAATGACGCCGACAGCTCTTGGACATGGAGGTTCCATGAGTCGCTGGACAGGAGCGATTCTGGAACGTGACGGTTTTGAAAAGAAGACGTAGATTCGGGAAGTATCTCAAGAACGAGGTTAGATTATAGAATGCTGACAATGTTTTGTCGTTGGAGTTTATTTTGTTGCACACGAGGGAGAAATCTCTAGAGTCTAGCTTTGTCCTGCCTGCCAGTTTGTATTGAGATAATTTCTTTTGTGTGTGTGTGTGTGTGTGCGTGTGTGTATTTTAAAAGCGTTTTCAAAAATTAATGTCGATCTTTCATGTATTTTTTTCATCTGTGTAGGAATTAGAGACCAAGATAGGCAAGGATAGTCGAAGCAAGCCCTGTTTAGCAAAGGAATTCCTTAGTGCACTTCACATGTGAAGTAAGCCTAATGACAAACCAGCCACTAGAATTGCAAGTTGAATTATTCAAGAAATACTGAAAACAATTGAGAATTCCAAATTGTGAAAGGAGGAGGTAAAGTCAATATAATTATCAGACCAGTTGACCTTAACTTTTAGCATTGAAGTCCCACATATCAATTATGGGATAGTGAAGCCAGGTGTCTACAACATGCGCAAGAGAAAATGATGTGGCCTACAGTCAAAAATTTCCCGAAAGCAAATCCAACCCTACATCTGCCTACATTGTTCCTTGAACAGTGGACATGTACAGGGTAGGCAACAAAAAGAGGGACAAAATAAAATTGTTACAGTTTCTATATATATATATGTATTTGTGCAAAAGTCTTTTCACCAGACGTTGACAATGTGTCAAAGTTTTATTGTACAAAAGCATTTTCAAATTGATGAATTTTTAGCTACTGTAGTTATTGATTTGTATGTTCAATTCTGGCCACTCGCTGTAGGATGACATTTGCCACTCTCATATATAAACTGTTGACAGCTCTCTCCAACATGTCGTTAGTGATTCACTGGATCTCTCTCCTTATGTTTTCTTTCAATCTGTCCATTGTGTCTGGATTCTCAACATACGCTCTCCTTCAGGGAGCCCCTAGAAAGTAGTCCAGCCGGCTGAGATGAGGGGTGGGGGCGGCCATGGATTATTGATCCTCCTTGAGATTAATCGTTCACCTGGAAAGTGTTGCCTAAGGTGCTGAAGAGTGCAGTCAAAACAATGAGGTGGTGCACCATCCTTCTAAAAACACAACAGTGTTCATGTCAAAAGCTCTTTTCCTCCTTAATACTGTAATGAAGCGTCTTCGAAGCATTTTGATGTATCGGTCTGAATTCAGTGTCACTTGATGATTATTATCTTCTTCAAAGAAGTATGGGCTATAAATACCACTCTTTTCAAGTGCACACCTCACAGTCATTTATTCTACACTCAGGTTTTTCAACATATTCATGAGGCTGTTCATTGGCCGAAAACCTAAAGTATTGCTTATTCACATGCCCACTCAAATGAAAGTGCGCCTCGTCGCTGAAGAGAAGACTGTCCAAAAGTTGAGGGTCATTCTCAATACGCTCACTAATGGTTTGGCCAAACTCAAAGCTTTCAGTCTTGTTGGCTTCGGTTTGTGCTTGAAGAATCTGAACCTTGTAAGGGAACAGCTTTAAATCACTGAATGATTCGGCGCACAGATGACCTGGAAATGCCCACTTCCTGTGTCAGCCTTCTGGTGGACTTGCTGGGCGACTGTTGCAAGTGGTCCCTGACGTCTGTTATGTTTGCTAGTATTCTTGCTCTGACTTTTGGACCACAATGGCCTTTTATATTGTTAATCACATTTTCAATGTTTCTGAACTTTTCTACCAAGCGTGTGATAGTATGACAATGTGGAATTATCTTCTCAGGATGTTCGTGTCAAAAGTGTCTGTGAACCAGTGTAGGCGACTTAGTTGCAAAATACAGCTGAACAATCCTGGTCCTCTCTTCCACTGAAAAGTGATCGTAGTGGTCCACCCTGCTGTCAGACAAAACTTGCAGGTCTTCTGTCTACCGCACCGGAAAATTAAGAATGAAAAAGGTATTTTCTTAGAAAATATGAGTTTATTTGTGTCCCTCTTTTTGTGGCCCACCCTGTATATGACCTCTCAAAGGTGTTGAAGAGCCATCTATGGATGGGCCTGATTCGTCTATTTTAGTGCTTTCTCTTTTCAGACCACATTTATTGGCTGTGTGGCTGCCAGTAGCTAATGCGTGTGAATTACTTTCTATGATACACTGGATTTGGTCTTTGCTAGTTACATTTGCTTAGCAACTTCGATGCTAGATTTCTGGATTTATATAGAGTGTGTTCTTTATACAGTTATATGCTCGTCATTGGATCTCAACATAATTGCCATTATGCACACTGGCCCTCTCTTCCACTATGTCCAGCACACGCTAGTAGGAGTCTATCTGACGTTGTTGCACCAACTCTTCCTTTCCAGCATCAGACTGGCACAGCTTGCACTGCCTCCAATTGATGGACTCTTAACTTGACAAGTAGCTTCTTAATCAACTTGTGATTTGTCACTCATATTTAGAGCCTGCAAAAAAAAAAACACCTTTATAATACAACCACCACTAACTTACATGTAGGGTTCAGGAAAATGTTCAACGTACATATTATAGACCTACTAAAATAATTAGTCTACTTGATAAACATTTTTGTGATAATTTATTTCATAAAATTCGTATTTGCAATAACTGCTATAACAAATGTATCAATATATCTGCAACTATGAGTATTGGATTCTTTGGCTTAGAAATAGAAGTTTAGCTGTTAAAAATTTAAAGCTTTAGGTTATCTATAAACTCGCCTATTGATGAAAATATTTTCCACAGCAGCCATTTTGTAAAATTCAAGATAGCGGCTATTAGAGACTTAGGTGACAGAAACTATTTTGCGCGAATTGGAAATTCTTACTCATCATATGAACCCTTAAGCACAGGGATGTGTCCCTAGGCCTAATCCGTTTTTATATTTATACTACTGGTCTACCAAATGTATTACTGTCATGGAGTGAAGTTAAAACTATTTACAGATGATGCACAATTTTACTTCTCCATAAATGACATTTATATTACAGACGAGAAATTAAACCACGATCTTCGTAGCGTCATTGAATGGACATAAATTAAACTAAAACTAAACCATAACAAAAACCGGAGATTATGGTGGTTGGAAAGAAAAACTTCTTAAGAGATCTTGGTTGCATCCAAATGAACATTATTGACAACTTGGTCCCGATATATAGTAGAGTTCGTGACTGGGTATAGTTGCATCACTAGACTGCAGTTTGTCTGTCAGTGCTCAAATAAATAATGTAGTAAGAATCACTGAGTTTCACCTTAAAAACATTGCTTTTGTCAAGAAATGTTAGCAAGAATGTCCTTTTGAGAAACTTGTGATTACCATGATTGATTACTGTAACTCTATCTGTTACAGCCTACCAAAAGTGCGACTTGAGAGATTACAAAATATAATAAACAGAAGAGCAAGATTGATGAAAGGTGTCCCACCCCAAGAAAGGATTGCTCTGTGTTGATTAAACTATATAAAGACGTATACAATGACTCACCCAGTTATCAGAACTTGACGTCTAAAGCAGCTAATGCCAGTGCAGCCAACAATTTGTGTCGACACGAGAACAGTTATGGATGGGTTTAAGTTATTGGAAATAAAATGCACCTCGACTGTAGGTTCCAGACATGAACTTTCAAACTTACATCCCATAGATTACATAACAATCCGAGGAACTGATACCTAAGGCTTTC
>NC_090737.1:99215263-99227763 GCF_036898095.1 Palaemon carinicauda | reverse complement strand
TTATATGCTTCTTCTTCTTTGCTCCCGTAGAGATTTCTATAATAATTCTATGTACAATTCTTATACCATAGTCATTCCCTGAATCCATAGCTTTGTCAGACTCATCTGCTTTCCTGTCTAAATATTCTCTCCGGTCATTTCTGGCTTTTCTTTTGACCTCACTATCAATACTGGAATGCATAGCATGCTCTACCTTGCAATTTTCATTACTTCCTCAAAAAAATTTAACAATCAACTTCTATCTTTGTCTCCTTTTTATAGTATCCCAAGTATCATTCGTTAATTGTTTGCCAATTTGAATTCTATAAGACTGCCTTCAATTTCAAAGATTTCTGTGCTCATCCTCTAGAAGCTTGGTTGTATCAAACCTAGATATTTTATCTACATTTCTGTTGGGTGCTTTCAGTTTTAATTTCAGTGTAGCAAGAGGAGCTAGTGGTCACTACCAATATTTGCACCTCTATAGCTTCTTACACTTCTCAGAGTCCTCCTTCTCTCTTTATCAATGATGTGATCTATTTGATTTTTGTAACTGCCACATGATGAAGCCCATGTTTATTTGTGGATGGCCTTGTTCTGGAAAAAGAATATCTCTAATAACAAGATTGTTTGTTGAACAAAAACTTATAAAATGCGCTCCATTTTCATTTGCAACTTCGCCAAGACCCTCAACACCCATCACATTCTCTATACTTCGATTATTCCTTCCAACTTCAGCATTGAAGTCACCAATAACAATTTTCATATCTCTCTCTGAGATCTCAACTGTTACACTCTGCAATTCTTTTTAGTATTCATCTTTCCTTTCTTCAGGGAAATCATTTGTTGGTGCATAGTTAACTACAATTCTCATATTACACTGCTTTGATTTAAACTTTGCAAGTGACCATCTGCTATATACAGCTCTCCATTCCATTAATGACTTTTCTTCTCTTCCAACTCCATCTGTTCTTCCTGAGTAGATATATGTATTGCCTAGGTGTGAGCTCTTTACCTATCCCTTTACGTGTTTCACTTAGGGCTAAGAAATCCAAACTATATTTCATAAATTCATTCTCTACTTGCTGTAACTTCCAAATCTGATTCATCTTTCTAACATCCCAATTACCAATTTTCAATTTTTCTTTAGTATTTATTAACCAGGAGATTCTTAGCACCCTGTAACGCCTGGGACGGGGGCCATTCTTTCATTTTCGCTTTTCAAAGAATGACTAAATCCATAGAGAATTCATTGGTTAAAGTCATCAAATGCAGCTAGTTCCTTGTGATGCGCAGTGCCTAGGGCAAGTGACCCCTGCCGGTCCATACTAATTCCACTAAGATCATCCACCAGGCCTTAGGAGTAGAGGAGTATCCATAGCACCAAACGAATACATACTTTTTTCAAATCATAGATATAATTAAAGGTCCTTTATTTATGGAACCCAGGCCTTAACTAAAATGGTTAGTGCCATCTATAAAAGAACAGAATTAGTTTTTAAAGCATTCAGTTGAAGTAAATAGACAAGTCTTATATTCAGGTATTTATTTTGTTACATATATGGCTATAATATATTTTGAATTGTTCACTTTCATTTCAGGTTTTGTATTGTACTTATTTTTTCATTAGTAATAGGTTTGATTAATATTTTCTTTGAAAAGAAAACCTATTTCTTTTTCCGTTTTTTATAAATCAATATTTTTTCCCTTGAAGTAAAGGGTTAAAAATATTTTCAAATAACTATCAATTACTTATATTTTTGGTTGAAATCATCAAGAAAATATATAAATGCATATAAGAATAATATAAAAGATAAGAAAATTACAAAATCTATCACTTAATAACTTAACATTAAGAATTAGTTGCTTTTTCATTTAAGTGTCCAAAATTGCCTCACCATTTTTCGAGGCGAGGCAAAATTGGAAACTAGATATTCCAGATTTTTTCATCAATTTTTATTTTTTCATCAATTTCTATTTTGTACCTTCCTTTAGTATCATCTACTAATTTTTTTTAGAAATAATAATTTCTAGTATTATTTTTGAGAAGCCCTAAAATGAAGGTGAGGCAATTATTGGACACTCATATTCAACAATTTTTTTAGTGGTATTTAATACTTTTTTCAAAATCAAACATACTAATATCTATAAAGTAGAAGGTTGGGCAATTTCTAACAGCATTATAGTTTTTGAAAATTATAAATAGTTTTAGAGATATTGCAGCTGTCCAATTTTTGCCTCACTTGTCCAAAATTGCCTGTCTAAAATTGCCTTACCCTACTATATGAGGGAAAATGAAAAGCATGAATATAGAAAAAATGAATATTAGTATTGATAATGAAATATTGAAGTACTTGATTTATAAGAGGATATGGAGAGCAGAGATGATAGTTGATGGTGGAATAAGCAAAGAGGTCTTTCACAGATTGCATGAACCAAGAAAATTTGCAGTGTTTGTGGAAAATATTGGGAAGAAGTTTGTAAAAATGATAATGACAATATTGATAATAATAAGATGAAGAAAAGAGAACACCATGTACAGATTAGATTATTCCAAAAAGCTGAAAATGAAAGACGTAATCAAATGCGCACCAACGGTATGAAACGGAGTTAAAGGACTTCAATTATATATTATTGCTAAACAAAAATAAAAAATTCAAATAAATTTTCGAGTGAGAAATATCAGCAATTTTTCCGCCTCCATTTTTTACTAACCCAATTTTACTTTGGATTTCCAAAAGATTGAAAAAAATCTATGAGCTCTGTAAAAATTCCCTATATCAAAAATAAAGATCCCTAGATCCAAAAAAAAAAAAAAAAAAAAAAAAAAAAATACCACGACTTCCAGAAATAAAAGTTTGTCAAAGGGAAAAATAGCATAATTTTCTTTTTAAAGCGTCCCAGTGAAAGTAAAACCCCATGATATATTTATGTATTATTTTGATTTTATCCAACTAAACGAAAAACGGCAACATTTAAGCGGTATAATTCCGTAGCCTGGAATAGAATGCAAAAGCCTCGCTAAAGTATCATAGCAAAAATGTAATACAGAAAAAAAAGCCTTCTCTTCCTGCTTTGACTTATAAAATATATTTAAACATAAACACATAGACACACACACAAAAACATACGAATAACAATATATACGACTTATTTTTTCTAGCATGAAGATGTATCGACTAAATACATGTGGCGAGAGATATTAATTAAACACTCAAGTCACTGCCGCATTCCTTACTTAACTAAATTGTTTAGGAACAACCTTAGGCACTACATATTTCCGCACCATTATCTAATCATACACTTACATAGAAGTCTGAATAAAAGCACATCAAAATACTTATACATAATGGTTTCTACACACACACACACAATATATATATATATATATATATATATATATATATATACATATATATATATATATATATATATATATATATATATATATATATATATATATATATAGTAAATCCTTTCTCTCCAGAAAATGATAGATACTGAGGTGTCAGGGGGTTCTGGGGCTCCCAAGGACTCTTGTCTTGGTTGACGAATCTGACAAGAATCTGACACATAAAGTAATATGTGTAACGTGAAGGTTATATGCATTATGTCGTTAATTTTGCATAACGCTGTGATGACATCTTGGGAGGTGTCCTTATAACTTATTTTCCAAAAACACATTCAATAAACTCTAGAGGCCTATTAATCTATTTAATAAGCAAAAGCTAGAACTATCTCTGACTTTTATAATTATTTATTTAGTTATGTTCTCATCTTTTTTTTTTTTTTTTTTGTATTGGCCATCACAATCAATTTTATCTAATCTAATTACTTTCAGGAATTATAAACCCAACTCTTCCCAAAAAATATCAATACTACGTAATGAATAGTTGCATGATTACAGGATAAACTGAAAAAATCAACCATGTTTTGCTCCAAGAGTAATCTAACGCTACCATGTTTAGGGCCTTAAAATCCTCTTGAAATTCATTCATCCCAAAAAAAAAATTTTCTGGGTTTTATAGTTTGATATCTACTTGAAAACTTTATCTTTTTCTGATTCTGGAAAGGCAACATACTGACTTAGCTTGAGCTGAGGACAATTATATAAAATCAGGATTTCAAATACACATTACCCCGAGAGAGAGAGAGAGAGAGAGAGAGAGAGAGAGAGAGAGAGAGAGAGAGAGAGAGAGAGAGAGAGAGAGAGAGAGAGAGAATTAGTTGTAACGAGTCAAATTTTCAAAATGAAATAATCACTTCCTAATTTGTTATCAAAATGACTCTCACTTAGGTTTAAGATTATGATTTTCATCTTCTTGCTTTGAGATTGGTCGTTATGACAAGAACAACAATAATATAAATATACGTATAGTTGAATAACTTTACGTGGTAAACGATGGTGTTTATAACGAAGAAACAAGAGTATTATGACGGGCCGAGAGAGGGTTGTGAACTCAAAGGCAGGATGCAATCAACTGAGTTATATTGTTATAGAACACTCTCCTTTATATACAAAACCTCAAGGCAACAGGACATAACAAGTTAATGAGACAGACAATGTTACAGAGGAAACAGCAGACATGAATTTTCATGTTCGTTTAGTGCGAGGGAAGAGCGAAGATACAAGCATAATATATGCAAAAGGAATTATGTAAAAATTGTGTGACACACGGTTGCTACATGGCTCCCCCCCTAAAAATGACATACTGTATATGTTAAATAGGGTGCCCTGATCTGGAGAGGCGAACTGTAGGCGGGTCATCTGGCAGAAGATAAGCAGGTTTTAGACGATCAATGGAGACCCAGTCTTCTTTGCCCCGAATGTTTAGGAGGAATGCTTTCGGACTGCGTCGGATCACAAGGAAAGGGCCCGTGTAAGGGGGCGTTAACGGTGGCTTGCTAGTGTCGTTGGGCAGGAAGACGTGCGTTGCAGAGTGCAAGTCCGTTGGTATGTGACGCTTCGCTGGGGGCTTGTAAGTCTGGCGGCACGGAGTAAATTTTCCCATGACGTGACGTATGCGCTGGAGATCGTCAGAGGAGGTTGTAGAAGGAAACAATTCGGCAGGGATGACCAACGGGTCGCCATACACCATTTCAGCTGCCGAGACGTCGAGGGCGTCTTTAGGAGTGGTCCTTAGTCCCAGGAGGACCCAGGGAAGCTGAGTAAACCAGTTGCAATCCTTGCAGCAGGACATCAAAGCTGCTTTGAGGGTGCGATGAAAACGTTCAACCATTCCATTGGCAGCGGGGTTGTAGGCCGTTGTCTGAAGTAGGGTGATGCTCAGGAGATTCGCTAATGACGTCCACAATTGAGAGGTGAAAGTGGTTCCCCTGTCAGAAGTAATATGCTCAGGGATACCGAATCTTGAAATCCACCCAGAGAGTAAGGCAGATGTACATGAGGTGGACGTTGCAGTTTCCATGGGAATGGCTTCAGGCCAACGAGTGAAGCGGTCGATGACGGTAAACAGGTAACGATATCCTTGTGATGTGGGTAGGGGGCCTACATCGACGTGAATGTGTGCAAAACGACGCTGAGGTTGAGGAAAAGTGCCCACTCCTGAATCCGTGTGTCGATGTACTTTGGAAATTTGGCAAGAAGTACAGGCGCGGACCCAATCCTTAGCATCCTTAGAAATGCTGTGCCAAATGAACTTTGCCTTCAGCAGCTGTGCAGTAGAACGGCACGAGGGATGTGAAAGGCCGTGAATGAAATCAAACACCTGTCGGCGCATGGGAGCAGGAATCCAAGGTCGCGGTCTACCAGTACTGACGTCACAGAGGAGAGTGGTCTTTGAGTCTTCGAGGGGAAAATCTTCGTAACGGAGGGACGTGCAGGATGTCCTACAAGCTTGATACTCTGGATCCTGTCGTTGGGCTTCAGCCAGGGCGTTGTAATCCAATCCCAGTTGAACGGCAGCCAACGTGTTTCTTGACAGGGCATCGGCAACGGGATTCATTTTACCAGGGACGTATTGAAGGGTGCAATTGTATTCAGCCACGGCGGAGAGATGTCGGCGTTGACGGGCGGACCAGGCGTCAGACTGTCGAGTGAAGGCGTGCACCAGAGGCATGTGGTCTGTGCGAATGACGAAGGGCGTACCTTCTAAGAAATGGCGAAAGTGATGGACAGCCAAGTGCACCGCCAGCAATTCTCGATCGAAGGTAGAATAACCCGATTCTGCCTTGGACAGTTTTCTGCTGAAGAAGGCCAATGGGCGGGGCGAGCCTTTGACCACCTGCTCGAATACTGCACCAATAGCGACGTCGCTGGCATCGGTGGAGAGAAGGAGAGGGGCGTGTGGGATAGGAAAAGTGAGAGCCGCAGCAGTTGATAGGGCCTTCTTTGCATTGCAGAAGGCTGCTTCTTGAAGGGGACCCCACTTCAGTTCCTTTGGCTTGTCCTTGAGGGAGGCGTAGAGGGGAGCAAGAGTGGCGGCAATGGCTGGCAGAAAACGGTGATAATAGTTGATCATGCGAAAGAATTCCTGCAGAGCTTTGACGGTCGAGGGCGCGGGGAAATTCTGAACGGCTGCTACCTTCTCAGGGAGGGGATGGACTCCTTCAGGAGTGATACGGTGCCCTAAGAACGACACTTCGTTGGCGCCAAAGGTACACTTGTCATACCGGACTACAAGGCCGTTTTGTTGCAGGCGGTTGAGCAAGATGCGCAGGTGAGGGAGGTGTTCCTCTTTTGAGGAGGAGAACACAAGTATGTCATCCACATAACATACACAGAAAGGGAGGTCCCCTAAGATGCCATCCATGAGACGTTGAAACGTTGCCCCAGCATTACGAAGGCCAAAACAGGAGTAGTTGAAGGTGTATGTGCCAAACGGAGTGGTGATGGCGGTCTTGGGGATGTCTTCTGGGTTCATAGGCACCTGATAATACCCCTTCAGGAGGTCGAGCGTAGAGAAAACCTTCACTTTGTGCAGGTAGGAGGTCACATCAGCAATGTTTGGGAGGGGGTAGTGAACCGGTTCTGTTTGCATGTTCAGGAGCCGTCTTTCTTCAGAACGATGTGTAAGGGTGACGACCATGGGCTAGAGGCCTTTTGGCAAAGGCCCATTTTCTCCATTTCGGCGAACGTCTGTTTGGCGGCTGCCAATCGTTCCGGTGCCAGACGTCTGAATTTTGCAAAGACTGGGGGTCCCGTCGTCTTGATATGGTGATAAATACCGTGCTTGGCAGGAACCGTGGGCGTTTGGCGAAGTTCTGGACGGAAAATTCCGGGTACGATGTGAGGAGATGGGCGTAGGCATCTGTGGGTGCGCTGATGTGGAGAGCGAGGTTAGAGGGGGCGGGTTGAAGAGGTGTCGACAAGTACGAGTCTGCGTTGACCAATCGTCGGTGGGCGACATAGACCAGAAGGTGGAAATGAGAGAGGAAATCCGCACCGAGGATTGGCATTGTGACGTCAGCAACGAGAAACTTCCAATTGAATTTACCGTTTCCGAACGATAATGTGAGGTTCTCGTAACCGTAGGTGGGTATCGCAGATCCGTTGGCAGCTACCAAGCGGATATCGGCAGATGTAGACAGACTACGTCGTGCCTTGAAGAGTTTCCTTGGCAAAAGAGAACTACAAGCACCCGTGTCTACCAAAAATTGCACGCCCGTTCCTGCATCCTGTAAAAAGAAAAGATTAGAAACATAGGAGACCACCGCCACAAGCGATGGCCTACTTACACGTTTTTTGGCCACTGACAATCCTCGGCACATTTCTTCGCAGTTGCCCCGAATCTGAAGTGGTAGTAGCAAAACAGCGGCGGATGGGAGGAAGTAAGTGGCTGTAGAAGTCGTTCGTTGGGGCGCGAGAGATTGGTGGGTGGTGGGCGGCTTTGTCGCCGCTTCGGCACGTCACGGGGTAGGCGTGTATGTCCTACGGCATTCATGTCAGCTTCGGTTGACGTTGAATAGGCATCCTCGTCGTCAGGGGTGGAGGCGTTGATGGAGGTCTTGAAGTGGCTGTTCATAAGGGCGTCGGCTTTGGTCATCAAGTCCTTTATGGGTAAACTATCGACATCGGGTATGGCAGCGCATACAGGTTTGGGTAAACGGCGTATCCAAAGGGCACGAAGTAGGTTCACCTCACGAGGAGAGCTGTCTGCGGCAGGTTGAAGGCGAGCGATACTGGTCATTTCCCTGAAGGCAAGCGAAGCCCTTTGGTCCCCCAACGGTTGTTGCGAGAGCTGAAAAAGCTTTGCTATACGGGCGGCTGGCGACGGCGAGTATTGCTGCAGAAGGTATGTTTTGAGGGCGTCATACGCTATTGGGGTGTCTCCTTGTTCACAAAGCCAGTCAGATATTTCTGGGAAGGTGTCCTCGGGTATCGCCGCGAGAACATAATCCGCTTTGGTGGTTGAGCGAGTCACGCCCCTGATACGAAAGTGGACTTCTGCGCGTTGAAACCAAGCAAACGCTTCTCCGCTGGAGAACAGTGAAAGTTTCAATGGGGCGGCCGCAGCACCAACTGCTGTAGTAGAGTCCGTCTCCGTCATAGTACCAACGATGGAGGGGCGAGGGAGGTGGGGGTGGAAGGCAGTGGGAGCAAGTCGACTTCCGGGGTCACCAATGTGACGGGCCGAGAGAGGGTTGTGAACTCAAAGGCAGGATGCAATCAACTGAGTTATATTGTTATAGAATACTCTCCTTTATATACAAAACCTTAATGCAACAGGAAATAACAAGTTAACAAGACAGACAATGTTACAGAGGAAACAGCAGACATGAATTTTCATGTTCGTTTAGTGCGAGGGAAGAGCGAAGATACAAGCATAATATATGCAAAAGGAATTATGTACAATTGTGTGACACACGGTTGGTACAGTATTGAAATGCATTTTCTAACAGTTGCCAAGCTGAAATTTCCTTCTGGTAAAAACATGATTTATTCCATTTATAAAATACTTCCAGGATTAACAGCCTGTCACCAATAACAATGCTATCAAACACCAGAACTGATTTATATAAAAAAAAAAAACAACAAAATGTTATCTAAATTTCATCATTATTTACTCATATAATCCCTCTAAACAGCCTCTCTCTCTCTCTCTCTCTCTCTCTCTCTCTCTCTCTCTCTCTCTCTCTCTCTCTCTCTCTCTCTCTCTCTCTTAGCTAAATTAACAACCTATTGACACACCTCACAGTACTGCTTGGAAACAACTGCAATTAGCGAATCGAAAATATTGAAGTTTTCGTGAATGAGTTGATTGGAAACGATGATTTTTGCAATTCAAGTTCCACGCTCTCTTAAGGCTTTGTTTCCAATAAGAAAACTAATCGACCTGAATGGTAAATCTGAAGGATTATTTTCACAGAAGAGTTTGATTCGATATCGCGATCACGCTTAAAGCAGAGACCATTGGCAATACAAAGCAAGAACATTATCCTGCTCGCTTTGTGTGCATCCAGTGTCGTCCTTTGTTCAAAGCTGTAAAGGAATAATTTTTTGACTTTTGTCAGAAGAAAATAAAAAGAAAAAAAAATTCTCGGCTTAATTCATTACTAATAGATCTGAATTCTTATTTAGCTTTTGGTTTTTATTTTCTTTGATAAATCGCCTCACAAACCTTACTGCTTATTCAGATCTTTCTTTTAATCGTTATTTGCTGCTCCTCTTTTTCACACTCGTGGGTATTTATTCTGTTTAAAGTTTTTAGGCTTCTACTGTACTTACTATACTAGACTTTAAACCTTCTATATTAGCTATTTATGCCTAATTGTTACAAAAATAGAATTGGTTAAACAATGAAATGGAATATGAATTATTATTATTCATATCACAACTATTACTGATAATAAGACACTGATATTTCTACTCGACATTTGAGATGAATAGACTTGCGTCTATCTAAAATCAGGAGATCATAGAATGATAAGAAGCCAAACTTGTTTAGATCTAAGTAAAGAGAAAGAAAATAAATACTCCTGTAATAAGAGAAAAATTTTATGAGTTTAGTTTGGCATTACTAAGTAGGTACTCTCAGTTACATGGTGAAATGGAAGAAAGTAAATAAGAAATGAACAGTAATTTGATGAAATTTGAATTAGAATCAGCTGAAGAGATTGGTGGAAGACTTCCTAAACAAAATCAAGGAAAACTATCAGAAAACACCAAAAACCTAAGAAGAAAAAATTAGAAATGAGGGTGAAAGCCAATAGAGCTGAAAAAGAATTAGAACTATTCAAAAGAATAAGCAAACTAACAACCCAAGATATTCGTAAACACAATCAGACCAAACTTAAGGAAATACTAAAGAAAGACCTATCACTGAAGCATGCAATGCATTTATTTGTCATTAAGCTGGAAGAAGGATCAGAAAAACGAAATTTGAACCCTAGTCCTTTCGTATTGTCATAACTTAGAGGACAACACGAAAGCGCTAGGTCATAATTTCCATTTACTGTTCCTTCCTTCAGCTAACTGATATATATATATATATATATATATATATATATATATATATATATATATATATATATATATATATATATATATATATATATATATATATATATATATATATCACCGTCATTATCTTGTGACGGTGCCGAGAGAAAGGTTGTGAACTCAAAGGCAGTGTGAAAGCAACTGAGTTAATTTATTATGAAACACTCTCCTTTATATACAAAACCTCAAGGCAACAGGAAATTACATGTTCGAGAAAATGACAATGTTACATAGGCGACACACAGACATGTTTGTTCTGGTTCTTTTTAGTACGAGGGAAGAGCGAGGATACAAGCATAATATATACAAAAGGAATTATGTACAATTGTGTGACACACGGTTGGTAGCCTACATGGCTCCCCCCCCCCCCTAAAAATTACATGCTGTACATGTTAAATAGGGCGCCCTGATCTAGAGAAGTGAACTGTAGGCGGGTCATCTGGCAGGAGATAAGCAGGTTTTAGACGATCAAGGAGACCCAATCTTCTTTGCCATGAATGTTTAGTAGGAATGCTTTCGGACTGCGTCGGATCACAAGGAAAGAGCCCGTGTAAGGGGGCGTTAGCGGTGGCTTGGTAGTGTCGTTGCGCAGAAAGACGTGCGTTGCAGGGTGAAAGTCTGTTGGTATGTGATGCTTCGCTGGGGGCTTGTAAGTCTGGCGGCATGGAGTAAATTTTCCCACGACATGACGTATGCGCTGGAGATCGTCGGAGGAGGTTGCAGAAGGGAAAAATTCGGCAGGGACGACCAACAGGTCGCCATACACCAATTCAGCTGCCTAGACGTCGAGGGCGTCTTTAGGAGTGGTCTTTAGTCCCAGGAGGACCCAGGGAAGCTGAGTAAACCAGTTGCAATCCTTGCAGCAGGGCATATCAAAGCTGCTTTGAGGGTGCGATGAAAACGTTCAACCATTCCATTGGCAGCGGGGTTGTAGGCCGTTGTCTGAAGTAGGGTGATGCCCAGGAGATTCGCTAATGACGTCCACAATTGAGAGGTGAAAGTGGTTCCCCTGTCAGAAGTAATATGCTCAGGGATACCAAATCTTGAAATCCATCCAGAGAGTAAGGCAGATGTACATGAGGCGGACGTTGCAGTTTCCATGGGAATGGCTTCAGGCCAACGGGTGGAGGGGTCGATGATGGTAAACAGGTAACGATGTCCTTGTGATGTGGGTAGGGGTCCTACAACGTCGACGTGAATGTGTGCAAAACGACGCTGAGGTTGAGGAAAGGTGCCCACTCCTGAATCCGTGTGTTGATGTACTTTGGAAGTTTGGCAAGAAGTACAGGCGCGGACCCAATCCTTAGCATCCTTAGAAATGCCGTGCCAAATGAACTTTGCCTTCAGCAGCTGTGCAGTAGAACGGCACGAGGGATGTGAAAGGCCGTGAATGAAATCAAACACCTGTCGGCGCATGGGAGCAGGAATCCAAGGTCGCGGACTGCCAGTACTGACGTCACAGAGGGTGGTGGTGTTGGAATCTTCGAGGGGAAAGTCTTCCCAACGGAGGGACGTGCAGGATGTCCTACATGCTTGATACTCTGGATCCTGTCGTTGGGCTTCAGCTAGAGCGTTGTAATCCAATCCCAGTTGAATGGCAGCCAACGTGTTTCTTGACTGGGTATCGGCAACGGGATTCATTTTACCAGGGACGTATTGAAGGGTGCAATTGTATTCAGCCTTCGGCGGAGAGATGTCGGCGTTGCCAGGCGGACCAGGCATCAGACTGTCGAGTAAAGGCGTGCACCAGAGGCATGTGGTCTGTGCGAATGACGAAGGGCGTACCTTCTAAGAAATGGCGAAAGTGACGGACAGCCAAGTGCACCGCCAGCAATTCTCGATCAAAGGTAGAATAACCCGATTCTGCCTTGGACAGTTTTCTGCTGAAGAAGGCCAATGGGCGGGGCGAGCCGTTGACCACCTGCTCGAGTACTGCACCAACAGCAACGTCGCTGGCATCGGTGGAGAGAAGGAGAGGGGCATGTGGGATAGGAAAAGTGAGAGCTGCAGCAGCTGATAGGGCCTTCTTTGCATTGCAGAAGGCTGCTTCTTGAAGGGG
>NC_090737.1:99181436-99211436 GCF_036898095.1 Palaemon carinicauda | reverse complement strand
AGAGTTTAGATTATTGCTTGTATTGTACGGCTTGCATGACAAATTTAAAAATAGTATTCGTGCATAGTCTGACACGCTTAAGCTCCCTTGCTCTGGGAATTGGATTAAGGATGGGATCCTTCAGGGTATCAACTTCTGGCAAAACGTCAGGGAGGACGAGATATTATTATTATTATTATTATTATTATTATTATTATTATTATTATTATTATTATTATTATTATTAGCTTATGAAAAAAAGGAAGATGAAGGCAAATAATAAGAAAAAGAAGAGGTGAAGAAGGGAAAGAGAAGCTTGCTTATTGAAAAGAATGCACTACATACTGTATACAGTACAGTATATCCTGCATCAAGCTTCAATAAGAATAATTTTCTAACCGTTATGCATTAGATAAGGAAGAACGAAAATAAGTTATATTTGGTGGTAGATATTTGAATAAAAGAATTCATAATTAAGAAAACTCAATTCATCAACTCTAGTTACTACCAGTGATGACATTGTGAAACTCAATTCATCAACTCTAGTTACTACCATTGATGACATTGTTCAAACATGGAAGATATCGAATGATTCAGAAAGCTCATATACAAATAAAAGTTTTTATGCCTTCCATAAACTCTTATGACCTGAATCTCATGACATCCACATTCATAGCAGGACTTATCAGAAGCAAGGTACTTAGTTCTAATACTGTATACATTGTCATTCCCCTTGACCTTGGTTTCGTAAAAACTTGCAATGAGGAGCTCAAGAGAGTACCTCATTTGAAAAACCAAAGTTCTATTAGCCCACTAGAATATCTTACTGCCATGCAGTCCACGAATATTGCAATGCATTACACGACATTGGCCCACGGTCCATCCATTTTCTGCTTAAATGCCTTTCACCGTTCCTTTTTCTACAACTTTCTTTATTTAATTACTTTCACAGCCACAAGTTGATGCTTCCCTGGCCAGCCTTGACTTCGCCAGGAACCCACGACTAACCGATGGAATGTCCACGTTTTACCCCAGGAAGAGATCCCTGGGGCAGGAGACTTAGCTGCCAGCCCGCGGGGAGGAGAACAGCAGGAATCCGAACATACCTTCTGGCAGGTCCTAAGCCTGATAAGGCAACTTAACGGGCTTATGGATCCAGTCATCGCCCCCCGTGAAGGCAAAGACACAATCTTGGATGAAGTGTCTGACGTTCGGAAAGCCCCGAAGTCCAGTGCGGCTCTGCCCTGGTCTCGGGGTCTGAAGAGTGCCAGAGCTAGGGCCATCCTTGAGAAGAGTCTGTTTGTGCCCAAGCACAGAGACTTAGACAGCGGCTGTGCGGAGGAAGTCGACTTCCGTTTTCACTCCTCCAAGGCGCTTTCTTCCAGATTCTGCAGGGCTCCAGCGCCTTTTTCTTTCAACCACGTCGGCCTAAGTTATCGGCTACGACAACTGAGACAAGGTGTCCAATTGCAGTTTCCTCCTGTCAGGAACAGATGGCACGGGAGACTCCCTCGGGGGGGGGGGGGGGGCATAGTCCTAGAGGGAGCGGCAGAGTTCACGAACTCTAGGATTGCAGGTTTCACGCTGGGAGGATGCTTAAGGTTACTCATCCGGATGACAGCTTCCCGATGCCCATTCCCGCACGATCTCTGTGATCAGCCAAGGATATCGCGCCTGCCGTCTCTGTCAGCGAATTCAGTGTCTCTGAACCTCTATGCCATAGCGTCGGCAAGAGTTGCCCGGTTGGGCAGAATGATCCATACCTTAGGCGAAGGTCCTCCATGGGATCATCGTCGGCTTCACCCCCGGCTTTTTCAGTCGATCCTTTCTTGTAAGGAAGGATCTGAGACGAGAGTTCCGTAGTCGACCTTTCAGCCCTGATCAAGTTTGTCGAACAAACTTCGGCCAGCATAGAACAGCAGAATCGATCAGACTGGTAACGAGGTGACAGGACTCCTTAAACCCTGGACCGGAAGGACGGGTACTTTCAGTTTCCATTCCATCCATCTTCCAGGGAGCTCGTGGAATTCAGCCTAGACTGCAAGTATTCCTGCTTATGATGCAGTGTGGCGATCCCGCCGTGGCATCGCAGGTTTTTTTCCCCAGAGAACTCTCCCTGCTTTCCTCATGGCCGCTCAGGTGCAGGCTTCCGCCTCCTTCGCTTTTTGGAGGGCTGGTCAACTCCGGTAGGCTCGGGTTCGACCTTCTTCAGCGCCGGAACAAGCTTCCGGATGCTTACCATGAGTGTGGGTTCATAGTATTTTGCTAGGAGCCTTCTCTTCTTCTGCCTCAACATGTGGAGTATCTGGCCATGATATTGAGTCAACGGCCTTACCTAGTTGGAAACCCCGCTTCTCGTCCGTCCAGCGAGGTTAAGCAACGTCGGTTATGGTCAGTACTTGGATGGGTGACCACCTGGGGACGCCAGATTCTGTTGCCACATCCTCCGAGCCTTCCCTTCAGTTGACTGTGGCAAGACTGAGGAGAGTCGCAGTACCTGTTCTCAGTCAAGCAGAGCTTTCAGCCCTACCTTGGAACGTTTCCTAGTTCTCCTTTCCTCATTGACCCGTCTATAGTCCGCACGGTCGCCTCAGGATAAGTTCCATGTGGGGCGGTCCAAGTTCCGGTGGTTTCAGGCAACGATTAACCGGACTTCCTAGCCCCTATGGGACCTGCGGAACTATTAGACCTGCAATGGGTGTTGACCTATGGAACCTCTTGATGGTAGTGAATATTCTCGTCCTTTCCCCACATTCTTGATGCTGTTCTCGGACTCGTCAAAGAAAAGGTGGGGGGGGGGGGCTGTTCTGGTCCAGGCCTATGGTCAGGACCTGAAGGATACCTCTCCATCATTCAGGCAGGCTTAGGGGCCGTAGTCTGGCCCCTCTACAGATCCTACAGATCCTGCCGAGTCACTCCGTGCGCGTCGACTTCATGATTCTGGCGTGTTCTAACCAGCAGGGGACGCATTTTCACACCTTCACATCTTGCAGTAGAGATACCAAGATGATTGAGATACTCTCAATACCACCATCAGCTCTCTCATTCCAGGCAGAGGAATGTTCTCTCCGACTATCCGAGCAGAGCCTCGTAGAGAGAGTGTACCTGGGGGTCTTTGGCCTTGAGTAACCAGCAAGTCCTGGTCTGGGGGACCTGATCGCGACAGCTTGGAACCTCAAGCTTCCGCTGTTCTTCCCCCCAGTCTCAGACCCCGAGACTCTGGCAAGATGCATTCCGGTGATGGTGGGACAGCTTCGACGCCTGCGTCTTCCATCCTTTTTGTCTGTGGACAATGGGTCTCAACAAGACCAGGTTGTCTGTCAACCTTTCAATGAGAGAGCTCCACTGGGACTATGCGCAGAACGGTTTCTGGACCCTCTGCTTCCCCTGATGGAACTCCCGGGAGAGCTTCTCCCACGGCGCAGACTACTCAAACAACCACACTGCAACATCTTTCCCGAACCGAGGCGTCGCTTCGGCTTCATGCCTGGAGACACTACGCCTCCTCCTCAAGAAGAGACAACCTGCTACAGTCGCGGGACGGAGGTTGCGTCATCTGCGATAGTCATCCGCAGGGGTCTTCCAGGCTAAGTGAAGAGTCTTCAGTGGTTGGTGCCGTGGGAGATATACCTCTTCCCTTGAGGCCTCTTCTCCAGCAATAACGGTCTTATTGCCTTTCGGCGGGAGGAAACTCCTTTCCGCTCTCGGCAATGAAGCCTGTCGCTCAGCCTTTCCCTGACCTTCAGGCTTAAAGGAATAACTTTTTCCTGCCCGCTGGATCTTTCCTCGCTCATGCGAAGCTACGATCGTCCCTGCCCTAGTTGGAGGAAGACCTCCAACTTGGCTTGGACTTTTTAGTCCCTTAAGAGATCTTCTCAAGACCCTTTACGACAGGCCTCGGATTGTATTCCGTCTTGGGTCTCCTGCTCACTCTGGCCGCGGGCAGTGTGTAAGCAATTTTCTTGGTCTCGTACGACTCCGCCTTTCTAAGGAAGAGGGGAAGGCAACATTCAGGTTCGCTCCTGAGTTGTTGGCTAGACTCAGAATCTTGGGGTCCCGGCCCTTCGGTCCAATTCCTTCAAGATTTCGAGTCTCCATTCTGTATCTGATGTCCCAAGACCTTCTCTTTCTTGCCAGTAAAGGAATCGAGAGGTTAGCTTTGGGAACAGCTGCAGTTTGTCCTCAGTTGCAGCCGATTTGGGAGCACAAGGAAGACAGGGGGAGAGTCACCAGTATACCTCTTCAGCCCGGACTCAAGGACATTCATCTCGACCTGTCTCCAGACCCTCCCCCGTCACGTCGCCCTACAGCACGATGTTGGATACATCACAACGTCCCTCGCCTTCGAGTAATGCTACTCTGTGACGCAGGTGCTACAAGCTGGAGTCTGGAAGCGTCTAATGACCTTCGCAGCTCGCTTCCTGCAGGGCGTGACCCACAGGAGTCTCTATACATTTTCTATCGCTCTGTGGTTGCTACACAACAGCTGGTCTAGCCTCAGGCTCCTTTTTGGACAGGTAGCAGAAGGTTAAGGGCATTGTTATCAGGTTTTAGTCTGCATGAACGAAAGAAGTATGTCTGGCCCTTATTTCTTTCTTCATCATCCCCTCTACGGGGAAGCAGCATCCTGGTCTCTGCATAGCTGACCTCGAACCTCTGCAAGTAAACCATGCTTCCTTGTGTTCCGAGTATCGAGTCAATACTGTCGCATCCCCCATACCCTGACGAGGTGGTATTGGGAACGTCCTAACCCAGAGTTCCTTCTGGAACTCCAAGTCAACTGCCTAGGACGGGTCACACTTCTTTCACACACAAGCTTATGTAGGCCACACGGTTCCTTGCGGAGCAAGGAACTTGTGAGGTGCAGGGACTCCCTTTCTCGAGTGCGACTCACTCGGATTCTGAGTCCCCGGGTAAAGCCAAAGCCAGTATGGCTGGGGACTTTCCATCCTACCTAAGGGGTAAGTCACCCAATGTAAATAGCGTGGTTTGTATTTCGGTTACGGAACAAATGACAAATTCGAAGATAATTTGTATTTTTCCTAACCATACAAACCTTAGCTATTTACACATATTTGCCCGCCAGCCCTGTTCCCCAAGACAAGTCCTACCTCTAAGTGAAAGTGAGCATTCACCTGTGTGTGAGGGGGGGAGGGGTAGCTAGCTACCACTCCCCTACCCCCCCCCCCACTAACTAGCGCGGGGGTAATACACCCTCGTTAAATTCTAATGGCTCGCCATTTCAGCTGCGCTAAAAGGTAAACCCAATGTAAATAGCTAAGGTTTGTATGGTTAGGAAAAATACAAATTATCTTCGAATTTGTCATATTAACAAGAATAACAAAATTAATATGTACAAAAATATGAATAAATTGATTGATCAAACCCATAGATTATGGTAAAAGTCTGAAAAACTGGTCAACATGGAGGAGCCAATACACCATGCAAGGCTAAATACCATCCAGGATAGCCACTTCAACTGAAGGGAGAACAGTAACGATTGTTTGAGAACAAAAAGAATCGGCTAAGAAAAAGTCAACCTCTTGATAAACCATCAGGCATAAAATCTGAATTTGTAGAGTAATGAAACTTACAGAGATTAACATGTATGTAAAAAACTGGAAATGTTTTGGTAGATCAAGGTCAAAGGTCAACGTCAAGGAAAATGTCCAATTCACGTAATCAGCCATAAGTTTGGACGTTGTTGTCACAGAGACTTTAAATTAGTTTCATATTTGAGTGTATGAAAATCCATGCTAATTGATACATGTTTAGGTCAAAGTCAAGATCAAGGTCGAGAAATAAGCTGCTGCAGCGGAGGTCTGCGCTCTAATGAATGCCCCTCTAGTTATATATGATTAACATACACGAATAGGCACCGGAAAAATCTGTAAGCCGTTGACATACATAATTAAGCCAAGAAATAAGCTGCAGGCCATTGACTTGACTATCAAGCTTTTATTTAATAGAATATCCATTTGTAAAAAGAAATAAAACTAAATATGTTGGCAGAGATGTGATTTGAATGGCTTAACAAACTTGGTTTGTGAAGATAATGAAATATTTTCCCCCATTTTCAGTAACACATGCTGTAAACTTTTACAGTACTATGTAGTAAAGCATTAAGTCTTCTATGTTTATAGAGGATGATTATGAAGCTTAGTTCCCTATTAATAAAGAATTTTGAATTGTTTCCTTAGAGCATTTTTCTGTTATATCATAAAAAAGATAGTCTGCTAAGTTTGTTGTTTCTTAGTTGTGATTACAGTACATAAATATATATTAAAAACGGATATTCTCAGGATAGAATATTCTACTCTGCAGAAGCCTATTATAATATAACAGTGTAAAGTAACAATAATGGATTAATTTGTTTATTAGAAGTATTGAATATTGAGTGCTGAAAGAAAGGCTGATTGAAATAACAATTATCATAGGCTAGAAGAGACGACACGAAGGGCAGTCTTTTATAATGAGGCACATAGAGAAATACAACACCATGTGAAAAGGAAGTTTATAACTCGTATTCGAGTCTTGAAAAGACTTCTGACAAAGGACCAAAAAAAACAAACAAGCAAAGTACAGTAGATTAAATTGATTCAGTACAGGTAGAATGTGTTAAACTAGTGATGTTTCATAACTGTATACATGATCCAGAGAAAAGATAGAGGCAGGTATATTTTGAGAGTTTGTGATTAATGGAAATATATGTCAAGGATCAACACTATCTTCAAGTTTACTTTAATGCAGTACAGTAGGTTAAAATGTACAGAAAGAGAAGCTTCAGGGACTTTTACTGGCTGTGTAGATAATCTGGAGTTAAAAGCTTAATCAGAAATGTTGGTAATATTGAAGGGTGGAATAAAGTGGAGGGAACTGAAAATTAATCCAGGGAAATTAAGAGTAGATATTGGTCAAGGATAAGTGTAGACTGACAAGTGGTCACAGGGCTAGGTATAGGAGGTGAACTTGATTCTGTGTATCCATCATGTCAGCAAGTGTATTAAGAAATGTCCATGATTACGAGGAATAAATAGTACAAAAGTTTGGTAATATAAAGAGGAGGGCCATACATTTTAAGGACAGACCTTAACGGGTGTGGATACAATAAGCCAAGTTTTGTCATGTTTATGTATAGATAAGATTTTACTGGTATTGCAATTTAATATTCACAGACTAATTGTTCAAAAGCTGGAAAATTTTAAAATTTATAATGGGGAAAATGGCTTTGTCCAGCAATAACAGTCGATGAGGGGTCTTTTAGAGTAGTAGATGTGGAAGTAGGACAAAGACCTCTAAGAAGGCCCAGACAAACCGAGGAGAAACAAGGGCCTTTAAGAAGGCCCAGATAAACCAAGGAGAAACAAGGACCTTTAAGAAGGCCCAGACAAATCAAGGAAAAACAAGGACCTCTAAGAAGGCCCAAACAAACCAAGGAGAAACAAGGACCTTTAAGAAGGCCCAGAAAAATCAAGGAAAAACAAGGACCTCTAAGAAAACCCAAACAAACCAAGGAAAAACAAGGACCTCTAAGAATGCCCAGACAAACCAAGGAGAAACAAGGACCTCTAAGAATGCCCAAACAAACCAAGGAAAAACAAGGACCTCTAAGAGTGCCCAGACAAACCAAGGAGAAACAAGGACTTCTAAGAATGCCCAGACAAACCAAGGAAAAACAAGGACCTCTAAGAATACCCAGACAAATCAAGGAGAAACAAGGACATCTAAGAATGCCCAAACAAACCAAGAAGAAACAAGGACCTCTAAGAAGCCCCAGGTAAACCGAGGAGAAATAAGGACCTCTACGAATGCCCAGACAAACCAAGGAGAAACAAGGACCTCTAAGAAGCCCCAGGTAAACCAAGGAGAAATAAGGACCTCTATGAATGCCTAGACAAACCAAGGAGAAACAAGGATCTTCAGGAAGGCCCAGACTAACCAAAGAGAAATAAGGACATCTAAGAAGGCCCAGACATATCAAGGAGAAACAAGGATCTTCAGGAAGGCCCAGATTAACCGAAGAGAAATAAGGACCTCTAAGAAGGCCCAGACAAACAGAGGAAAACAGCATAGATAGAGGCCTAGACCAAATGGAAAGAAAGGCAGAAAGTGTGCATTACAGGAGATTGGATTGAATTTGATTTTAAATCTAGCAATGTAAAGGAAAATTTGTAAAAAAATACTGCTGACAAGAAAGGATGTTCTGAGATCCATGTAATCCAATGCGAACTTCATTGTATGATCCATTTTCAGTGGCTAAAACCATGATGATGCTGTATTATATATTTTTTTGAGCATCTTTACAGTCTTAGCTGTATTACTTCATACCTTAAATTGTTCTCGCTTTCTACATACAGTAATTGTCAAGTGTCTTGCTTGCCTTAGAATTTCACCGCTCGTTGAAAAACTGATCTTTTGGGCCAGCCTTCTAATTCTAGAGATGTGCTTTGTGGTATGATTAAACTTTTTCTTAAGATATGACTTATTAATAGCATAGGTAATTTTTTTAAATGGAAAATTTTTATTTGATATAGGACTATGAATGAAAGAACTCTCAAACTACTGATAATGCTCTTGAATGTTATGGCAAAACCATAGTGTAACGTTTTAACCCTTTTACCCCCAATGGACGTACTGGCACGTTTCACAAAACTCATCCCTTTACTCCTATCAGGAGTTATTGGTCCACAGCATAATGAAGTCCTCTGACATGTCATTCCACTTTTGTCTGTTTATGGTCTTTGTGTACCAGTCCACACCCGCAAATTTTCTTAGTTCGTCAATTCCTCGACTTTTCTTCCTTCCCCTGCTTCTTTTACAATATCTGAAGACTCATTCTGTTATTGTTAATGTCCATCTACTGTCTGTCATCCTTATTATATGTCCTGCCCATGGTCATTTCTTCTTGGTAGACAAAATTTGATTATGAAAGTAAATTGCCACTTTCTCTAAAAAGAAAAGTATTTAATGAGATAGTCTTACCAATATTAACTCAGACCCTTACTAAAGCCTTGGAACAAAAGCTAGTTTCAGACGACCTTACTAAAGCCTTGGAACATAAGCTAGTTTCAGACGACCCTTACTAAAGCCTCGGAACATAAGCTAGTTTCAATATGGATACGAGAGCAAACTAAAGTAGAGGATATCCTAACAACATATAAAAAAAAGGAATATATATATATATATATATATATATATATATATATATATATATATCGAAATAGAGTGATGTTACCACCTTTAAAAACAAGAAAAAATACTAAATGAAATTAATGAAAAAAAGGAAGTAATACGTATAAAAATATTTAAAAATATATATTTTAAAAATAGAGTGATGTTATCATCTCTGAAATATTTTTTGCAAAAAATAAACGATGTTATCATCTATAAAAAAAGAAGAAAATATAAAATCAAAACGTAAAATAAAATAAAATACACACTTTTTCTAGAAAAAAAAAAAAAAAAAAAAAAAACAAGAAACAAAATTACTGGTAATATGAAAGAAAGCAATGCATGAGCTATTGGCTCTCATAATAATCAACAAAATTTTTTACAATATATTCATATATTAAAGTTCCTAATGATTCACAGAGGGTTATGATTTAAAAGTATATCACTTATCAAAATTGCATCTGTTTTGAAAAAAAAAATTAAATAAATTTGCAGTTTCCTCTTGACTACGGGACATTTTTTGAAATTCTTTAATCAGCATCTTAAAATGCAAAAATTTTTTCAGTGGATGAACTGTAAAATGAAAAATAGAATATGAGGAAATCAAACTAGTCTTCTTCCCAAGAACCAACAAGTCTTTATTTGCATTCCTCAAACGGATGCAGATTTTTTGTTATTATCTTCCATCTTGACACTATTTCCTTTTGCCCCACAAGTCATTTATACAAAAATTTGGTTTAAAGAAATATTTAGTTTCGATGACAAAAGTTATTTTTCTTATTTTGGTACCAATGCAGCATAAAAAGGAATGAAATTATTCTAAACAATCGAAAAACATCGCAAGATTGGAACCAAAATTCCAGCATATTAACTTTTCCTTTAGAGACAAAATCATTCTGTTTTATCTTATGCAGGAAGGAAGATCCTTAACACAGGAATCATCTTCAACAAACCCCAAAATATGTTTTATTGACACTAGTACAGTTCCAAATATGCATATATATATATATATATATATATATATATATATATATATATATATATATATATATATATATATATATATACATTAGAATACATTGACTATGTCAATAATTAGAAAAGGTTAGAACCACTGGATTATGTGCTCTCATTTCATCTTAGCTTCCATCCACAAGCGCACATTCTAACAAATAGCCCAACCAAAGTTTCTTTCCAATATAGGAACTTTCAAATTTCTATCTAATTATGAGAAAAAGGAAACTTGTTCAAAATAAAAGCAAATTTCAGGAGAAAATGCAGAGATGGTGCTCGTGATCTGTGTGAAGAAAGTAATACATAACATTTTGGAACACGAAGAGAACGAGTTACAAGAGTGTTTATGTTGTATCATTGCAGAAGACGGCCATGAATCAAGGAAATGGTTGGAAAAGCATAGCAGGTTGCCATAACTATTTCCATCACAACCGAATTCAGGGTAAAATGGAATAACATAATTACTCTTAAACTCTCATCATGGAAGACAGTCAATTATGATAAAATAATCAATAGTCTTAGTAGAAGGCCTAAGACCACTAAAACTGTTTTAGGCTATGAATAGTACGTCGCTGTTATTAATAGAGATAATGGTTGATACCAAAAATAAAAGACACCAAGCAAATCTCAGGACCCCATTACTATTCATAACTGCACGCAAAATACCCATGAAAATAATTTTTGTCCTTGAAATCGAGGAGGTAATTTACTTCTGAGCAAGTTTCTCGGAGTGAGAGGAGCAGCAACAAGAAAGAAGAGAAAATCCCAAGTGTTTCGAGTATTTATAAACAATTTACATACGCTAATAAAAGAATAAAATCAATTAGATCAAAGCCACAGACGAAGAAATAAGGATAAGTGCCAAACTAGGAAGAAAGATTAGAAAATGGCTTAGTAAGAAAGTTTGCACAACAGTCAGTTAACCGCCAGCTCGTATTGCGTAGGCCTAAAGGACTGTGTCCTTTCTTGCCGCCTCGTTCGGTTGAAGAAGATTCTTCAAGTGCGGCGATA
Organism: Palaemon carinicauda; assembly: GCF_036898095.1. Classification (NCBI taxonomy): domain Eukaryota; kingdom Metazoa; phylum Arthropoda; class Malacostraca; order Decapoda; family Palaemonidae; genus Palaemon; species Palaemon carinicauda. The sequence continues at coordinate 99,200,261 of NC_090737.1, read as the reverse complement.
TCAAAGAATAAATTCCTTTTAAATGTTTTATATGTTTTAAGCCTTGCAATGTAGGCCTAACTTACATTGCAGCTTCTGCATCTACTGTATATGTTTTAAGCATTTATTGTAGGCCTATCTTGCATTGCAGCTTCTGCATCTATGTTTTAAGCGCTGGATTGTAGGCCTATATGAAATCACAGGTTCTGCATCGATAGAGCATTGCATTGTAGGTCTACCTAACAATACAGTCAGCAGGAGCATCGTGCCTTTTATGGAGGTAATCTAAAATCCAGCAATTATATTCCTCCTGTGTTTCTCCAATAGCAGCAAATACCATCAATTCAAGAGTGCAAACGATTACGCAATTTCCCCTGAATTACAGACTCTGCTTCAGATTCTGAGGACTTTTTTTTCCATTAAGAAAATCTATTTTAGTGAAGTTTCTTTTCACAAATAGAAATGACCAGTCTTAATATGTCCATATTACGAAGAGTTTAAATTGAATTGCATTATATATATATATATATATATATATATATATATATATATATATAAATTTATATATATATATATATATATATATATATATATATATATATATATATATATATATATATATATATATATTTATATATATATATATATATATATATACATATATATATATATATATATATATGCATATTTATATTCTGTAAAGAGAGTTTCCAAAAATAGTATTATACATGGTCTAAAAATATTGTTTAAACTTTAGACATAGTTACGAACAAACAACAGTTGCAGTGAAATCTTGGAAATTATTTGTGATTGTTCGGTGAATATTCTAGGCTTAATATATTAGTTAAGGAATGGAAATACTTATAGGCCTAACAAATGGAGTATTGAAGTTGAAGGTGAAAAGTCTTTTATCTTTAAAACACATCTCAGTGACACAGTGTTCAGACTAAATTTCCGACCCCCGAAAGGTCGATATTGTTCTTTTAGATAACATTTTTAATCGTTTGATACTTATTACGACACAACAGGGAACCCACTGCTTCCTTATAGGCTATTGCTGAGCCATAATTCAAAACAAGATTAATGACGGCTATGCTCTCATTTAGGCTCAGGTTCAGGTTCTGGGGTGAGGCATAGCATACATTACGGATTGGCTTAGCTATTCAAGTTACTGTCTGCTTTTTCGACCTCATCATTCCCATTGTATAGCAGGGTCGGCCGCTCGAGTCAACTCTCTCCATCTATTTATATTCTCTTCATCTTATGTACAGTGCATTAACACAAAATCTTTAATCAATGATTTTATAAATAAACGATTTTATTTCAGATCAAATTTGAATAAAAATATTGTTATTCAGTCTTGGCCTTTAAAAGTTAATGGAGAGATTATTATTGTGTTGACTAGAAAATTAGGCAAAGGAAAAATGAGCTCTAACCAGAGAGGGATCCAATGTAGTACTATCTTGCCATCACAGAACCAAATAACTCTCTAGCAGTAGTATCTCCTTGGGTGCCTCTCCTCGCCCATCATATTACTGATTTATTTGATGAATAAAAATATCTAAAATATATAAATAGCTGTAATAATAATTAGTACTAAAGGCAACTAAATTTTTAATTATTAACCTTTATAAGAAATTATGAATTTATCAACAAATCTATAAACTTTGCATAAAATGTTTGAGTCTTCTTAAATGGAGAATATTTTCCGATGAGTAATGGCAGTGATGTCTGTATCTTCCTGGATAACCTAAAGTAAAGAGACTCGGGTTTTCCGAGAGTCCTGCTTCGGGTCAAGCCCTAAGAAATCGACTCCGTTGAGGATCCTTCCTCTTGGGTGTCTTCCGATTCAGGACTACCTCTCGGTTTGGGGTTCCGAGACAGGCAGGATAGAAAGAGAGTATCCTGTCACTGACGTCCCCCGGTTATCCAGCAAAACAGCAACAGGCTTTCTTTGGTCTGGTGTTGAATTCTCCTCTTCCTTCTCTCTCTCTCTCTCTCTCTCTCTCTCTCTCTCTCTCTCTCTCTCTCTCTCTCTTCCTTCTTCTCTTCCTCTACTAATACATGGATTATGGGGGGGGGGGGAACTGGTGATTATTTTATATTTCACTTTGTAAACATGAGTATGTATGAGACAACATTGGTCCATTTTCATGAAAAGAAATTATCATTGAAAGATATTAGAGCGTTAAAAAATCAGATCAAAATTTAAATACGTTATGTAGCACGAATCCCTCCGAACACCGTGTGTGGATAGAGTCTGAGTGGGAAAGAGGCGTCAAGAGGGAAAATAATTTGAGCTTAGTCCTGTTGTCTAATGATAACAATTTGTGCATTTGGGTTATGAATTCAACGTTATTATTTGATTTTGCTTATGTCGTTTTGTGTATAAAGCAAAAGTTAGTTAGGGTCGTGGTTTCGAAACTTGCAATATATTAGTATAAGCCAAAGCTTAGATTATAGTCAATGTTGCCAATATAGGCATAATCTCTGGCAGGTTGGTTCAGGGGGAGTAAATCAGCGAAATGGTGTGTTATCTTCGCTATAGGAAATGCAATGAATTCTACCTCTATTATTTCATTTTACTTTACGAACGGCAGTCTTATAAACGGGTCAGACATATTCACCCAAACCTATACTGTACATATTCTACAAAAGCTACGTATCTCGAATAATAATAATAATAATAATAATAATAATGATGATGATGATGATGATGATGATGATATAGCTCTATAGTCCGGGCTTATATCATACTACGGCATGGCTATAAGTCAGGTAGCAACAATAAATATTCGCATCAAATATTGTAACATATAAAGGGTGTCTATCTGGCCGTAAAGTACGATTTGGGAAATTTCTCCACAGTCTCGGTGTAGTATTCATCTTTCTTTATATTATTTCTAGGCCTATAGGCTTAATAAGAATGATAAAATCAGAAGTGCGAACTTCAAGTCACATATAACAGTAAGGCAAGGAAGGGCAAACTGAGCATTTAAACCTTCACAAGTTGGGTCTAAGAGAATAGATATATAGATAGATACAAAGATAGAGAGATAGATAGATAGATAGATAAATGCACAGATAGATAGATAGATAGATAGATGGATAGAGATAGATAGATAGATAGGAGATACGAAGATATGTAGATAGATATTTAGATACACAGATATATAGATAGATATATAGAGATATAGATAGATATATAGATAGATGGATATATAGAGATAGAGATATAGATAGATAGATAGATAGATAGATATAGATGGATAGATAGATAGATAAACATATAGATGGATAGATAGATAGATAGATAGATGAATACACAGAGAGATAGATAGATAGAGAGATAGATACAAACATATATATATATATATATATATATATATATATATATATATATATATATATAGATAGATAGATAGATATATAGATAGATACAAAGATAGATAGATAGATAAATGCAAAGATAGATAGATAGATAAAAGATACGAAGATATGTACATAGATATTTAGATACACAGATAGATAGATAGATAGATAGATAGATAGGTTGATAGATAGATAAATAGATAGATAGATAGATACATAGGTAGAGATATATAGATAGATAGATGCACAGATAGATAGATAGATAGATAGATATTTAGATAGAGATTTTTAGATAGAGATAGATATATAGATACACAGAAAGATAGATAGATAGACAGATAGATAGATAGAGAGGTAGAGATATATATATATATCAATAGATAGATAGATGCACAGATATATAGATAGATAGATAGAGATAGATAGATAAATAAATACATTGTAGATAGATATATAGATAGATATAGATAGATACATATTTATATAGATAGAAGATACAAAGTTAGGTAGATAGATAGATAGATGAATAGATAGAGATAAATAGGTAGATATAGATAATAGATAGGTAGAGATAGATGGATATAGGTAGATAGATAGATAGATAGATAGGTAGAGATATATAGATATATAGAGAGATAGATAGACAGATAGATAGGTATAGATAGATCGATAGATAGATATTATGATTTATGCACAGATAGATAGGTAGAGATAGATAAATAGATTTTCAGATATATAGATATATAGATACAGATAGATAGTAGACAGATAGATAGAGAGATAGGTAGAGATAGATATAACGATAGATAGATATTTAGATTTATGCACAGATAATAAATAGATAGATAGATAGATAGGTAGATATAGATAGATAGATATATAGATAGGTAGATATAGATAGATAGATAGATAGTTAGATAGATGCACACAGAGACAGATAGATAGATAGATAAATAGATAAGTACATATTCCTTTGTACGCACGTTCTATATGCATTTGTAACATGATATGACCTCATATTGTCTGTGTGTTTGAGCCCTTTAATGAAATCCAATTATTGAGGAAAATAATAATAATAATAATAATAATAATAATAATAATAATAATAATAATAATAATAATAATAACCAGACTAAAATGCAATTTCTTTCTTTTTTCGTCAAGGAAGAAGAAAATGAGATATAAATAGAAGTTCCAAGTCAAATTATCTTGGGATCTGAGCAGCCATACGTAGTCGTCGTTCTCGTCCGATCAGCGGAGTTAAGCAGCGTTGGGTATGTTCAGGACTTGGATTGGTGGACCGCCCTGGAACACCTAATGCTTTCATCATCGCCATATCAGTGGTCAATATATACGTGTGTGTGCGTGTGGTATATATATAATATATGCGACACTCCCTCACATATATATTGCAGTTTTCGTAAAAAAAAAAATATATATAAATCCAAAATGATAGGTATTCAGTCAATAGCTAGATTCTTTCTTATAGTGATTTTACATGGCGTATCAAGTAATTATTATTATTATTATTATTATTATCATCATTATCATTTTCGTTACTTTTTCTCATTATTATCACTACAATTTCTGTTATAATTATTATTAATTTTAAATAATTTTTTTTTTATCTTTTATAATGAAAATACAATTTCATTTTCTTAACATACATTTTTTTCCTTTTATAAAGAAATATTCCCTTAACAAATTATATGTTACATTTTTGTATATACATTAAAACATCTAATATATGATAAAATTAAATTTTTATTTTATTATTTTTCTAAATATATTTTGAAGTTAGAAACATGCTGATTTGTGAAAATATTTTTAACATGATTCTTATATCCAATAATATTGACATTAAATGTATTTAACAGTTTAATATTTATACATTTAATAATTTGCTGTTCAGCACTTATTCCCACACATACAGATATATATATATATATATATATATATATATATATATATATGTATATATATATATATATATATATATATATATATATATATATATATATACATATATATATATATATAAATATATATATATATATATATACATATATATACATATATATATATATACATATATATATACACACATATATATACATATATATATATATATATATATATATATATATATATATATATATATATATATATATGAAAGTCAAGCGTGCATTCTGGATAGGGGGAAGACTGCTTTTTCAACTAGGGTTGTAGCTTAGCAAGTCGTAATAATAATAATAATAATAATGATAATAATAATAATAATAATAATAATAATAATAATAATGATTATAATAATAACGAAAATAGCAATAATAATAAAAATATTAATGATAATAAAAATAATATTAACAATAACGATAATAATAATAATAATCATAATAATATTAATTATATATATATATATATATATATGTATATATATATATATATATATATATATATATATACATATATAACTATCATCCTATCAGGAGTTATTGGTCCACAGCATAATGAAGTCCTCTGACGTGTCATTCCACTTTTGCCTGTTTATGGTCTTTGTGTACCAGTCCACACCCGCAAATTTTCTTAGTTCGTCAATTCCTCGACTTTTCTTCCTTCCCCTGCTTCTTTTACAATATCTGAAGACTCATTCTGTTATTGTTAATGTCCATCTACTGTCTGTCATCCTTATTATATGTCCTGCCCATGGTCATTTCTTCTTGGTAGACAAAATTTGATAATGAAAGTAAATTGCCACTTTCTCTAAAAAGAAAAGTATTTAATGAGATGGTCTTACCAATATTAACTCAGACCCTTACTAAAGCCTTGGAACATAAGCTAGTTTCAGACGACCCTTACTAAAGCCTTGGAACATAAGCTAGTTTCACACGACCCTTACTAAAGCCTTGGAACATAAGCTAGTTTCACACGACCCTTACTAAAGCCTTGGAACATAAGCTAGTTTCACACGACCCTTACTAAAGCCTTGGAACATAAGCTATTTTCAATATGGATACGAGAGCAAACTAAAGTAGAGGATATCCTAACAACATATAAAAAAAGGAATATATATATATATATATATATATATATATATATATATATATATATATATATATATCGAAATAAAGTGATGTTACCACCTTTAAAAAAAAGAAAAAATACTATATGAAATTAATGAAAAAAAGGAAGTAATACGTATAAAAATATCTAAAAAAATATATTTTTAAAATAGAGTGATGTTATCATCTCTGAAATATTTTTTGCAAAAAATAAACGATGTTATCATCTATAAAAAAAGAAGAAAATATCAAATCAAAACGTAAAATAAAATAAAATACAAACTTTATCTAAAAAAAAAAAAAAGAAAAAAACAAGAAACAAAATTACTGGTAATATGAAAGAAAGCAATGCATGAGCTATTGGCTCTCATAATAATCAACAAAAATTTTTACAATATATTCATATATTAAAGTTCCTAATGATTCACAGAGGGTTATGATTTAAAAGTATATCACTTATCAAAATTGCATCTGTTTTGAAAAAAAAAAAAAATAAATTTGCAGTTTCCTCTTGACTACGGGACATTTTTTGAAATTCTTTAATCAGCATCTTAAAATGCAAAAATTTTTTCAGTGGATGAACTGTAAAATGAAAAATAGAATATGAGGAAATCAAACTAGTCTTCTTCCCAAGAACCAACAAGTCTTTATTTGCATTCCTCAAACGGATGCAGATTTTTTGTTATTATCTTCCATCTTGACACTATTTCCTTTTGCCCCACAAGTCATTTATACAAAAATTTGGTTTAAAGAAATATTTAGTTTCGATGACAAAAGTTATTTTTCTTATTTTGGTACCAATGCAGCATAAAAAGGAATGAAATTATTCTAAACAATCGAAAAACATCGCAAGATTGGAACCAAAATTCCAGCATATTAACTTTTCCTTTAGAGACAAAATCATTCTGTTTTATCTTATGCAGGAAGGAAGATCCTTAACACAGGAATCATCTTCAACAAACCCCAAAATATGTTTTATTGACACTAGTACAGTTCCAAATATGCATATATATATATATATATATATATATATATATATATATATATATATATATATATATATATATATATATATACATTAGAATACGTTGACTATGTCAATAATTAGAAAAGGTTAGAACCACTGGATTATGTGCTCTCATTTCATCTTAGCTTCCATCCACAAGCGCACATTCTAACAAATAGCCCAACCAAAGTTTCTTTCCAATATAGGAACTTTCAAATTTCTATCTAATTATGAGAAAAAGGAAACTTGCTCAAAATAAAAGCAAATTTCAGGAGAAAATGCAGAGATGGTGCTCGTGACCTGTGTGAAGAAAGTAATACATAACATTTTGGAACATGAAGAGAACGAGTTACAAGAGTGTTTATGTTGTATCATTGCATAAGACGGCCATGAATCAAGGAAATGGTTGGAAAAGCATAGCAGGTTGCCATAACTATTTCCATCACAACCGAATTCAGGGTAAAATGGAATAACATAATTACTCTTAAACTCTCATCATGGAAGACAGTTAATTATGATAAAATAAGCAATAGTCTTAGTAGAAGGCCTAAGACCACTAAAACTGTTTTAGGCTATGAATAGTACGTCGCTGTTATTAATAGAGATAATGGTTGATACCAAAAATAAAAGACACCAAGCAAATCTCAGGACCCCATTACTATTCATAACTGCACGCAAAATACCCATGAAAATAATTTTTGTCCTTGAAATCGAGGAGGTAATTTACTTCTGAGCAAGTTTCTCGGAGTGAGAGGAGCAGCAACAAGAAAGAAGAGAAAATCCCAAGTGTTTCGAGTATTTATAAACAATTTACATACGCTAATAAAAGAATAAAATCAATTAGATCAAAGCCACAGACGAAGAAATAAGGATAAGTGCCAAACTAGGAAGAAAGATTAGAAAATGGCTTAGTAAGAAAGTTTGCACAACAGTCAGTTAACCGCCAGCTCGTATTGCGTAGGCCTAAAGGACTGTGTCCTTTCTTGCCGCCTCGTTCGGTTGAAGAAGATTCTTCAAGTGCGGCGATATCAAAGAATAAATTCCTTTTAAATGTTTTATATGTTTTAAACCTTGCAATGTAGGCCTAACTTACATTGCAGCTTCTGCATCTACTGTATATGTTTTAAGCATTTATTGTAGGCCTATCTTGCATTGCAGCTTCTGCATCTATGTTTTAAGCGCTGGATTGTAGGCCTATATGAAATCACAGGTTCTGCATCGATAGAGCATTGCATTGTAGGTCTACCTAACAATACAGTCAGCAGGAGCATCGTGCCTTTTATGGAGGTAATCTAAAATCCAGCAATTATATTCCTCCTGTGTTTCTCCAATAGCAGCAAATACCATCAATTCAAGAGTGCAAACGATTACGCAATTTCCCCTGAATTACAGACTCTGCTTCAGATTCTGAGGACTTTTTTTTCCATTAAGAAAATCTATTTTAGTGAAGTTTCTTTTCACAAATAGAAATGACCAGTCTTAATATGTCCATATCACGAAGACTTTAAATTGAATTGCATTATATATATATATATATATATATATATATATATATATATATATATATATATATATATATATATATATATATATATTATATATATATATATATATATATATATATATATATATATATATATATATATATATATATATATATTCTGTAAAGAGAAAGTTTCCAAAAATAGTATTATACATTGTCTAAAAATATTGTTTAAACTTTAGACATAGTTACGAACAAACAACAGTTGCAGTGAAATCTTGGAAATTATTTGTGATTGTTCGGTGAATATTCTAGGCTTAATATATTAGTTAAGGAATGGAAATACTTATAGGCCTAACAAATGGAGTATTGAAGTTGAACGTGAAAAGTCTTTTATCTTTAAAACACATCTCAGTGACACAGTGTTCAGACTAAATTTCCGACCCCCGAAAGGTCGATATTGTTCTTTTAGATAACAATTTTAATCGTTTTATACTTATTACGACACAACAGGGAACCCACTGCTTCCTTATAGGCTATTGCTGAGCCATAATTCAAAACAAGGTTAATGACGGCTATGCTCTCATTTAGGCTCAGGTTCAGGTTCTGGGGTGAGGCATAGCATACATTACGGATTGGCTTAGCTATTCAAGTTACTGTCTGCTTTTTCGACCTCATCATTCCCATTGTATAGCAGGGTCGGCCGCTCGAGTCAACTCTCTCCATCTATTTATATTCTCTTCATCTTATGTACAGTGCATTAACACAAAATCTTTAATCAATGATTTTATAAATAAACGATTTTATTTCAGATCAAATTTGAATAAAAATATTGTTATTCAGTCTTGGCCTTTAAAAGTTAATGGAGAGATTATTATTGTGTTGACTAGAAAATTAGGCAAAGGAAAAATGAGCTTTAACCAAAGAGGGATCCAATGTAGTACTATCTTGCCATCACAGAACCAAATAACTCTCTAGCAGTAGTATCTCCTTGGGTGCCTCTCCTCGCCCATCATATTACTAATTTATTTGAAGAATAAAAATATCTAAAATTTATAAATAGCTGTAATAATAATTAGTACTAAAGGCAATTAAATTTTTAATCATTAACCTTTATAAGAAATTATGAATTTATCAACAAATCTATAAACTTTGCATAAAATGTTTGAGTCTTCTTAAATGGAGAATATTTTCCGATGAGTAATGGCAGTGATGTCTGTATCTTCCTGGATAACCTAAAGTAAAGAGACTCGGGTTTTCCGAGAGTCCTGGGTCGGGTCAAGCCCTAAGAAATTGACTCCGTTGAGGATCCTTCCTCTTGGGTGTCTTCCGATTCAGGACTACCTCTCGGTTTGGGGTTCCGAGACAGGCAGGATAGAAAGAGAGTATCCTGTCACTGACGTCCCCCGGTTATCCAGCCAAACAGCAACAGGCTTTCTTTGGTCTGGTGTTGAATTCTCTCTCTCTCCCTCTCTCTCTCTCTCTCTCGCTCTCTCTCTCTCTCCATCAACTCTTTCTTATCCTTTTCCTTCTTCTCTTCCTCTACTAACACATGGCCATTGGGTGAGGGAAATTGGTGATACTTTTTTTTTCCTTGCATCGGACAAGCGTTGTTCATAACTTGCCACTTAGTATTGATATTTATATTTCACTTTGTAGACATGCGTATGTATGAGACAACGTTGGTCAACTGTTATAGAAAAAGTTATGATTGAAATATACTTGATCGTTAAAAGAATTGGTGCTAGAAGAATATTTCAGAACAAAAAGTAATATGTTGATATAGCACGAATCCCTCTCAACACCGTGACTCCGTGAGACTATCCTGGAACTGTCTGAGTGAGGAAGAGGGCGTCAAAAGGGACAATAATTAAGCTTAGTCCAGTGGTCTAATGATAACTATTATGCATTTAGGTTATGAATTCTAAAATATTATTTGATTTTCCTTATATCGCTTTGTGTATAAAGCAAAAGTTAGATAGGGCCGTGGTTTCGAAAATTGCAATAGATTATTATAAGCCAAAGCTTAGCTTATAGTCAAAGTTGCCTACATAGGTCTCTCGAGGGCTTTATTCAGGGAGAAGAAATAATGAAAAATATATAAGCGAGGTGGCGTGTTATGTTCGCTATTAGAAATGTAATTAATTCTACCTGTATTATTTCATTTTACTTTATGAATTGAAGTCTATAATCGGGTCACACATATTCAGCCACTCCTATATTGAACAAATTCTACAATAGCAACGTATCTCGAATAACAACAGCAGCACCAATAATAATAATAATAATAATAATAATAATAATAAAAGGGCTCTGTAGTCTTGGCGTTATAACATACTAGGGCATGGCTATATGTCAGGTAGCAACAATAAATATTTGCATTAAATCTTGCAACTTATAAAGGGCATCTATCTGGCCATAAAGTACGATTTGGGAAATTTCTCCACAGTCTCGATGTAGTATTCATCTTTCTTTATTTTATTTCTAGGCCTATAGGCTTAATAGGAATGATAAAATCAGAAGTGCAAACTTCAAGTCACATATAACAGTAGGGCAAGGAGGGGCAAACTGGGCGCTTAAACCTTCACAAGTTGGGTCTAACTAAATAATAAGTAAATCTCAAAAGACGAAACTTTTTATAGATATTAATGAACCAATTAATAGATAATGATTAAGACTGATAATAAAAATGTTATAGTTGAAATGAATGGTATACCGCAACAACTTATTAAAACATACATATAATTCTTTGAAATACACAAATACACGCAAATTCCAACGTTTGGATAGGAGAGAGAGAGAGAGAGAGAGAGAGAGAGAGAGAGAGAGAGAGAGAGCCAAACGTCCAACAGTCCTCTCAACACCATCTATCCAGCCAGTAAGTTTTCTCTCAAACGTTAATAGTGATTCAAACATTTTTAATATTAGTTTGTGTTTAATTTGAAAAAAGAGAAGTGTATTTGTAAGAACAGTTTATATTTTAAAACTGATTTACTTCTTGTGACTGGCCCTGACTGATTTGGTTAAAAAGTGAAGTTCATTTATGATTTGCTTAAAAGTTCGGTATCCTTCTGAGAGAACAAAAGTTGTAAGAGTAACAGTTACGTATATTATTATTATTATTATTATTATTATTATTATTATACAACCCTAGTTGGAAAAGCAAGATGCTATAAGCCCATGGGCTCCAATAGGAAAAATAGCCTAGTGAGTAAAGGAAATGAGGAAATAAATAAATGATGAGAACTAATTAACAATAAATCATTCTAAAAACAGTAACAACGTAAAGACAGATATGTCATATATAAACTATAAAAAAGACTCCTGTCAGCCTGGTCAACATAAAATCATTTGCTTCAACTTTGAACTTTTGAAGTTCTACTGATTCAACTACCCGATTAGGAAGATCATTCCACAACTTGGTAACAGCTGGAATAAAACTTCTAGAAAACTGTGTAGTATTGAGCCTCATGATGGAGAAGGCCTGGCTATTAGAATTAACTGCCTATAATAGTTCAGTGGCTAATTTTCTCTTGGTAAAGGTAGTAGAGATTCTTTAGCTATGGTAAGCAGATTTTCTATGAGAAGGAAACTCCAAAATCAAACCTTTGTTCTGTAGTCTTGGATGGTGGCATAGCCTCTATAGCATGGTCTTCCACTGTCTTGGGTTAGAGTTCTCTTGCTTTAGGGTACACTTAAGGAATCTTTTCTACCCTTTTTTTTTTCATTTTCTTGCCTTTTTTTTAAAGTTTTTTTCAGTTTATATATGAAGGATCTATTTTAATGTTGTTACTGTTCTTAAAATATTTTATATTGTTCATTACTTCTCTTCTAGTTTATTCATTTCCTTATTCCCTTTCCTCACTGAGCTATTGTCCGTGCTGGAGCCCTTGGGCTTATGGCATCCTGCTTTTCCAACTAAGATTGTAGCTTAGCAAATAATAATAATAATAATAATAATAAAAAGTGTGTAATATTTGTTTTTCAAAATTAAAACGTTTTAATTTTTTCAAATGGTTTTGGGATGTCAGGATACCAAAATAGGTGTCTCATTTCATTTATATATCATCATAAAATGATAAGAATCCTTAATGCGTATAATGTATAAGAGATATTGACATTTCACAAAAGCATGTTTCATATTACATTTTTTTAAATTAGCTCCTACTAAATTATTCACATATGTTTTATAAATATTACTAAGAGCATGATAAATTGGGCCGCTAATTAGGCAATCATAATAACCACGAGAGTTTGCTGTTTTCCATGCCATTCTAGTTTGCTGAGTAGTTAAATAACCACTTGAATCTGTTATTTTCCGTGTGCTCTGAGTTCAAACTAAGAAAATATATACCCAGCCGTAATAAATTCCAGTCAAGTATTTTCCCTGTGAGCCAAGTTTGCCGAGTAGCTAAATAGCCAGTCGCAATAGCCCCAGAGTCTATTGTCTTCCCTGTGTTTCTAGTTTGCTGAGCAGCGTACGTAGGTGTCGCAGTTCACCTTATTTGGGCTCATGAATTTGCATCCTGGGCGTAACTTGATCTCAATGACATGAATTAGAATTCTTACAAATGGACAATGGTTTATCAAGATCATTTAACCAAATTTGTGGTTTTCCATGCAGTGATATCAAAGCGAGCAGCCGAAGTAGCATACCAGGTACTAGAGGTTTCACACCTCCATCCACCATGTAAAGTAATAAGTATAGTGAATTCACAGCTGAAATTATTACCGACCTAAAATCCTATGTGTCAAAATCTAGTCATTGTCCATGGAAAACCACGCCACCCAAAAAGTGAGGGATCCTTAGAACATGACAATGGCGAAATCAAGGATTTGCTTCTTGCCGGGACGGAAGATAACGACTTTAAATTTGTGCAGGTCCAGAAACACCCAAGCCTAAATGCTGGTATTAATAGGGAACCCCGGACCGCCATGTTGGGTTCTGATGTCAAATTTGGATTACATTCATCAACCATTATTATTAATATTGTTAATATAATTATTATTATTATTATTATTATTATTATTATTATTATTATTATTATTACTACTACTTGCTAAGCTACAACCCAAGTTGGAAAAGCGGGATGCTATTAGCCCGAGGGCTCCAATAGGGATAATAAACCATTGAGGAAAGGAAATAAGGAAATAAGCTATATAGGCTATAAGAAGTAGTGAATAACAGTATGAAAAAATTGAGATCAGAAAACAACGTTAATATGATATATATATCTATATCTGCATGTATATATATCTATATTTATATATATATATATATATATATATATATATATATATATATATGTATATATATATATATATATATATATATATATATATATATATATATGTATATATATATATATATATATATATATATATATATATAGACAACACAGAACGAATAGGATGCCTGAGTGTCTTAAGCAAGATATCTCTAATCCAAGACCAGACAACATTGGTTTCATTTTGGAGTGTACTTTTAATAGAAGAGATGCTGACAGGTCGAAAGTAGCCACTGATCAATTGCAGTTCAGTAGTTAACTTCTTGATCGAAGAAGAATTGTTTGGAAATCTCAGTGTTGTCAGGTGTATGAGGACAGAGGAGAATGAGGAAAGAATAGGCCAGACTATGTGGTGTCTATGTAGGCAAAGGCAAAATGAGCAGTAACCAAAGTAATACTGTCTGGTCAGTCAAAAGACTTATTGACTCTCTAACGGTAGTACAGTATGTCAACGGGTGGCTGGTGTCCCGGTCAACCTACTACCCAACGATGTGAATGCTCGTAAGCTGAAGAAGAATATACTAATAATAGTGTAATAGATTATGGTGATTGAACATTAAACATCACATCCTAATAACTGAAATTACATTCTATACCAATGAAATATTAACAATGAATTTTTATCAACGTAATTAGTTCTTTCGGTGACTTCTTGTAATCACTGATCCACGTTTTCAGTGATTACATGAAATCACTGAAATTTATACTGATTACATGTACTCATTGTCGGTCACAGTGATTACACGTATTCACTTTAACGTTTAGTGAATTCATGAAATCATTGATTTCACAGTTTCACTGTATCATATATATATATATATATATATATATATATATATATATATATATATATATATATACATTAGAATACGTTGACTATGGCAAGAATTGGAAAAGGTTAGAACCACTGGATTATATGCTCTCATTTCATCTAGGCTTCCATCCACATGCACACATTCTGACAATTAGCCCAATCCAAGTTTCTTTCCATTATGGACACTTTCAAATTTCTATCTAATTATGAGAAAAGGATAAACTTGCTCAAAATGAAAGCAAATTTCAGGAGAAAATACAGAGATGATGTTTGGGACCTGTGCAAAGAAAGTAATACAAAACATTTTGGAACATGAAGAGAACGAGTTAAAAAAGATGATGTGTTGTATAATTGCAGAAGACGGTCATGAAATAAATAAATGGTTGGAAAAGCATAATAGGTTCCCATAGCTGATTTAATCACAACCGAAATCGGGGTAAAAAGAAATGGAATAATATATTCACTATTAGACTCTCCTCAAGAAAGACATTTGGTTACGGTAAAATTATCAATAAAGATTGGGAAGAAGGCCCAAGACCACTATACCTGTTTTAGGCTATGAAAAATACGTCGCTGTTATTGATATTGATAATGGTTGATACCAAAAATAATAGAAACTGTATGAAAAATACGTCGCTGTTATTAATATTGATAATGGTTGATACCAAAAATAATAGAAACTGTATGAAAAATACGTCGCTGTTATTAATATTGATAATGGTTGATACCAAAAATAATAGAAACTATAATGAAAAATACGTCGCTGTTATTAATATTGATAATGGTTGATACCAAAAATAATAGAAAATGGCGAACAAACATCGGAGATTGCTGCTATTAGAACCTGTACGCAAAATACCCATGAAAATAATTTTATCATATATCGATATCTTAAATATCTATGTGATTATCTAAGGATTAAATCTGAATTGTATTCCAAAACTAATGTGAATTATACATTTATCAAAATAATATATATTCATTAGGGGATTTAATCATTTCTATATGGGATAGCTTATTGTATGAGCATTTTTGTCCCTGAAATCGAGGAGATAATTGACTTGTGCGCAAGTTGCTGGGAGTAAGAGGAGTAGCAACAAGAAAGAAGAGTTTCAGACATTAATCAGTTAGATCAAAGCCACAGATGAAGAAATAAGGAAAACTGCCAAACTAGAAAGAATGATTAGAAAATGGCTTAGTAAGCGAGTTTGCACAACAGTCAGTTAACCGCCAGCTCGTATTGCGTAGGCCTAAAGGACTGTGCCTTTTCTTGCCTGCTCTTTTGGTTGAAGAAGATTCTTCAAGAGTAACAGCATCATCATGATTGCCTTTGAAATGTTTTATATGCTTTAAGCGTTGCATTGTAGGCCTATCTTACATTGCAGCTTCTGCATCTATATGTTTTAAGTGTTGCATTGCAGGCCTACTTGACATTACAGTCAGCAGGAACATCATTGCATTTGTGCAATATTCTAAAATCCAGCATTTATATTTCTCCTGTGTTTCTTTGATAGCACCAAATACGATCTATTTTAGTGGATAAAGGATTACTGTATAAACTATTTTAGTGTAGTTACTTTTCAAATGAATACGACCAGTCTTAATACTTTTTACATTTTGAAGTTTTAATTAAAATACATTTTATATACATACATATATATATATATATATATATATATATATATATATATATATATATATATATATATATATACACATATATATACATATATATATACACATAAATATGTCTATATATCTATATATATATATATATATATATATATATATATATATATATATATATATACATATATATATATATATATATATATATATATATATATATATATATATATGTGTCTATATATATATATATATATATATATATATATATCAATATATACATATATATATATATATATATATATATATATATATATATATCGTCATCTACGGCTATTGACACAAAGAGGCCCGGTTACATTTCGCCAGTCGTATCTATATTGAGCTTTTAAATCAATACTTCTCCATTCATCATCCACTTCACACTTCAAATTCTGTGAAATGGAAGTGTCTAAAGAATTGTATCAAACATGGTCTATAAATACAGTATTGTTTGAACTTATACCGTCATAGTTACCAACAAACAACAGTTATAGTGAAATCTAGGAAATTATTTGTGACTGTTCGAAGGATATTCTAGGTTGGATATTCAAGTTAAGGAATGGAAATATCTATTGGCCTAACAAATATATAGAAGTGAAAAGTCTTTTATCTTTAAAGCACATCTCAGTGACACAGAGTTCAGACTAAATTTTCGACCCCTGAAAGGTTGACATGATATTGTTCTTGTAAATAATAATATGTTTTAATCATATCAGACTTCTTGCAACACACCAGGGAACCCGCTGCCTCCGAATAAGCTATTGCTGAGCCAAAAGTGAAAACAAGGTTCCTAACAGCTATGCTCTCATTGCAAATCATAGACTATAGATTGGCTCAGCTATTCAAGTAACTGTGTGTTTCTTTCAATCTCATCATTCCCATTGTATAGAAGGGTAGGCCGCTCTAGTCAACTCTCCATCTATTTATATTCTCTTCATCTTATGTACAGTATATAAACACCAAATCTTTAATAAATGATTTTATAAATAAACTATTTTATTTCATTATAAATAAACTATTTTATTTCAAATCAAATTTGAATAAAAATATAGTTATTCAGTCTTGGCCTTTAACAGTTGAAGGAGAGATTAATATTGTGTTGACTCGAAAATTAGGCAAAGGAAAAATGAGCTCTAACCAGAGAGGGATCCAATGTAGTACTATCTTGCAATCACAGAACCAAATAACTCTCTAGCAGTAGTATCTCCTTGGGTGCCTCTCCTCGCCCATCATATTACTGATTTATTTGATGAATAAAAATATCTAAAATTTATAAATAGCTGTAATAATAATTAGTACTAAAGGCAATTAAATTTTTAATCATTAACCTTTATAAGAAATTATGAATTTATCAACAAATCTATGAACTTTGCATAAAATGTTTGAGTCTTCTTAAATGGAGAATATTTTCCGATGAGTAATGGCGGTGATGTCTGTATCTTCCTGGATAACCTAAAGTAAAGAGACTCGGGTTTTCCGAGAGTCCTGCTTCGGGTCAAGCCCTAAGAAATCGACTCCGTTGAGGATCCTTCCTCTTGGGTGTCTTCCGATTCAGGACTACCTCTCGGTTTGGGGTTCCGAGACAGGCAGGATAGAAAGAGAGTATCCTGCCACTGACGTCCCCCGGTTATCCAGCAAAACAGCAACAGGCTTTCTTTGGTCTGGTGTTGAATTCTCCTCTTCCTTCTCTCTCTCTCTCTCTCTCTCTCTCTCTCTCTCTCTCTCTCTCTCTCTCTCTCTCTCTCTCTCTCTCTCTTTCCTTCTTCTCTTCCTCTACTAATAAATGGAGTATTGGGGGGGGGGGGGAACTGGTGATTATTTTATATTTCACTTTGTAAACATGAGTATGTATGAGACAACATTGGTCCATTTTCATGAAAAGAAATTATCATTGAAAGATATTAGAGCGTTAAAAAATCAGATCAAAATTTAAATACGTTATGTAGCACGAATCCCTCCGAACACCGTGTGTGGATAGAGTCTGAGTGGGAAAGAGGCGTCAAGAGGGAAAATAATTTGAGCTTAGTCCTGTTGTCTAATGATAACAATTTGTGCATTTGGGTTATGAATTCAACGTTATTATTTGATTTTGCTTATGTCGTTTTGTGTATAAAGCAAAAGTTAGTTAGGGTCGTGGTTTCAAAACTTGCAAT
>NC_090737.1:99141436-99176436 GCF_036898095.1 Palaemon carinicauda | reverse complement strand
CAAAATTCCAGCATATTAACTTTTCCTTTAGAGACAAAATCATTCTGTTTTATCTTATGCAGGAAGGAAGATCCTTAACACAAGAATCATCTTCAACAAACCCCAAAATATGTTTTATTGACACTAGTACAGTTCCAAATACGCATATATATATATATATATATATATATATATATATATATATATATATATATATATATATATATATATAAGCATATATATATATATATATATATATATATATATATATATATATATATATATATATATATACACATTAGAATACGTTGACTATGTCAATAATTAGAAAAGGTTAGAACCACTGGATTATATGCTCTCATTACATCTTAGCTTCCATCCACAAGCGCACATTCTAACAAATAGCCCAACCAAAGTTTCTTTCTAATAAAGGAACTTTCAAATTTCTATCTAATTATGAGAAAAAGGAAACTTGCTCAAAATAAAAGCAAATTTCAGGAGAAAATGCAGAGATGGTGCTCGTGACCTGTGTGAAGAAAGTAATACATAACATTTTGGAACATGAAGAGAACGAGTTACAAGAGTGTTTATGTTGTATCATTGCATAAGACGGCCATGAATCAAGGAAATGGTTGGAAAAGCATAGCAGGTTGCCATAACTATTTCCATCACAACCGAATTCAGGGTAAAATGGAATAACATAATTACTCTTAAACTCTCATCATGGAAGACAGTTAATTATGATAAAATAATCAATAGTCTTAGTAGAAGGCCTAAGACCACTAAAACTGTTTTAGGCTATGAATAGTACGTCGCTGTTATTAATAGAGATAATGGTTGATACCAAAAATAAAAGACAGCAAGCAAATCTCATGACCCCATTACTATTCATAATTCGTTCGTTCGTTCAAGATTGCCATGCCTCATAGCATGACACGGGCTCTTGTCCTAGACAGCCCGTAAGAGAATAGCTATCTGGAATGAGAACTCCTAAAGGAGCAATATGGTTTATTAAAAGAAGAGGTAGAATTGGAAAGAGTCTGGAACAGGAAAAGGATGCAGGATAAGGAATAAAAGGATGTAGTATGAGGGATGAAGGAGAGGTATGACAAGACTTGGCAAGGGGCAGAAAGCAACCCGAAAAAGGGGACTCCTTTTTAGGTCCACGAAAGAAAGTTTTTAGTCAGAGAAAATAGAATTGATAGTAGCAAGTCCCAGTAAGTAAAAGAAACTGGGAGAGGAGAGAAGGAGTTTTAGTAGGAGAGAAAAGGAGTAGGTTTAAGCAAAGAAGCTTATTCCTGCTCTTGGGATGGAAAAGGGGGAGGGGGCCAAAACTGTGCTGCGCTCGGTCAGCTGGCACGAGAAAGGCCCCCTGAGGATAGGGTAAGAAGAGGGTTAACAGGGAAAGAGGGTGGGAGACAGGAAAAACAAGAGCTGTATCCTTATGAGGAAGACAGCCTTGTAATAACTATTCTCCATTTAGGAATAGGGAATTGGGAAGGGGAGGATTGCAAGAGGGGAAGGATTATCTCTGCTCAGTGGCTGAGAGCTGGAACTGTTGCAGGAGTTGCTGGAAAGTGGAGGTTGATGAGAGGGAGAGGACTTTGGTAAGGATCTGGAAGGCGATAGGTATGAGGTCTTGCAAGGTGAGAGACTCAATTGCTTGAGTCAAGGTTTGGGAAGGGGATGAGGATGAAGGTTGTTGCTGGTCCCTTTGGGGAGCAGTTGCAGGTCGGTGCTGATCCTTCTCAGGAACAGTTGCAGGTCGTTGCTGGTCATTTTCAGGAGCAGTTGTAGGTGTAGATGCAGGAGCAATTGTAGATGTAAAAGCAGGAGCAGGAGTTGGCTGAGTTGGTCTTCTCTGGCGAGGAGTTCTCTGTTCTTTAGGTGGCTGGGATGGAGCTGGTTTGTTTTGGTTTGAAGAGGATGCATTCTTCAAAGCTGCTATCCTCTTGAGACGCTCTGGGCAGCGCTTATTCCAAGCATGGTGTGGCTTGGAACAATTAGGGCACTTGGATGTGGTTTGACGTCCTTCTTTATGGGCATTTATGCACACTTCTGTGCTATGTCGCTGGCTGCAGATACCACAGATAATGGGGCCTCTGCATTCTTCTTTATGATGTCCAAAGCGTTGGCATCTGTAGCATCGAAGGGGCTCAGGTGTATAATCCTCGATGGGGAAAGTACCCCAGACTCTTAAGTCCAGTTTGGAAGGAACTGGACCTATAAAGGTGGCAATTAGGCGTCTAACAGGAACGTCATCCTTGCTTGTGCAGCGAACAGCACAGTCAATATTGCTGCACGAGGTTACAATGGAGATAGGCATCGTCACAGGATACCTGGTAATGACTGCCTTCTTCCTGATAAAAGCAGGATCCAGCAGTGTTAAGGTGGAGTCATCCTGAAGGAATCTGGCTGTCTCAATGTCCTTGGGATAGATGATAAGGTCACCTTTCCTGTTAGGTCTTGCAGTGAGTTTCATGCCAGGCTTGGATAACCTAAAGTAAAGAGACTCGGGTTTTCCGAGAGTCCTGGTTCGGGTCAAGCCCTAAGAAATCGACTATTCATAACTGCACGCAAAATACCCATGAAAATAATTTTATTATATATCGATATCTTAAATATCTATGTGATTATCTAAGGATAAAATTTTAATTGTATTCCAAAACTAATGTGAATTCTACATTTATCAAAATAATATATATTTATTAGGGGATTTAATCATTTCTATATGGGATAACTTATTGTATGAGCATTTTTGTCCCTGAAATCGAGGAGATAATTTACTTCTGTGCAAGTTTCTCGGAGTGAGAGAAGCAGCAACAAGAAAGAAGAGGAAATCCCAAGTGTTTCGAGTATTTATAAACAATTTACATACGCTAATAAAAGAATAAAATCAATTAGATCAAAGCCACAGACGAAGAAATAAGGATAAGTGCCAAACTAGGAAGAAAGATTAGAAAATGGCTTAGTAAGAAAGTTTGCACAACAGTCAGTTAACCGCCAGCTCGTATTGCGTAGGCCTAAAGGACTGTGTCCTTTCTTGCCGCCTCGTTCGGTTGAAGAAGATTCTTCAAGTGCGGCGATATCAAAGAATAAATTCCTTTTAAATGTTTTATATGTTTTAAGCCTTGCAATGTAGGCCTAACTTACATTGCAGCTTCTGCATCTACTGTATATGTTTTAAGCATTTATTGTAGGCCTATCTTGCATTGCAGCTTCAGCATCTATGTTTTAAGCGCTGGATTGTAGACCTATATGAAATCACAGGTTCTGCATCGATAGAGCATTGCATTGTAGGTCTACCTAACAATACAGTCAGCAGGAGCATCGTGCCTTTTATGGAGGTAATCTAAAATCCAGCAATTATATTCCTCCTGTGTTTCTCCAATAGCAGCAAATACCATCAATTCAAGAGTGCAAACGATTACGCAATTTCCCCTGAATTTAGACTCGGCTTCAGATTCTGAGGACTTTTTTTTCCATTAAGAAAATCTATTTTAGTGAAGTTTCTTTTCACAAATAGAAATGACCAGTCTTAATATGTCCATATTACGAAGAGTTTAAATTGAATTGCATTATATATATATATATATATATATATATATATATATATATATATATATATATATATATATATATATATGCATATATATATTCTGTAAAGAGAAAGTTTCCAAAAATAGTATTATACATTGTCTAAAAATATTGTTTAAACTTTAGACATAGTTACGAACAAACAACAGTTGCAGTGAAATCTTGGAAATTATTTGTGATTGTTCGGTGAATATTCTAGGCTTAATATATTAGTTAAGGAATGGAAATACTTATAGGCCTAACAAATGGAGTATTGAAGTTGAAGGTGAAAAGTCTTTTATCTTTAAAACACATCTCAGTGACACAGTGTTCAGACTAAATTTCCGACCCCCGAAAGGTCGATATTGTTCTTTTAGATAACAATTTTAATCGTTTTATACTGATTACGACACAACAGGGAACCCACTGCTTCCTTATAGGCTATTGCTGAGCAATAATTCAAAACAAGGTTAATGACGGCTATGCTCTCATTTAGGCTCAGGTTCAGGTTCTGGGGTGAGGCATAGCATACATTACGGATTGGCTTAGCTATTCAAGTTACTGTCTGCTTTTTCGACCTCATCATTCCCATTGTATAGCAGGGTCGGCCGCTCGAGTTAACTCTCTCCATCTATTTATATTCTCTTCATCTTATGTACAGTGCATTAACACAACATCTTTAATCAATGATTTTATAAATAAACGATTTTATTTCAGATCAAATTTGAATAAAAATATTGTTATTCAGTCTTGGCCTTTAAAAGTTAATGGAGAGATTATTATTGTGTTGACTAGAAAATTAGGCAATTGAAAAATGACCTTTAACCAAAGAGGGATCCAATGTAGTACTATCTTGCCATCACAGAACCAAATAACTCTCTAGCAGTAGTATCTCCTTGGGTGCCTCTCCTCGCCCATCATATTACTGATTTATTTGATGAATAAAAATATCTAAAATTTATAAATAGCTGTAATAATAATTAGTACTAAAGGCAACTAAATTTCTAATTATTAACCTTTATAAGAAATTATGAATTTATCAACAAATCTATGAACTTTGCATAAAATGTTTGAGTCTTCTTAAATGGAGAATATTTTCCGATCAGTAATGGCGATGATATCTGTATCTTCCTGGATAACCTAAAGTAAAGAGACTCGGGTTTTCCGAGAGTCCTGCTTCGGGTCAAGCCCTAAGAAATCGACTCCGTTGAGGATCCTTCCTCTTGGGTGTCTTCCGATTCAGGACTACCTCTCGGTTTGGGGTTCCGAGACAGGCAGGATAGAAAGAGAGTATCCTGTCACTGACGTCCCCCGGTTATCCAGCAAAACAGCAACAGGCTTTCTTTGGTCTGGTGTTGAATTCTCTCTCTCTCTCTCTCTCTCTCTCTCTCTCTCTCTCTCTCTCTCCATCAACTCTTTCTTATCCTTTTCCTTCTTCTCTTCCTCTACTAACACATGGCCATTGGGTGAGGGAAATTGGTGAAACTTTTTTTTTTCCTTTCATCGGACAAGCGTTGTTCATAACTTGCCACTTAGTATTGATATTTATATTTCACTTTGTAGACATGCGTATGTATGAGACAACGTTGGTCAACTGTTATAGAAAAAGTTATGATTGAAATATACTTGATCGTTAAAAGAATTGGTGCTAGAAGAATATTTCAGAACAAAAAGTAATATGTTGATATAGCACGAATCCCTCTCAACACTGTGACTCCGTGAGACTATCCTGGAACTGTCTGAGTGAGGAAGAGGGCGTCAAAAGGGACAATAATTAAGCTTAGTCCAGTGGTCTAATGATAACTATTATGCATTTAGGTTATGAATTCTAAAATATTATTTGATTTTCCTTATATCGCTTTGTGTATAAAGCAAAAGTTAGATAGGGCCGTGGTTTCGAAAATTGCAATAGATTATTATAAGCCAAAGCTTAGCTTATAGTCAAAGTTGCCTACATAGGTCTCTGGAGGGCTTTATTCAGGGAGAAGAAATAATGAAAAATATATAAGCGAGGTGGCGTGTTATCTTCAATATTAGAAATGTAATTAATTCTACCTGTATTATTTCATTTGACTTTATGAATTGAAGTCTATAATCGGGTCACACATATTCAGCCACACCTATATTGAACAAATTCTACAATAGCAACGTATCTCGAATAACAACAACAGCAACAATAATAATAATAATAATAATAATAAAAAGGCTCTGTAGTCGTGGCGTTATAACATACTAGGGCATGGCTATATGTCAGGTAGCAACAATAAATATTTGCATTAAATCTTGCAACTTATAAAGGGCATCTATCTGGCCATAAAGTACGATTTGGGAAATTTCTCCACAGTCTCGATGTAGTATTCATCTTTCTTTATTTTATTTCTAGGCCTATAGGCTTAATAAGAATGATAAAATCAGAAGTGCGAACTTCAAGTCACATATAACAGTAGGGCAAGGAGGGGCAAACTGGGCGCTTAAACCTTCACAAGTTGGGTCTAACTAAATAATAAGTAAATCTCAAAAGACGAAACTTTTTATAGATATTAATGAACCAATTAATAGATAATGATTAAGACTGATAATAAAAATTTTATAGTTGAAATGAATGGTATACCGCAACAACTTATTAAAACATACATATAATTCTTTGAAATACACAAATACACGCAAATTCCAACGTTTGGATAGGAGAGAGAGAGAGAGAGAGAGAGAGAGAGAGAGAGAGAGAGAGAGAGCCAAACGTCCAACAGTCCTCTCAACACCATCTACCCAGCCAGTAAGTTTTCTCTCAAACGTTAATAGTGATTCAAACATTTGTAATATTAGTTTGTGTTTAATTTGAAAAAAGAGAAGTGTATTTGTAAGAACAGTTTATATTTTAAAACTGATTTACTTCTTGTGACTGGCCCTGACTGATTTGGTTAAAAAGTGAAGTTCATTTATGATTTGCTTAAAAGTTCGGTATCCTTCTGAGAGAACAAAGGTTGTAAGAGTAACAGTTACGTATATTATTATTATTATTATTATTATTATTATTATTATACAACCCTAGTTGGAAAAGCAAGATGCTATAAGCCCAAGGGCTCCAATAGGAAAAATAGCCTAGTGAGTAAAGGAAATGAGGAAATAAATAAATGATGAGAACTAATTAACAATAAATCATTCTAAAAACAGTAACAACGTAAAGACAGATATGTCATATATAAACTATTAACAACGTCAAAAACAGATATGTCATATATAAACTATAAAAAAGACTCATGTCAGCCTGGTCAACATAAAATCATTTCCTCCAACTTTGAACTTTTGAAGTTCTACTGATTCAACTACCCGATTAGGAAGATCATTCCACAACTTGGTAACAGCTGGAATAAAACTTCTAGAAAACTGTGTAGTATTGAGCCTCATGATGGAGAAGGCCTGGCTATTAGAATTAACTGCCTATAATAGTTCAGTGGCTAATTTTCTCTTGGTAAAGGTAGTAGAGATTCTTTAGCTATGGTAAGCAGATTTTCTATGAGAAGGAAACTCCAAAATCAAACCTTTGTTCTCTAGTCTTGGATGGTGGCATAGCCTCTATACCATGGTCTTCCACTGTCTTGGGTTAGAGTTCTCTTGCTTTAAGGTACACTTAAGGAATTTTTTCTACCCTTTTTTTTCATTTTCTTGCCTTTTTTTTTAAGTTTTTTTTTAGTTTATATATGAAAGATCTATCTTAATGTTGTTACTGTTCTTAAAATATTTTATATTGTTCATTACTTCTCTTCTAGTTTATTCATTTCCTTATTCCCTTTCCTCAATGAGCTATTGTCCGTGCTGGAGCCCTTGGGCTTATGGCATCCTGCTTTTCCAACTAAGACTGTAGCTTAGCAAGTAATAATAATAATAATAATAATAATAATAATAATAATAATAATAAAGTGTGTAATATTTGTTTTTCAAAATTAAAACGTTTTAATTTTTTAAATGGTTTTGGGATGTCAGGATACCAAAATAGGTGTCTCATTTCATTTATATATCATCATAAAATGATAAGAATCCTTAATGCGTATAATGTATAAGAGATATTGACATTTTAAAAAAGCATGTTTCATATTACATTTTTTTAAATTAGCTCCTACTAAATTATTCACATATGTTTTATAAATATTACTAAGAGCATGGTAAATTGGGCCGCTAATTAGGCAATCATAATAACCACGAGAGTTTGCTGTTTTCCATGTCATTCTAGTTTGCTGAGTAGTTAAATAACCACTTGAATCTGTTATTTTCCGTGTGCTCTGAGTTCAAACTAAGAAAATATATACCCAGCCGTAATAAATTCCAGTCAAGTATTTTCCCTGTGAGCCAAGTTTGCCGAGTAGCTAAATAGCCAGTCGCAATAGCCCCAGAGTCTATTGTCTTCCCTGTGTTTCTAGTTTGCTGAGCAGCGTACGTAGGTGTCGCAGTTCACCTTATTTGGGCTCATGAATTTGCATCCTGGGCGTAACTTGATCTCAATGACATGAATTAGAATTCTTACAAATGGACAATGGTTTATCAAGATCATTTAACCAAATTTGTGGTTTTCCATGCAGTGATATCAAAGCGAGCAGCCGAAGTAGCATACCAGGTACTAGAGGTTTCACACCTCCATCCACCATGTAAAGTAATAAGTATAGTGAATTCACAGCTGAAATTATTACCGACCTAAAATCCTATGTGTCAAAATCTAGTCATTGTCCATGGAAAACCACGCCACCCAAAAAGTGAGGGATCCTTAGAACATGACAATGGCGAAATCAAGGATTTGCTTCTTGCCGGGACGGGAGACAACGACTTTAAATTTGTGCAGGTCCAGAAACACCCAGGCCTAAATGCTGGTATTAATAGGGAACCACGGACCGCCATGTTGGGTTCTGATGTCAAATTTGGATTAAATTCATCAACCATTATTATTAATATTGTTATTATAATTATTATTATTATTATTATTATTATTATTATTATTATTATTATTATTATTACTACTTGCTAAGCTGCAACCCGAACTGGAAAAGCGTGATGCTATTAGCCCGAGGGCTCCAATAGGGATGATAAACCATTGAGGAAAGGAAATAAGGAAATAAGCTATATAGGCTATAAGAAGTAGTGAATAACAGTATAAAAAATTTGAGATCAGAAAACAACGTTAATATGATATATATATCTATATGTATATGTATATATATATATATATATATATATATATATATATATATATATATATGTATGTATATATATATATATATATATATATATATATATAAATATATATATATATATAGACAACACAGAACGAATAGGATGCCTGAGTGTCTTAAGCAAGATATCTCTAATCCAAGACCAGACAACATTGGTTTCATTTTGGAGTGTACTTTTAATAGAAGAGATGCTGACAGGTCGAAAGTAGCCACTGATCAATTGCAGTTCAGTAGTTAACTTCTTGATCGAAGAAGAATTGTTTGGAAATCTCAGTGTTGTCAGGTGTATGAGGACAGAGGAGAATGAGGAAAGAATAGGCCAGACTATGTGGTGTCTATGTAGGCAAAGGCAAAATGAGCAGTAACCAAAGTAATACTGTCTGGTCAGTCAAAAGACTTATTGACTCTCTAACGGTAGTACAGTATGTCAACGGGTGGCTGGTGTCCTGGTCAACCTACTACCCAACGATGTGAATGCTCGTAAGCTGAAAAAGAATATAATAATAATAGTATAATAGATTATGGTGATTGAACATTAAACATCACATCCTAATAACTGAAATTACATTCTATACCAATGAAATATTAACAATGAATTTTTATCAACGTAATTAGTTCTTTCGGTGACTTCTTGTAATCACTGATCCCCGTTTTCAGTGATTACATGAAATCACTGAAATCTATAGTGATTACATGTACTCATTGTCGGTCACAGTGATTACACGTATTCACTTTAAAGTTTAGTGAATTCATGAAATCATTGATTTCACAGTTTCACTGTATCATATA
This sequence comes from Palaemon carinicauda, assembly GCF_036898095.1. Taxonomy (NCBI): domain Eukaryota; kingdom Metazoa; phylum Arthropoda; class Malacostraca; order Decapoda; family Palaemonidae; genus Palaemon; species Palaemon carinicauda. Next base: position 99,166,873 of record NC_090737.1, on the reverse strand, counting down.
TATATATATATATATATATATATATATATATATATATATATATATATATATATATATATATATATATACATACATATATATATATATATATATATATATATATATATATAAATATATATATATATATATATATATATATATATATATATATATATATATATATACACATTAGAATACGTTGACTATGGCAAGAATTGGAAAAGGTTAGAACCACTGGATTATATGCTCTCATTTCATCTAGGCTTCCATCCACATGCACACATTCTGACAATTAGCCCAATCCAAGTTTCTTTCCATTATGGACACTTTCAAATTTCTATCTAATTATGAGAAAAGGATAAACTTGCTCAAAATGAAAGCAAATTTCAGGAGAAAATACAGAGATGATGTTTGGGACCTGTGCAAAGAAAGTAATACAAAACATTTTGGAACATGAAGAGAACGAGTTAAAAAAGATGATGTGTTGTATAATTGCAGAAGACGGTCATGAAATAAATAAATGGCGGGAAAAGCATAATAGGTTCCCATAGCTGATTTCATCACAACCGAAATCGGGGTAAAAAGAAATGGAATAATATATTCACTATTAGACTCTCCTCAAGAAAGACATTTGGTTACGGTAAAATTATCAATAAAGATTGGGAAGAAGGCCCAAGACCACTATACCTGTTTTAGGCTATGAAAAATACGTCGCTGTTATTGATATTGATAATGGTTGATACCAAAAATAATAGAAACTGTATGAAAAATACGTCGCTGTTATTAATATTGATAATGGTTGATACCAAAAATAATAGAAACTGTATGAAAAATACGTCGCTGTTATTAATATTGATAATGGTTGATACCAAAAATAATAGAAACTATAATGAAAAATACGTCGCTGTTATTAATATTGATAATGGTTAATACCAAAAATAATAGAAAATGGCGAACAAACATTGGAGATTGCTGCTATTAGAACCTGTACGCAAAATAACCATGAAAATAATTTTATTATATATCGATATCTTAAATATCTATGTGATTATCTAAGGATAAAATCTGAATTGTATTCCAAAACTAATGTGAATTATACATTTATCAAAATAATATATATTCATTAGGGGATTTAATCATTTCTATATGGGATAACTTATTGTATGAGCATTTTTGTCCCTGAAATCGAGGAGATAATTGACTTGTGCGCAAGCTGCTGGGAGTAAGAGGAGTAGCAACAAGAAAGAAGAGAAAATCCCAAGTGTTTCAGACATTAATCAGTTAGATCAAAGCCACAGATGAAGAAATAAGGAAAACTGCCAAACTAGAAAGAATGATTAGAAAATGGCTTAGTAAGCGAGTTTGCACAACAGTCAGTTAACCGCCAGCTCGTATTGCGTAGGCCTAAAGGACTGTGCCTTTTCTTGCCTCCTCTTTAGGTTGAAGAAGATTCTTCAAGAGTAACAGCATCATCATGATTGCCTTTGAAATGTTTTATATGCTTTAAGCGTTGCAATGTAGGCCTTGCATTGTAGGCCTATCTTACATTGCAGCTTCTGCATCTACTTTTTTAGGCGTTGCATTGTAGGCCTATCTTAAATTGCAGCTTCTGCATCTGTATGTTTTAAGCGTTGCATTGCAGGCCTACTTGACATTACAGTCAGCAGGAACATCGTTGCATTTGTGCAATATTCTAAAATCCAGCATTTATATTTCTCCTGTGTTTCTTTGATAGCACCAAATACGATCTATTTTAGTGGATAAAGGATTACTGTATAAACTATTTTAGTGTAGTTACCTTTCAAATGAATACGACCTGTCTTAATACTTTTTACATTTTGAAGTCTTAATTAAAATACATTTTATATACATACATACATATGTATATACATATATATACATATATATATATATATATATATATATATATATATATATATATATATATATATATATATATATGTGTGTGTCTATATATATATGTATGTATGTGTATATATATATATATATATATATATATATATATATATATATATATATATATATATATATATATATATATATCGTCATCTACGGCTATTGACACAAAGAGGCCCGGTTACATTTCGCCAGTCGTATCTATATTGAGCTTTTAAATCAATACTTCTCCATTCATCATCCACTTCACACTTCAAATTCTGTGAAATGGAAGTGTCTAAAGAATTGTATCAAACATGGTCTATAAATACAGTATTGTTTGAACTTATACCGTCATAGTTACCAACAAACAACAGTTATAGTGAAATCTAGGAAATTATTTGTGACGGTTCGAAGGATATTCTAGGTTGGATATTCAAGTTAAATAATGGAAATATCTATAGGCCTAACAAATAAATAGAAGTGAAAAAGTCTTTTATCTTTAAAGTACATCTCAGTGACACAGAGTTCAGACTAAATTTTCGACCCCTGAAAGATTGACATGATATTGTTCTTGTAAATAATAATATGTTTTAATCATTTCAGACTTCTTGCAACACACCAGGGAACCCGCTGCCTCCGAATAAGCTATTGCTGAGCCAAAATTGAAAACAAGGTTCCTAACAGCTATGCTCTCATTGCAAATCATAGACTATAGATTGGCTCAGCTATTCAAGTAATTGTCTGTTTCTTTCAATCTCATCATTCCCATTGTATAGAAGGGTCGGCCGCTCTAGTCAACTCTCTCCATCTATTTATATTCTCTTCATCTTATGTACAGTATATAAACACCAAATCTTTAATAAATGATTTTATAAATAAACTATTTTATTTCAGATCAAATTTGAATAAAAATATAGTTATTCAGTCTTGGCCTTTAACAGTCGAAGGAGAGATTATTATTGTGTTGACTAGAAAATTAGGCAAAGGAAAAATGACCTTTACCCAGAGAGGGATCCAATGTAGTACTATCTTGCCATCACAGAACCAAATAACTCTCTAGCAGTAGTATCTCCTTGGGTGCCTCTCCTCGCCCATCATATTACTGATTTATTTGATGAATAAAAATATCTAAAATTTATAAATAGCTGTAATAATAATTAGTACTGAAGGCAATTAAATTTTTAATCATTAACCTTTATAAGAAATTATGAATTTATCAACAAATCTATGAACTTTGCATAAAATGTTTGAGTCTTCTTAAACGGAGAATATTTTCCGATGAGTAATGGCGGTGATGTCTGTATCTTCCTGGATAACCTAAAGTAAAGAGACTCGGGTTTTCCGAGAGTCCTGCTTCGGGTCAAGCCCTAAGAAATCGACTCCGTTGAGGATCCTTCCTCTTAGGTGTCTTCCGATTCAGGACTACCTCTCGGTTTGGGGTTCCGAGACAGGCAGGATAGAAAGAGAGTATCCTGTCACTGACGTCCCCCGGTTATCCAGCAAAACAGCAACAGGCTTTCTTTGGTCTGGTGTTGAATTCTCCTCTTCCTTCTCTCTCTCTCTCTCTCTCTCTCTCTCTCTCTCTCTCTCTTCCTTCTTCTCTTCCTCTACTAATACATGGATTATGGGGGGGGGGGGGGGAACTGGTGATTATTTTATATTTCACTTTGTAAACATGAGTATGTATGAGACAACATTGGTCCATTTTCATGAAAAGAAATTATCATTGAAAGATATTAGAGCGTTAAAAAATTAGATCAAAATTTAAATACGTTATGTAGCACGAATCCCTCTGAACACCGTGTGTAGATAGAGTCTGAGTGGGAAAGAGGCGTCAAGAGGGAAAATAATTTAAGCTTAGTCCTGTTGTCTAATGATAACAATTTGTGTATTTGGGTTATGAATTCAACGTTATTATTTGATTTTGCTTATGTCGTTTTGTGTATAAAGCAAAAGTTAGTTAGGGTCGTGGTTTCAAAACTTGCAATATATTAGTATAAGCCAAAGCTTAGATTATAGTCAATGTTGCCAATATAGGCATAATCTCTGGCAGGTTGGTTCAGGGGGAGTAAATCAGCGAAATGGTGTGTTATCTTCGCTATAGGAAATGAAATGAATTCTACCTCTATTATTTCATTTTACTTTACGAACGGCAGTCTTATAAACGGGTCAGACATATTCACCCAAACCTATACTGTGCAGATTCTACAAAAGCTACGTATCTCGAATAATAATAATAATAATAATAATAATAATAATAATAATAATAATAATAATAATAATAATGATGATATAGCTCTATAGTCCGGGCTTATATCATACTACAGCATGGCTATAAGTCAGGTAGCATCAATAAATATTCGCATCAAATATTGTAACATATAAAGGGTGTCTATCTGGCCGTAAAGTACGATTTGGGAAATTTCTCCACAGTCTCGGTGTAGTATGCATACTTCTTTATTTTATTTCTAGGCCTATAGGCTTCATAAGAATTATAAAATCAGAAGTCCAAACTTCAAGTCACATATAACAGTAAGGCAAGGAAGGGCAAACTGAGCATTTAAACCTTCACAAGTTGGGTCTAAGAGAATAGATATATAGATAGATACAAAGATAGAGAGATAGATAGATAGATAAATAAATGCACAGATAGATAGATAGATAGATGGATAGAGATAGATAGATAGATAGGAGATACGAAGATATGTAGATAGATATTTAGATACATAGATAGATAGATAGATATATAGAGATATAGATAGATAGATAGATAGATAGATATATAGAGATAGAGATATAGATAGATAGATAGATAGATAGATGGATAGATAGATAAAAAAATAGATAGATAGATAAACATATAGATGGATAGATAGATAGATAGATGAATACACAGAGAGATAGATAGATAGAGAGATAGATACAAACATATATATATATAGATAGATATATAGATAGATACAAAGATAGATAGAGAGATAAATGCAAAGATAGATAGATAGATAGATAGAAGATACGAAGATATGTACATAGATATTTAGATACACAGATAGATAGATAGATAGATAGATATTTAGGTTGATAGATAGATAAATAGATAGATAGATAGATACATAGGTAGAGATATATAAATAGATAGATGCACAGATAGATAGATAGATAGATAGATATTTAGATATAGATTTTTAGATAGAGATATATATATAGATACACAGAAAGATAGATAGACAGATAGATAGATAGAGAGGTAGAGATATATATATCGATAGATAGATAGGTGCACAGATATATAGATAGATAGATAGAGATAGATAGATAGATAAATACATTGTCGATAGATATATAGATAGATATAGATAGATACATATTTATATAGATAGAAGATACAAAGTTAGGTAGATAGATAGATAGATGGATAGATAGAGATAAATAGGTAGATATAGATAATAGATAGGTAAAGATAGATGGATAGATAGATAGATGGATATAGGTAGATAGATAGATAAATAGATAGGTAGAGATATATAGATATATAGAGATAGATAGACAGATAGATAGGTATAGATAGATAGAGCGATAGATAGATATTTTGATTTATACACAGATAGATAGGTAGAGATAGATAAATAGATTTTCAGATATATAGATATATAGATACACAGATAGATAGATAGACAGATAGATAGAGAGATAGGTAGAGATAGATATAACGATAGATAGATATTTAGATTTATGCACAGATAATAAATAGATAGATAGATAGATAGGTAGATATAGATAGATAGATAGATAGGTAGATATAGATAGATAGTTAGATAGATAGATAGAAGCACACAGAGACAGATAGATAGATAGATAAATAGATAAGTACATATTCCTTTGTACGCACGTTCTATATGCATTTGTAACATGATATGACCTCATATTGTCTGTGTGTTTGAGCCCTTTAATGAAATCCAATTAATGAGGAAAATAATAATAATAATAATAATAATAATAATAATAATAACCAAACTAAAATGCAATTTCTTTCTTTTTTCGTCAAGGAAGAAGAAAATGAGATATAAATAGAAGTTCCAAGTCAAATTATCTTGGGGTCTGAGCAGCCATACGGAGTCGTCGTTCTCGTCCGATCAGCGGAGTTAAGCAGCGTTGGGTATGTTCAGGACTTGGATTGGTGGACCGCCTTTGAACACCTAATGCTTTCATCATCGCCATATCAGTGGTCAATATATACGTGTGTGTGCGTGTGGTATATATATAATATATGCGACACTCTCCCACACATATATATTGCAGTTTTCGTAAAAAAATATATATATATATAAATCCAAAATGATAGGTATTCAGTCAATAGCTAGATTCTTTCTTATAGTGATTTTACATGGCATATCAAGTAATTATTGTTATTATTATTATTATCATCATTATTATTTTCGTTACTTTTTCTCATTATTATCACTACAATTTCTGTTATAATTATTATTAATTTTAAATCAATTTTTTTTTATCTTTTATTATGAAAATACAATTACATTTTCTTAACATACATTTTTTTTCCTTTTATAAAGAAATATTCCCTTAACAAATGATATATTACATTTTTGTATATACATTATAACATCTAATATATGATAAAATTAAATTTTTATTTTATTATTTTTCTAAATATATTTTGAAGTTAGAAAAATGCTGATTTGTGAAAATATTTTTAACATGATTCTTATATCCAATAATATTGACATTAAATGTATTTAACAGTTTAATATTTATAGATTTAATAATTTGCTGTTCAGCACTTATTCCCACACACACATATATATATATGTATAAATATATATATATATATATATATATATATATATATATATATATATATATATATATATATATATAAATATATATATATACATATATATACAAATATATATATACATATATATATATATATATATATATATATATACACATATATATATATATATATATATATATATATATATATATATATATATATACATATATATATAAATATATATATACAAATATATATATATACATAAAGTGAAGAAGAGCGGAATGAGTTTTGGAATGAATTAACTAGGTGTATAGAAGGACTGGGTAGAAGGAATTATGTAGTTGTTATGGGTGACTTAAATGCTAGAGTGGGCGCTGGAGAGGTAGAAGGTGTCATTGGGAAGTATGGCGTACCAGGTGAAAATGAGAGTGGTGAGACACTGGTAGATATGTGTGTTGAACAAGAGATGGTAATAAGTGCTAGCTTCTTTAAAAAGAAAGAGAAAAATAAGTATACATGGGTAAGAGTGGCAAATGGAAGAGTAGTAGAAAGGGCATTAATGGATTATGTGTTGATAACTAAAAGAATGTTTGGAAGATTGAAAGACGTGCACGTGTTTAGGGGTATGGCTAACGGTATGTGTGATCATTTTTTGGTGGAAGGAAAATTGGTTGTAGCAAAAGAGTGGGGGAATAGAGTAGGTGGATGTAAAAGGGAGCTAGTGAGGGTTGAAGAGCTAATAAAACCTGGGGTAAAAAGTAAATATCAGGAAAGGTTGAAAATGGCATATGACGAGGTGAGAGTAAGAGAAACTGGTAATTTAGAGGAGGAGTGGAAGTCAGCAAAAGAAAATTTTGTTGGGATTGCAAGTGATGTATGTGGCAAGAAGGTTGTTGGAGGCAGCATGAGGAAGGGCAGTGAATGGTGGAATGAAGGAGTGAAGGTAAAAGTGGAAGAGAAAAAGAGGGCTTTTGAAGAATGGCTGCAGAGTAATAGTATAGAGAAGTATGAAAAATATAGAGAGATAAAGGTGGAAGTAAAGCGCAAGGTACGTGAGGCAAAGAGGGCAGCTGACCTGAGGTGGGGTCAGGGACTGGGTCAGTCATATGAAGAGAATAAGAAGAAGTTTTGGAAAGAAGTGAAGAGAGTAAGAAAGGCCGGCGCAAGAATTGAAGAGACAGTGAAAGATGGAAATGGAAGGTTGTTAAAAGGAGAGGAGGCAAGGAAAAGGTGGGCGGAATATTTTGAAAGTTTGCTGAATGTTGAGGATGATAGGGAGGCAGATATAATTGCTGTTCCAGGTGTTGAGGTGCCAGTGATGGGAGATGAGAATGAGAGAGAGATTACAATAGAAGAAGTGAGGAGAGCACTAGATGAAACGAGAGTAGGAAAAGCATCAGGTATGGATGGTGTGAAAGCTGAGATGTTGAAGGAAGGGGGAGTGACTGTAATTGAATGGTTGGTGAGATTGTTTAATGTGTGTTTTGTGTTGTCAATGGTACCAGTAGATTGGGTCTGTGCATGTATTGTACCACTATATAAGGGTAAGGGAGATGTGCATGAGTGTTGTAATTCAAGAGGTATTAGTTTGTTGAGTGTAGTTGGAAAAGTGTATGGTAGAGTACTGATTAATAGGATTAAGGATAAAACAGAGAATGCAATCTTGGAAGTACAGGGTGGTTTTAGAAGAGGTAGGGGTTGTATGAATCAGATTTTTACAGTTAGGCAGATATGCGAGAAATATTTAGCAAAAGGTAAGGAGGTGTATGTTGCGTTTATGGATCTGGAGAAAGCATATGATAGAGTTGATAGGGAAGCAATGTGGAATGTGATGAGGTTATATGGAGTTGGTGGAAGGTTGTTGCAAGCACAAGCAGTGAAAAGATTCTACAAAGGTAGTAAAGCATGTGTTAGAATAGGAAATGAAGTGAGCGATTGGTTTCCGGTGAGAGTGGGGCTGAGACAGGGATGTGTGATGTCGCCGTGGTTGTTTAACTTGTATGTTGATGGAGTGGTGAGAGAGGTGAATGCTCGAGTGTTTGGACGAGGATTAAAACTGGTAGACGAGAATGATCATGAATGGGGGGTAAATCAGTTGTTGTTTGCGGATGATACTGTACTGGTAGCAGGCACAGAAGAGAAGCTTGACCGACTAGTGACAGAATTTGGAAGGGTGTGTGAGAGAAGGAAGTTGAGAGTTAATGTGGGTAAGAGTAAGGTTATGAGATGTACGAGAAGGGAAGGTGGTGCAAGGTTGAATGTCATGTTGAATGGAGAGTTACTTGAGGAGCTGGATCAGTTTAAGTACTTGGGGTCTGTTGTTGCAGCAAATGGTGGAGTGGAAGCAGATGTACGTCAGAGAGTCAATGAAGGTTGCGAAGTGTTGGGGGCAGTTAAGGGAGTAGTAAAAAATAGAGGGTTGGGCATGAATGTAAAGAGAGTTCTATATGAGAAAGTGATTGTACCAACTGTGATGTATGGATCGGAGTTGTGGGGAATGAAAGTGATGGAGAGACAGAAATTGAATGTGTTTGAGATGAAGTGTCTGAGGAGTATGGCTGGTGTATCTCGAGTAGATAGGGTCAGGAACGAAGTGGTGAGGGTGAGAACGGGTGTAAGAAATGAGTTAGTGGCTAGAGTGGATATGAATGTGTTGAGGTGGTTTGGCCATGTTGAGAGAATGGAGAATGGCTGTCTGCTAAAGAAGGTGATGAATGCAAGAGTTGATGGGAGAAGTACAAGAGGAAGGCCAAGGTTTGGGTGGATGGATGGTGTGAAGAAAGCTCTGGGTGATAGGAGGATAGATGTGAGAGAGGCAAGAGAGCGTGCTAGAAATAGGAATGAATGGCGAGCGATTGTGACGCAGTTCCGGTAGGCCCTGCTGCTTCCTACGGTGCCTTAGATGACCGCAGAGGTAGCAGCAGTAGGGGACTCAGCAGTATGAAGCTTCATCTGTGGTGGAAATGTGGGAGGTTGGGCTGTGGCACCCTAGCAGTACCAGCTGAACTCGGCTGAGTCCCTGGTTAGGCTGGAGGAACGTAGAGAGTAGAGGTCCCCTTTTTTGTTTTGTTTCTTGTTGATGTCGGCTACCCCCCAAAATTGGGGGAAGTGCCTTTGGTATATGTATGTATGTATATATATATATATATATATATATATATATATATATATATATATATATATATATATATATATATATATATATATATATATAGTCAAGCGTGCGTTCTGGATAGGGGGAAAACTGCTTTTTCAACTAGGGTTTTAGCTTAGCAAGTCGTAATAATAATAATAATAATAATAATAATAATAATAATAATATTAATAATAATAATAATAATTATAATAACGAAAATAGCAATAATAATAATAAAAATATTAATAATAATAAAAATAATATTAACAATAACGATAATAATAATAATCATAATAATAATTATATATATATATATATATATATATATATATATATATATATATATTTATATATATATACACACACACATATATATATATATGTATATATATATATATATATATATATATATATATATATATATATAACTATCATCCTATCAGGAGTTATTGGTCCACAGCATAATGAAGTCCTCTGACATGTCATTCCACTTTTGTCTGTTTATGGTCTTTGTGTACCAGTCCACACCCGCAAATTTTCTTAGTTCGTCAATCCCTCGACTTTTCTTCCTTCCCCTGCTTCTTTTACAATATCTGAAGACTCATTCTGTTATTGTTAATGTCCATCTACTGTCTGTCATCCTTATTATATGTCCTGCCCATGGTCATTTCTTCTTGGTAGACAAAATTTGATTATGAAAGTAAATTGCCACTTTCTCTAAAAAGAAAAGTATTTAATGAGATGGTCTTACCAATATTAACTCAGACCCTTACTAAAGCCTTAGAACATAAGCTAGTTTCAGACGACCCTTACTAAAGCCTTGGAACATAAGCTAGTTTCAGACGCCCCTTACTAAAGCCTTGGAACATAAGCTAGTTTCAGACGACCCTTACTAAAGCCTTGGAACATAAGCTAGTTTCAATATGGATACGAGAGCAAACTAAAGTAGAGAATATCCTAACAACATATAAAAAAAAGGAATATATATATATATATATATATATATATATATATATATATATATATATATCGAAATAGAGTGATGTTACCACCTTTAAAAAAAAGAAAAAATACTAAATGAAATTAATGAAAAAAAGGAAGTAATACGTATAAAAATATTTAAAAATATTTATTTTTAAAATAGAGTGATGTTATCATCTCTGAAATATTTTTTTGCATAAAATAAACGATGTTATCATCTATAAAAAAAGAAGAAAATATCAAATCAAAACGTAAAATGAAATAAAATACACACTTTTTCTAAAAAAAAAAAAAAACAAGAAACAAAATTACTGGTAATATGAAAGAAAGCAATGCATGAGCTATTGGCTCTCATAATAATCAACAAAATTTTTTACAATATATTCATATATTAAAGTTCCTAATGATTCACAGAGGGTTATGATTTAAAAGTATATCACTTATCAAAATTGCATCTGTTTTGAAAAAAAAAATTAAATAAATTTGCAGTTTCCTCTTGACTACGGGACATTTTTTGAAATTCTTTAATAAGCATCTTAAAATGCAAACATTTTTTCAGTGGATGAACTGTAAAATGAAAAATAGAATATGAGGAAATCAAACTAGTCTTCTTCCCAAGAACCAACAAGTCTTTATTTGCATTCCTCAAACGGATGCAGATTTTTTGTTATTATCTTCCATCTTGACACTATTTCCTTTTGCCCCACAAGTCATTTATACAAAAATTTGGTTTAAAGAAATATTTAGTTTCGATGACAAAAGTTATTTTTCTTATTTTGGTACCAATGCAGCATAAAAAGGAATGAAATTATTCTAAACAATCGAAAAACATCGCAAGATTGGAACCAAAATTCCAGCATATTAACTTTTCCTTTAGAGACAAAATCATTCTGTTTTATCTTATGCAGGAAGGAAGATCCTTAACACAAGAATCGTCTTCAACAAACCCCAAAATATGTTTTATTGACACTAGTACAGTTCCAAATATGCATATATATATTTGCATATATACATATATATATATATATATATATATATATATATATATATATATATATATATATATATATATATATATACATTAGAATACGTTGACTATGTCAATAATTAGAAAAGGTTAGAACCACTGGATTATATGCTCTCATTTCATCTTAGCTTCCATCCACAAGCGCATATTCTAACAAATAGCCCAACCAAAGTTTCTTTCCAATATAGGAACTTTCAAATTTCTATCTAATTATGAGAAAAAGGAAACTTGCTCAAAATAAAAGCAAATTTCAGGAGAAAATGCAGAGATGGTGCTCGTGACCTGTGTGAAGAAAGTAATACATAACATTTTGGAACATGAAGAGAACGAGTTACAAGAGTGTTTATGTTGTATCATTGCAGAAGACGGCCATGAATCAAGGAAATGGTTGGAAAAGCATAGCAGGTTGCCATAACTATTTCCATCACAACCGAATTCAGGGTAAAATGGAATAACATAATTACTCTTAAACTCTCATCATGGAAGACAGTTAATTATGATAAAATAAGCAATAGTCTTAGTAGAAGGCCTAAGACCACTAAAACTGTTATAGGCTATGAATAGTACGTCGCTGTTATTAATAGAGATAATGGTTGATACCAAAAATAAAAGACACCAAGCAAATCTCATGACCACATTACTATTCATAACTGCACGCAAAATACCCATGAAAATAATTTTATTATATATCGATATCTTAAATATCTATGTGATTATCTAAGGATAAAATTTTAATTGTATTCCAAAACTAATGTGAATTCTACATTTATCAAAATAATATATATTTATTAGGGGATTTAATCATTTCTATATGGGATAACTTATTGTATGAGCATTTTTGTCCCTGAAATCGATGAGATAATTTACTTCTGAGCAAGTTTCTCGGAGTGAGAGGAGCAGCAACAAGAAAGAAGAGAAAATCCCAAGTGTTTCGAGTATTTATAAACAATTTACATACGCTAATAAAAGAATAAAATCAATTAGATCAAAGCCACAGACGAAGAAATAAGGATAAGTGCCAAACTAGGAAGAAAGATGGCTGAGTAAGAAAGTTTGCTCAACAGTCAGTTAACCGCCAGCTTGTATTGCGTAGGCCTAAAGGACTGTGTCCTTTCTTGCCGCCTCGTTCGGTTGAAGAAGATTCATCAAGTGCGGTGATATCAAAGAATAAATTCCTTTTAAATGTTTTATATGTTTTAAGCCTTGCAATGTAGGCCTAACTTACATTGCAGCTTCTGCATCTACTGTATATGTTTTAAGCATTTATTGTAGGCCTATCTTGCATTGCAGCTTCTGCATCTATGTTTTAAGCGCTGGATTGTAGGCCTATATGAAATCACAGGTTCTGCATCGAAAGAGAATGCCATTGCATTGTAGGTCTACCTAACAATACAGTCAGCAGGAGCATCGTGCCTTTTATGGAGGTAATCTAAAATCCAGCAATTATATTCCTCCTGTGTTTCTCCAGTAGCAGCAAATACCATCAATTCAAGAGTGCAAACGATTACGCAATTTCCCCTGAATTTAGACTCTGCTTCAGATTCTGAGGACTTTTTTTTCCATTAAGAAAATCTATTTTAGTGAAGTTTCTTTTCACAAATAGAAATGACCAGTCTTAATATGTCCATATTACGAAGAGTTTAAATTGAATTGCATTATATATATATATATATATATATATATATATATATATATATATATATATATATATATATATATATACATATATATATATATATATATATATATATATATTCTGTAAAGAGAAAGTTTCCAAAAATAGTATTATCACTGGGTCTAAAAATATTGTTTAAACTTTAGACAGTCACGAACAAACAACAGTTGCAGTGAAATCTTGGAAATTATTTGTGATTGTTCGGTGAATATTCAAGGCTTAATATATTAGTTAAGGAATGGAAATACTTATAGGCCTAACAAATGGAGTATTGAAGTTGAAGGTGAAAAGTCTTTTATCTTTAAAACACATCTCAGTGACACAGTGTTCAGACTAAATTTCCGACCCCCGAAAGGTCGATATTGTTCTTTTAGATAACAATTTTAATCGTTTTATACTTATTACGACACAACAGGGAACCCACTGCTTCCTTATAGGCTATTGCTGAGCCATAATTCAAAACAAGGTTAATGACGGCTATGCTCTCATTTAGGCTCAGGTTCAGGTTCTGGGGTGAGGCATAGCATACATTACGGATTGGCTTAGCTATTCAAGTTACTGTCTGCTTTTTCGACCTCATCATTCCCATTGTATAGCAGGGTCGGCCGCTCGAGTCAACTCTCTCCATCTATTTATATTCTCTTCATCTTATGTACAGTGCATTAACACAAAATCTTTAATCAATGATTTTATAAATAAAAGATTTTATTTCAGATCAAATTTGAATAAAAATTTTGTTATTCAGTCTTGGCCTTTAAAAGTTAATGGAGAGATTATTATTGTGTTGACTCAAAAATTAGGCAATTGAAAAATGACCTTTAACCAAATAGGGATCCAATGTAGTACTATCTTGCCATCACAGAACCAAATAACTCTCTAGCAGTAGTATCTCCTTGGGTGCCTCTCCTCGCCCATCATATTACTGATTTATTTGATGAATAAAAATATCTAAAATTTATAAATAGCTGTAATAATAATTAGTACTAAAGGCAATTAAATTTTTAATCATTAACCTTTATAAGAAATTATGAATTTATCAACAAATCTATGAACTTTGCATAAAATGTTTGAGTCTTCTTAAATGGAGAATATTTTCCGATGAGTAATGGCGGTGATATCTGTATCTTCCTGGATAACCTAAAGTAAAGAGACTCGGGTTTTCCGAGAGTCCTGCTTCGGGTCAAGCCCTAAGAAATCGACTCCGTTGAGGATCCTTCCTCTTGGGTGTCTTCCGATTCAGGACTACCTCTCGGTTTGGGGTTCCGAGACAGGCAGGATAGAAAGAGAGTATCCTGTCACTGATGTCCCCCGGTTATCCAGCAAAACAGCAACAGGCTTTCTTTGGTCTGGTGTTGAATTCTCTCTCTCTCTCTCTCTCTCTCTCTCTCTCTCTCTCTCTCTCTCTCTCTCTCTCTCCCCATCAACTCTTTCTTATCCTTTTCCTTCTTCTCTTCCTCTACTAACACATGGCCATTGGGTGAGGGAAATTGGTGATACTTTTTTTTTCCTTGCATCGGACAAGCGTTGTTCATAACTTGCCACTTAGTATTGATATTTATATTTCACTTTGTAGACATGCGTATGTATGAGACAACGTTGGTCAACTGTTATAGAAAAAGTTATGATTGAAATATACTTGATCGTTAAAAGAATTGGTGCTAGAAGAATATTTCAGAACAAAAAGTAATATGTTGATATAGCACGAATCCCTCTCAACACCGTGACTCCGTGAGACTATCCTGGAACTGTCTGAGTGAGGAAGAGGGCGTCAAAAGGGACAATAATTAAGCTTAGTCCAGTGGTCTAATGATAACTATTATGCATTTAGGTTATGAATTCTAAAATATTATTTGATTTTCCTTATATCGCTTTGTGTATAAAGCAAAAGTTAGATAGGGCCGTGGTTTCGAAAATTGCAATAGATTATTATAAGCCAAAGCTTAGCTTATAGTCAAAGTTGCCTACATAGGTCTCTCGAGGGCTTTATTCAGGGAGAGGAAATAATGAAAAATATATAAGCGAGGTGGCGTGTTATCTTCGCTATTAGAAATGTAATTATTTCTACCTGTATTATTTCATTTTACTTTATGAATTGGTCTATAATCGGGTCACACATATTCAGCCACACCTATATTGAACAAATTCTACAATAGCAACGTATCTCGAATAACAACAGCAGCACCAATAATAATAATAATAATAATAATAATAATAATAATAATAAAAGGGCTCTGTAGTCTTGGCGTTATAACATACTAGGTCATGGCTATAATGATTAAGACTGATAATAAAAATGTTATAGTTGAAATGAATGGTATACCGCAATAACTTATTAAAACATACATATAATTCTTTGAAATACACAAATACACGCAAATTCCAACGTTTGGATAGGAGAGAGAGAGAGAGAGAGAGAGAGAGAGAGAGAGAGAGAGAGAGAGAGAGAGAGAGAGAGAGAGCCAAACGTCCAACAGTCCTCTCAACACCATCTATCCAGCCAGTAAGTTTTCTCTCAAACGTTAATAGTGATTCAAACATTGGTAATATTAGTTTGTGTTTAATTTGAAAAAAGAGAAGTGTATTTGTAAGAACAGTTTATATTTTAAAACTGATTTACTTCTTGTGACTGGCCCTGACTGATTTGGTTAAAAAGTGAAGTTCATTTATGATTTGCTTAAAAGTTCGGTATCCTTCTGAGAGAACAAAGGTTGTAAGAGTAACAGTTTCGTATATTATTATTATTATTATTATTATTATTATTATTATTATTATTATTATTATTATACAACCCTAGTTGGAAAAGCAAGATGCTATAAGCCCAAGGGCTCCAATAGGAAAAATACCCTAGTGAGTAAAGGAAATGAGGAAATAAATAAATGATGAGAACTAATTAACAATAAATCATTCTAAAAACAGTAACAACGTAAAGACAGATATGTCATATATAAACTATTAACAACGTCAAAAACAGATATGTCATATATAAACTATAAAAAGACTCATGTCAGCCTGGTCAACATAAAATCATTTGCTCCAACTTTGAACTTTTGAAGTTCTACTGATTCAACTACCCGATTAGGAAGATCATTCCACAACTTGGTAACAGTTGGAATAAAACTTCTAGAATACTGTGTAGTATTGAGCCTCATGATGGAGAAGGCCTGGCTATTAGAATTAACTGCCTATAATAGTTCAGTGGTTACTTTTCTCTTGGTAAGGGTAGTAGAGATTCTTTAGCTATGGTAAGCAGATTTTCTATGAGAAGGAAACTCCAAAATCAAACCTTTGTTCTCTAGTCTTGGATGGTGGCATAGCCTCTATACCATGGTCTTCCACTGTCTTGGGTTAGAGCTCTCTTGCTTTAGGGTACACTCGAGAAATCTTTTCTACCCTTTTTTTCATTCTCTTGCCTTTTTTTTAAAGTTTTTTTCAGTTTATATATGAAAGATCTATTTTAATGTTGTTACTGTTCTTAAAATATTTTATATTGTTCATTACTTCTCTTCTAGTTTATTCATTTCCTTATTCCCTTTCCTCACTGAGCTATTGTCCGTGCTGGAGCCCTTGGGCTTATAGCATCCTGCTTTTCCAACTAAGATTGTAGCTTAGCAAGTAATAATAATAATAATAATAATAATAATAATAATAATAATAATAATAATAATAATAAGTGTGTAATATTTGTTTTTCAAAATTAAAACTTTTTAATTTTTTAAATGGTTTTGGGATGTCAGGATACCAAAATAGGTGTCTCATTTCATTTATATATCATCATAAAATGATAAGAATCCTTAATGCGTATAATGTATAAGAGATATTGACATTTTAAAAAAGCATGTTTCATATTACATTTTTTAAAATTAGCTCCTACTAAATTATTCACATATGTTTTATAAATATTACTATGAGCATGGTAAATTGGGCCGCTAATTAAGCAATCATAATAACCACGAGAGTTTGCTGTTTTCCATGTCATTCTAGTTTGCTGAGTAGTTAAATAACCACTTGAATCTGTTATTTTCCGTGTGCTCTGAGTTCAAACTAAGAAAATATATACCCAGCCGTAATAAATTCCAGTCAAGTATTTTCCCTGTGAGCCAAGTTTGCCGAGTAGCTAAATAGCCAGTCGCAATAGCCCCAGAGTCTATTGTCTTCCCTGTGTTTCTAGTTTGCTGAGCAGCGTACGTAGGTGTCGCAGTTCACCTTATTTGGGCTCATGAATTTGCATCCTGGGCGTAACTTGATCTCAATGACATGAATTAGAATTCTTACAAATGGACAATGGTTTATCAAGATCATTTAACCAAATTTGTGGTTTTCCATGCAGTGATATCAAAGCGAGCAGCCGAAGTAGCATACCAGGTACTAGAGGTTTCACACCTCCATCCACCATGTAAAGTAATAAGTATAGTGAATTCACAGCTGAAATTATTACCGACCTAAAATCCTATGTGTCAAAATCTAGTCATTGTCCATGGAAAACCACGCCACCCAAAAAGTGAGGGATCCTTAGAACATGACAATGGCGAAATCAAGGATTTGCTTCTTGCCGGGACGGGAGACAACGACTTTAAATTTGTGCAGGTCCAGAAACACCCAGGCCTAAATGCTGGTATTAATAGGGAACCACGGACCGCCATGTTGGGTTGTGATGTCAAATTTGGATTAAATTCATCAACCATTATTATTATTATTATTATTATTACTACTTGCTAAGCTGCAACCCGAACTGGAAAAGCGTGATGCTATTAGCCCGAGGGCTCCAATAGGGATGATAAACCATTGAGGAAAGGAAATAAGGAAATAAGCTATATAGGCTATAAGAAGTAGTGAATAACAGTATAAAAAATTTGAGATCAGAAAACAACGTTAATATGATATATATATCTTTATGTATATGTATATATATATATATATATGTATATATATATATATATATATATATATATATATATATATATATATACATATATATATATATATATATATATATATATATATATATATATATATATATATATATATATATATATATATAGACAACACAGAACGAATAGGATGCCTGAGTGTCTTAAGCAAGATATCTCTAATCCAAGACCAGACAACATTGGTTTCATTTAGGAGTGTACTTTTAATAGAAGAGATGCTGACAGGTCGAAAGTAGCCACTGATCAATTGCAGTTCAGTAGTTAACTTCTTGATCGAAGAAGAATTGTTTGGAAATCTCAGTGTTGTCAGGTGTATGAAGACAGAGGAGAATGAGGAAAGAATAGGCCAGACTATGTGGTGTCTATGTAGGCAAAGGCAAAATGAGCAGTAACCAAAGTAATACTGTCTGGTCAGTCAAAAGACTTATTGACTCTCTAACGGTAGTACAGTATGTCAACGGGTGGCTGGTGTCCCGGTCAACCTACTACCCAACGATGTGAATGCTCGTAAGCTGAAAAAGAATATAATAATAATAGTATAATAGATTATGGTGATTGAACATTAAACATCACATCCTAATAACTGAAATTACATTCTATACCAAAGAAATATTAACAATGAATTTTTATCAACGTAATTAGTTCTTTCGGTGACTTCTTGTAATCACTGATCCCCGTTTTCAGTGATTACATGAAATCACTGAAATCTATAGTGATTACATGTACTCATTGTCGGACACAGTGATTACACATATTCACTTTAAAGTTTAGTGAATTCGTGAAATCATTGATTTCACAGTTTCACGGTATCATATATATATATATATACACACACACACACACACACATATATATATATATATATATATATATATATATATATATACATTAGAATACGTTGACTATGGCAAGAATTGGAAAAGGTTAGAACCACTGGATTATATGCTCTCATTTCATCTAGGCTTCCATCCACATGCACACATTCTGACAATTAGCCCAATCCAAGTTTCTTTCCATTATGGACACTTTCAAATTTCTATCTAATTATGAGAAAAGGATAAACTTGCTCAAAATGAAAGCAAATTTCAGGAGAAAATACAGAGATGATGTTTGGGACCTGTGCAAAGAAAGTAATACAAAACATTTTGGAACATGAAGAGAACGAGTTAAAAAAGATGATGTGTTGTATAATTGCAGAAGACGGTCATGAAATAAATAAATGGTTGGAAAAGCATAATAGGTTCCCATAGCTGATTTCATCACAACCGAAATCGGGGTAAAAAGAAATGGAATAATATATTCACTATTAGACTCTCCTCAAGAAAGACATTTGGTTACGGTAAAATTATCAATAAAGATTGGGAAGAAGGCCCAAGACCACTATACCTGTTTTAGGCTATGAAAAATACGTCGCTGTTATTAATATTGATAATGGTTGATACCAAAAATAATAGAAACTATGAAAAATACGTCGCTGTTATTAATATTGATAATGGTTGATACCAAAAATAATAGAAACTATAATAAAAAATACGTCGCTGTTATTAATATTGATAATGGTTAATACCAAAAATAATAGAAAGTGGCGATCAAACATTGGAGATTGCTGCTATTAGAACCTGTACGCAAAATACCCATGAAAATAATTTTATTATATATCGATATCTTAAATATCTATGTGATTATCTAAGGATAAAATCTGAATTGTATTCCAAAACTAATGTGAATTATACATTTATCAAAATAATATATATTCATTAGGGGATTTAATCATTTCTATATGGGATAGCTTATTGTATGAGCATTTTTGTCCCTGAAATCGAGGAGATAATTGACTTGTGCGCAAGTTGCTGGGAGTAAGAGGAGTAGCAACAAGAAAGAAGAGAAAATCCCAAGTGTTTCAGACATTAATCAGTTAGATCAAAGCCACAGATGAAGAAATAAGAAAAACTGCCAAACTAGAAAGAATGATTAGAAAATGGCTTAGTAAGCGAGTTTGCACAACAGTCAGTTAACCGCCAGCTCGTATTGCGTAGGCCTAAAGGACTGTGCCTTTTCTTGCCTCCTCTTTTGGTTGAAGAAGATTCTTCAAGAGTAACAGCATCATCATGATTGCCTTTGAAATGTTGTATATGCTTTAAGCGTTGCATTGTAGGCCTATCTTACATTGCAGCTTCTGCATCTACTTTTTTAGGCGTTGCATTGTAGGCCTATCTTAAATTGCAGCTTCTGCATCTATATGTTTTAAGCGTTGCATTGCAGGCCTACTTGACATTACAGTCAGCAGGAACATCGTTGCATTTGTGCAATATTCTAAAATCCAGCATTTATATTTCTCCTGTGTTTCTTTGATAGCACCAAATACGATCTATTTTAGTGGATAAAGGATTACTGTATAAACTATTTTAGTGTAGTTACTTTTCAAATGAATACGACCAGTCTTAATACTTATTACATTTTGAAGTTTTAATTAAAATACATTCTATATACATACATACATATATATATATACATATATATATATATATATATATATATATATATATATATATACATAAATATGTGTCTATGTATATATATATATATATATATATATATATATATATCTATATATATGTGTGTGTCTATATATATATATATATATATATATATATATATATATATATATATATATATATATGTATATCTATATATATGTGTGTGTCTATATATATATATATATATATATATATATATATATATATATATGTATATATATATATATATATATATATGTATATATATATATATATATATATATATATATATATATATATATATATATATATATATATATATATCGTCATCTACGGCTATTGACACAAAGAGGCCCGGTTACATTTCGCCAGTCGTATCTATATTGAGCTTTTAAATCAATACTTCTCCATTCATCATCCACTTCACACTTCAAATTCTGTGAAATGGAAGTGTCTAAAGAATTGTATCAAACATGGTCTATAAATACAGTATTGTTTGAACTTATACCGTCATAGTTACCAACAAACAAGTTATAGTGAAATCTGGGAAATTATTTGTGACTGTTCGAAGGATATTCTAGGTTGGATATTCAAGTTAAGGAATGGAAATATCTATAGGCCTAACAAATATATAGAAGTGAAAAGTCTTTTATCTTTAAAGTACATCTCAGTGACACAGAGTTCAGACTAAATTTTCGACCCCTGAAAGATTGACATGATATTGTTCTTGTAAATAATAATATGTTTTAATCATTTCAGACTTCTTGCAACACACCAGGGAACCCGCTGCCTCCGAATAAGCTATTGCTGAGCCAAAATTGAAAACAAGGTTCCTAACAGCTATGCTCTCATTGCAAATCATAGACTATAGATTGGCTCAGCTATTCAAGTAATTGTCTGTTTCTTTCAATCTCATCATTCCCATTGTATAGAAGGGTCGGCCGCTCTAGTCAACTCTCCATCTATTTATATTCTCTTCATCTTATGTACAGTATATAAACACCAAATCTTTAATAAATGATTTTATAAATAAACTATTCTATTTCATTATAAATAAACTATTTTATTTCAAATCAAATTTGAATAAAAATATAGTTATTCAGTCTTGGCCTTTAACAGTTGAAGGAGAGATTATTATTGTGTTGACTAGAAAATTAGGCAATTGAAAAATGACCTTTAACCAAAGAGGGATCCAATGTAGTACTATCTTGCCATCACAGAACCAAATAACTCTCTAGCAGTAGTATCTCCTTGGGTGCCTCTCCTCGCCCATCATATAACGGATTTATTTGATGAATAAAAATATCTAAAATTTATAAATAGCTGTAATAATAATTAGTACTAAAGGCAACTAAATTTTTAATTATTAACCTTTATAAGAAATTATGAATTTATCAACAAATCTATAAACTTTGCATAAAATGTTTGAGTCTTCTTAAATGGAGAATATTTTCCGATGAGTAATGGCAGTGATGTCTGTATCTTCCTGGATAACCTAAAGTAAAGAGACTCGGGTTTTCCGAGAGTCCTGCTTCGGGTCAAGCCCTAAGAAATCGACTCCGTTGAGGATCCTTCCTCTTGGGTGTCTTCCGATTCAGGACTACCTCTCGGTTTGGGGTTCCGAGACAGGCAGGATAGAAAGAGAGTATCCTGTCACTGACGTCCCCCGGTTATCCAGCAAAACAGCAACAGGCTTTCTTTGGTCTGGTGTTGAATTCCCTCTTCCCCCCCCCCCCCTTCTCTCTCTCTCTCTCTCTCTCTCTCTCTCTCTCTCTCTCTCTCTCTCTCTCATTCTTTTCCTTCTTCTCTTCCTCTACTAATACTCTGAGTATGGGGGGGGGGGACTGGTGATTATTTTATATTTCACTTTGTAAACATGAGTATGTATGAGACAACATTGGTCCATTTTCATGAAAAGGAATTATCATTGAAAGATATTAGAGCGTTAAAAAATCAGATCAAAATTTAAATACGTTATGTAGCACGAATCCCTCCGAACACCGTGTGTGGATAGAGTCTGAGTGGGAAAGAGGCGTCAAGAGGGAAAATAATTTAAGCTTAGTCCTGTAGTCTAATGATAACAATTTGTGCATTTGGGTTATGAATTCAACGTTATTATTTGATTTTGCTTATGTCGTTTTGTGTATAAAGCAAAAGTTAGTTAGGGTCGTGGTTTCAAAACCTGCAATATATTAGTATAAGCCAAAGCTTAGATTATAGTCAATGTTGCCAATATAGGCATAATCTCTGGCAGGTTGGTTCAGGGGGAGTAAATCAGCGAAATAGTGTGTTATCTTCGCTATAGGAAATGCAATGAATTCTACCTCTATTATTTCATTTTACTTTACGAACGGCAGTCTTATAAACAGGTCAGACATATTCACCCAAACCTATACTGTGCAGATTCTACAAAAGCTACGTATCTCGAATAATAATAATAATGATGATGATGATGATGATGATGATATAGCTCTATAGTCCGGGCTTATATCATACTACGGCATGGCTATAAGTCAGGTAGCAACAATAAATATTCGCATCAAATATTGTAACATATAAAGGGTGTCTATCTGGCCGTAAAGTACGATTTGGGAAATTTCTCCACAGTCTCGGTGTAGTATACATACTTCTTTATTTTATTTCTAGGACTATAGGCTTCATAAGAATTATAAAATCAGAAGTGCAAACTTCAAGTCACATATAGGTAGTAGGTTGGCCAAGGCACCAGCCGCCCGTTGAAATACTACCGCCAGAGAGTTATGGGGTCCTTTGACTGGCCAGACAGTACTACGTTGGATCCTTCTCTTTGGTTACGGTTCTTTCTCTTTGCCTACACATACGCCGAATAGTCTGGCCTATTCTTAACAGATTCTCCTCTGTCCTCACACACCTGACAACACTGAGGTTACTAAACAATTCTTCTTTGCTCAAGGGGTTAACTACTGCACTGTATTTGTTCTGTGGCTACTTTCCTCTTAGTAAGGGTAGAAGAGACTCTTTAGCTATGGTAAGCAGCTCTTCTAGGAGAAGGACACTCCAAAATCAAACCATTGTTCTCTAGTCTTGGGTAGTGCCATAGCCTCTGTACCATGGTCTTCCACTGTCTTGGGTTAGAGTTCTCTTGCTTGAGGGTACAATCAGGCACACTATTCTATTTAATTTCTCTTCCTCTTGTTTTGTTAAAGTTTTCATAGTTTATATAGGAAATATTTATTTTAATGTTACTCTTCTTAAAATATTTTATTTTTCCTTCTTTCCTTTCCTTACTGGGCTATTTTCCCTGTTGGGGCCCCTGGGCTTATAGCATTTTGCTTTTCCAGCTAGGGTTGTAGCTTAGCAAATAATAATAATAATAATAATATAACAGTAAGGCAAGGAAGGGCAAACTGAGCATTTAAACCTTCACAAGTTGGGTCTAAGAGAATAGATATATAGATAGATACAAAGATAGAGAGATAGATAGATAGATAAATGCACAGATAGATAGATAGATAGATGGATAGAGATAGATAGATAGATAGGAGATACGAAGATATGTAGATAGATATTTAGATACACAGATAGATAGATAGATATATAGAGATATAGATAGATAGATAGATAGATAGATAGATGGATATATAGAGATAGAGATATAGATAGATAGATAGATAGATAGATGGATATAGATGGATAGATAAATAAAAAGATAGATAGATAGATAAACATATAGATGGATAGATAGATAGATAGATAGATGAATACACAGAGAGATAGATAGATAGAGAGATAGATACATATATATATATATATATATATATATATATATATAGATAGATAGATATATAGATAGATACAAAGATAGATAGATAAATGCAAAGATAGATAGATAGATAGAAGATACAAAGATATGTACATAGATATTTAGATACACAGATAGATAGATAGATAGATAGGTTGATAGATAGATAAATAGATAGATAGATAGATACATAGGTAGAGATATATAGATAGATAGATGCACAGATAGATAGATATTTAGATATAGATTTTTAGATAGAGATAGATATATAGATACACAGAAAGATAGATAGATAGACAGATAGATAGATAGAGAGGTAGAGATATATATATATCGATAGATAGATAGATGCACAGATGTATAGATAGATAGATAGATAAATACATTGTAGATAGATATATAGATAGATATAGATAGATACATATTTATATAGATAGAAGATACAAAGTTAGGTAGATAGATAGATAGATGGATAGATAGAGATAAATAGGTAGATATAGATAATAGATAGGAAGAGATAGATGGATAGATAGATAGATGGATATAGGTAGATAGATAGATAGATAGATAGGTAGAGATATATAGATATATAGAGAGATAGATAGACAGATAGATAGGTATAGATAGATAGATCAATAGATAGATATTTTGATTTAGGCACAGATAGATAGGTAGAGATAGATAAATAGATTTTCAGATATATAGATATATAGATAC